>NC_048302.1:117224295-117536982 GCF_013100865.1 Trachemys scripta elegans
TAGAGAACAACTGATCACAGCCTTCTATAAAATAATAGCTTTTAATGTATTTGAAGATTGAAGATTGTTGATTGTTATCAGGAAGATTGTTATCAGGTCCCCCCTGCCCTTAGTCTTCTTTTCTCAAGATTAAACATACCCAGTTTTTTTAAACCTTTCCTCGTAGGTCAGGTTTTCTAAACATTTTATCATTTTTGTTGCCCTCCACTGTACTCCCTCCAATTTGTCCACATCTTTCCTCAAGTGTGGCTCCCAGAAACAGACACAGTACTCCAGCTGAGGCGTCACCAATGCTGAGCAGAGTGGGACAATTACCTCCTGTGTCCTTTCCCAGGTCTGAAGAAGAGCTCTGTGTGACTCGAAAGCTTGTCCGTCTCACCAACAGAAATTGGTCCAATAAAAGATATTACCTCACCCACCTTGTCTCGCTAAACTATTTTTTGTGAATACTTCCTAAGCAAACTCATGCCACAAAAGAGAACTGGCAGCCACCCTGAAGGGATGATACTTATTTGCCTCTGATAGCAAGAGGTTGGAGGAAAAAAAGAGAATATAATTAAACACAGAAGAAACCATGTGATTGATTTCTGGTTGCCAACACTCAATATGACCTTCTCAAGGGCTGGCAGGGGTCATTGGCACCACTGCTCGGAAGCCGCATTTTTCTCCTTTTGGGCTCAATTCATCAAAGCACTTAGGGCTTCCGAGGGGTAGCCGTGTTAGTCTGTGTCAGCAAAAACAACGAGCAATCCTTGTGGCACATTAGAGACTAACAAATGTATTTGGACATAAACCCACCTAAGCTTATGCCCAGATAAATTTGTTAGCCTCTAAGGTATCACAAGGATTCTGCGTTGTTTTCACTTAGGGTTTGTGAATAGTCTGCTCACATTCTTAAAAAGTTAAGCATATGCTTAAATGCTTTGCTGAATTGGTCCAGAGTGCTCAGCTCCTGGCAGGATAGAGCCCTTATTCGCCTTGCCCCTTAGAAGGCAAGATCATGCCCTGGATGCATCTACCTTCAACCGACTAGATGAGATCACTTGAGAGCAATGACACACATGCACAGAGACACACACATGCACACCCTTCCCTACGGCTTAATGCGCTGTCTCTACATCACCCCATTAGCCTATAGATTGAACTCTAAAGCCCCACTCTGAAAAATTCCTCAGCAGACACATATAAATCCATTTCTTCCTCTACCATCTATTATTATAAAAGACCACATTCAATTAAGTGGTCTACACAGCAAAGAATTTAACATTTTTCTACAACCACAATGGCAAGTGCAGGCGTTGTTTAATCCAATAGCAATGACTGTGTTGTGAATTTCACAGAAAGAGATTCTCTTTTCCCACAGAAGCTCAGGCACCCTAGACGTAATTAAGCCCTTAGCTGAATATTCTGCAGTTCTCAGCAATTGTTCTGGGGCTTTTCTGAGGACGAAAACCTTCTTGGCTGTCACAGTGAAAATAAAAGCAAAATTTTTTCACAATAAATTTGGAAACGGTGTCACTCCCCTCATTAGAATAAAATACAAATAATTACGAAACAGAGCTAAAGAGGGTTAATTTTCAGGCACCATTCAGACTTTCTAACGTAGTATTAGCAAGGCACAAGATTTGCTTTCATAGATTAACATTGGATGTGGTTTTGGATGCTCAGATTGTTCTGTCCATTTAGAATCTACTGATCAATCTCTCTTCTCTCCCTTTCTCTCCCCCCCACTCTCCAGTGTTAGCCAACACACAAGTAAGTTGAATCTACCTTTTCCCGATTGGATCCTGGTAACAACATTCATCCAATAGTCTGATCTCTTCCCCCCCCCCCTTGCCAAAGTTAAGTTTTTACTTTTCCAGATAGGCTTTTTAGGGTTTCCTCCCTCCCCCCCTCACAGACACACTTTAATTTTATTATAAAAGGGAAGTGTAATGCTTCTAAAATGTACTAGAATCACAGTCTTGAAAACTCAAGTATTCTATTCATAACATAGCATGGCAATAGGAGTACAAACTTGCCTTTAATGTCCCCACCCTTGACCTGGAGAGAGTATATCTCTGGGCAAGAGGCTCTTCTATCTCTAGGAAGATGCTTTATTATATTATTATTGGTTAAAGTGCATCCATTGTGCATCAATTGTAGAGGGAGTTATTTTGCAAGAGATGTCTCTCAAGAACTAGACTGAGACCTCCAACTCATTTCACGTTAGCCACGAACAGCCATCAAATGGGGGCTTTTAATGTGGGCCAGATTTCAGCTGGGGATCTTAAAAGGTGAACAGTCCCAGGAGTCCAATTACTAATCTCCCAAGCAATCCTGTCCCCCAAACGGACATTAAATGAATCAGATAAGGAAAAGGAGAGCTCCCCTTACTCAGCTAAGTTACCAAAAGCAGAATCCCATTCTTTTGTAATCATATGGAATAAGTAGTAGATCTACCACTGCAAAAAAAAAAAAAAAAAAAAAAAAAAAAAATAGTAACAATTGTAAAACTGGCATGAAAGGAAGATCATACTTGGAACCCATGACCTTATTCCAAATCTTTGGGAATAATCTTTCTAATATGTGGTCTGATCCTCAGTTCCTAATAGTCTAGGTCAGGGGTTCTCAAACTGGGGGTCAGGACCCCTCAATGGGTCACAAGATTATTACATGGGGGGGTCGCGAGCTGTCAGCCTCCACCCCAAACCCCGCTTTGCCTCCAGCATTTATTATGGTATTATACATTAAAAACACGTGTTTATATATTTAAGGGGGGGGGGGTCACACTCAGAGGCTTGGTAAGTGAAAGGGGTCACCAGTACAAAAAAGTCTGAGAACCCCAGGTCTAGGTGGAGTTTGTGCCTAACTGCTCGCATGCACATTCAGAAATAGTAAGTTACAATACAAAACAACAACTGCAACTGGTAGCTGTTCAGTCCAAGTTTCCTTTAGATTTACAAGTGCCTAGCACTTCTTGCTCTTCTCTTTTATCCGGGATAACTCACCACAAACTGAGCAAATCAAAAATGCTTTCACATGAAAAAGAAATATTTGGTAAATCTGAAATGTAAGAATGTAGAAACTGTTTTTGTTGTGAGCCCTAGTTAAAATTATCTCCAATTATACAGAAATGAAGCTAAGAATGTCACAAAAATAAAGAGAAAAATTTAAAGAATGCTCTATTATATATTTTAAATGATAGGTTCTGAAGTAAACATTTCTTTTATAAAACATTGAAGGTTAGTATATGATCTCTCTTTATTAAGGTTTTTTTGTTTCTTTTTTGCTTCAAACTTACAAAAGTTTGTCTTTATTACTGGACATATTCTCTTTTTAATACCCTAGTGTCACTCCATTTAGCATACTGTAAATAAACATGAACACTAAAGCACACAACTAGGGAATAAATATGAGAGTTGGCCAGATAATTAAAAAATGAATCACTTAATTTATTAGATGTCAGATGGAAAATGTGTTAGAAATTATTATTATTTGACTATCTAAGAATGTAGAAGAGACGTGTGGTGTGTCCCAGGTGACACATATATCCATACAGTTAGACACTAAATGACTAGGTGGCAGTCAATTTCAAAGCAGAGCACTGCTTTGTGGGCCTTGTTTTTTGCTGACTCTGAAGAAGGTGTAATGCGGGGGGGTGGGAGATGTTGTTTCCATACTGCTAAACAAAAATTGACCCTCTGGGATAGGATTGAAAGGCAAGGAGACTATAAAAATGGGGTAGAGGGGTACATTCTGACATCAGTTACACAGCCATAAAGCTAGGGATTTTATTCCAGTTTTATATTTTTGTAATCAAGGGTCAGAATCTGACTGAGAGGGTACTGGTTAGAACAGGAAACTAGGAACTTGGACTCTGACTTGCTGTGTGACTTTACATAAATCATTTAATCTCTCTGGGTCTCAGTTTCTCCATCTGCAATATGGGAATAACACTTTAAATCTGAAAGCACCTGTGAGGCTGAAAAGTTATTAGTGCACTGAGATCCTCTGATGAAAGAGGTTAGAAAATGCAAACGCACCTTAAGTGACCTACTAAAGCGGTTGTATTAAACACTTAAGAACAATATTTGAATAGGTGTAGTTCCCAGAAGAGACACAACATGTAGACTGAGGCAGCCAGCTAAGAGACAACTGCTATAGATGTGAAATCACTACTGTTGGGGGAATTCTGCACCACTGCACACATGCAGAATTCATGTTCCCCACAGATTCCCCTGCAAAAAATAGACTGGAATTGATATGCAAACTAGACACAATCAACTCAGGATTGAATAAGAACTGGGAATGGCTGAGCCATTACAAACATTGAATCTATCTCCCCTTGTAAGTATTCTCACACTTATTATCAAACTGACTGTACTGGGCTACCTTGATTATCACTTCAAAAGTTTTTTTTCCTCTTACTTAATTGGCCTCTCAGAGTTGGTAAGACAACTCCCACCTGTTCATGCTCTCTGTATGTGTGTATATATATCTCCTCAATATTTATTCCACTCTATATGCATCCGAAGAAGTGGGCTGTCGTCCACGAAAGCTTATGCTCTAATAAATTTGTTAGTCTCTAAGGTGCCACAAGTACTCCTGTTCTTTTTGCAAAAAATAGAGATTCTCCCAGGGAGTCACTGCAATTACACCTTTCGACCACTGGGGGCTGATGTGGCACCAGAAGAGAGGGCAGCCAGCTCAGGGCGGGAGCAGCCAGCCATGGAGAGGGCTAGGGTCTGCATGGGGGAGGCTCCCCAACTCCCTAACAATCCCCCACACACAAAAAAAACAAAAAAAACTGTTCCATACTTCTCCCACCCACAACCAAACAACCCTCCAGGTTCACTCCCAGGCTCCTTCCCAGAAATTATTTCCCACTCTCTCTGCTCCTCCATTACCTCTGATTCCCCCAAGCCTATGCACGGCTTCTCAGGGGTGCAGGAAATAAGTTTCTGTGTAGTAGTTTAAATGAATTCTTACTCAAAGTTCTCTATTAATATGCCTAGTAAGGAATCTCTTTGTCAGAAAACATTTCCTTAATCTTTTTTGTTGTCTGTATTGTTACAGGCATACTTGTTGACAGGTATTTTGAAATAAATTATCAACATTATTGAAACTGGCATGATTATATTGTGTTATTTTGGCAAATAAAATATGCAGAATTTTAAAATATTGAGCACAGAATTTTTAATTTTTTGGCGCAGAATTTCCCCATGAGTAAATCACTTTCACCAACACCCGCTCTCAGATACCACAGTGATGGGGGCCTCGGTGCATAATTATGGAGTCAGTTGGCTCAATTCTCTCCTCATACATAAACCAAAGTGACTCCCTTAACTTCAATGGATTTACTCATTCCTGATTTGCACCAGCATAAGAGAAGTGTGAGGTCTATTGATTTCAGTCATGTCTTGAAACTTAAGTACTGTACAGTGGAAGCAAATATTTTAATTATTAACAGTTTTACACTTGTATGTGCTTTCACTTCTGGTTATTGCATTACTGCAAATCTTACCTGACAAAGCAAAGAATCAAGGTGTAATTTCCCTGTCAGTAACTGTTACTTTAAACTGCCAAAGAAAAAATTAAGGAGCAAAAGTTACTAGAAAACGTATAGGGTTTTTCATCTCATTGAGATTAACATCCTATAGGCAATATTAAAACATAAAGGCCAAAATGCTCACATTTGGATGCCTATATCCACATTTGAGTGTGTAAGTGCCAATGGTGACATTTTTCAGAGATTCTAAGTATCCATAATTTCCATGGAAGTCACTGGGTACTCTGCTGGCCCTCACATTAACATGCAGGCATTATACTCTCTGTCAGACACTTTCCCTGAAAACTGGTGAAGAAAGTGAGAATAGCTTTCTATGCAGATATTATTTATTTAGTCCGATTTTTACTGAGATACAATTAAAGAACAGCCACCCATTCAGTTTCTTAGCTGGTCATATCAATCTAGTAAAAAAACAACAACAACACACGAACATACAAATAGTTCTGTCAGTTTATGCCCAATCAATTCAAATACACCAGCTACACATAAATTTAACAAAAGTTAAACCACTTGCAAACATTACCCATCTCAGAGGCAAAGGAAAAATGAAAGATGTTCCAAGAATCTATATGACAATGAATATTTAGTCAAGATTTGCATTAAAATTAAATACAATTTTACTTTTGCAACATATTAGAGTTTATTATTACTAAATTGTTAAAACAGATATTTGCAAAATATTTCAGTACACTTCCATACTCCAAAACATTTCAAGGTCTGTGACTTGATTGTCATGAACTTTCTCTAAAATCCTGGAGCCTTAGTACTATCCCCACATTTTATTTTAAAAACAAAAATGGTATGAGTAAAATTGTAGATTCATTTACTGTGAATGTAGCATACGCTAAAAGGTTTCCGGGTCCTGTTACTCATTACCAGGAGAATAGCAATCCAGTTATACAGAAAGTTCATGGTTTCTGCAGATTTAGGATTACCCAGTTGTATTTGGTAGTTTTTCCTCTCATCTAATCATTTGCATCTGGACTTTAAATAAATCAATGTTTTCCACCATCTACAAAAGTAAAACAATGCCACCAATGAAAATATGCACTTTCTATCTTTAATGGGGTGTTAAGTATGTTATTTAATTATAACCACTTAAAAGTGTACAGACCTTAAGGAAAGTTACCCAGAAATCAAACATCCACCTTGGGCCACTGTAGTGTATTTATAAAACATGCTATATTGATCTACGTTACCATGCAAGTTTTTTTGTTTGTTTGTTTGTTTTTGTTTTTTACACATTTAAAATAGAACTAATGTTCATATTAAGTATAAGGGATTAGAAAGGATTCACCCCAGGCTGAAGTGTTTCTTATTTCCTACCATCGCTAGAAATTTTTTGAAGAATTTCCCTGTGTATTGATTGTTGTTAGGATATAGATATTCAGGCCTGTCTGCAAAGGCCTGTACTTTAAGAATTTAGGTGTATTCTTATCACTTAGTTAGTTATAGAGGTATAAAACAAGAATCAAAATCACTCTGCCTGTTTATAGACCTTTTCTTACTATGATAGTCTAAGGTCTTGTTCTTAGGCTAAGGCCTTTGGCTAAACAGTAGGGGCAGCCATAAATTGGGAAGCGTACGGTCACATCCTCACCAATCACACTGAAATAAGGCAGTTTGGGGCTATTAAAAAGGTAGTCCAATATATTACCTCTAGAAAAAGGGAAGAGCCTAGAACAGGGGTTGGCAACGTTTGGCACGCGCCACAGGGTAAGCACCCTGGTGGACCGGGCCAGTTTATTTACCTGCTGATGCGGCAGGTTCAGCCGATTGCGGCCCCCACTGGCCGCAGTTCATCGTCCCGGGCCAATGGGGGCAGCAGGAAGCAGCGCAGGCGAGGGATGTGCTGGCCACGGCTTCCCGCGACCCCCATTGGCCCAAGATGGCAAACCACTGCCAGTGGGGGCCGTGATCGGCCAAACCTGCCGCGTCAGCAGGTAAATAAACTGGCCCGGACCGCCAGGGTGATTACCCTGGCGAGCCGCGTGCCAAACGTTACCGAGCCCTGGCCTAGAAGATTTAAAGAAAACTTAGTTTAATAGCATCCTGTCTGGCAAGAACTCACTTATCAATAACTGGGGTGTGAAATCCTCATTTCTTTAAAAAAAAAAAAATCACCAGGAGTACTTGTGGCACCTTAGAGATTAACAAATTTATTTGAGCATAAGCTTTCATGGGCTACAGCCCACTTCATCAGATGCATGCAGTGGAAAATACAGTAGGATGATATATGTACACACAGAGAACATGAAAAAATGGGTGTTGCCATACCAACTATAACGAGACTAATCAATTAAGGTGGGATATTATCAGCAGGAGAAAAAAAACTTTTGTAGTGATAATCAGGATGGCCCATTTCCAACAGTTGACAAGAAGGTGTGAGTAACACTAGGGGAAAAATTAGCATGGAGAAAAAGCTAATATGTTTTGGCCAGTGTTGAGATGAAACCAGAGAGAGAAGTCAGCATTTTTAAGCCGCCTCCAGTAAACTTGTGGGATCCATACACAACCTGGAAAATTGGTGCAGAAAACAGGTCCTTGAAGATTGAGAGTTGGTAGGACAACTCCCACCTTTTCATGTTCTCTGTTTGTGTATATATACACATCTCCTTACTATATGTTCCATTCTATGCATCCAATGAAGTGGGCTGTAGCCCACGAAAGCTTATGCTCAAATAAATTTGTTAGTCTCTAAGGTGCCACAAGTACTCCTGTTCTTTTTGCTGATACAGACTAACATGACTACCACTCTGAAACCTGTCCTCATTTCTTTGTTGTTCTATCATTCCCACAGTTCCCACTTCCCTATTGTTTGTCTGTATAATCTGTTTCTGTAATTTTTCTGTCTGCTGTATAATTAATTTTGTTGGTATAAACTAATTAAGGTGATGGGGTATAATTGGTTAAATAATCATGTTACAATATGTTAGGATTGGTTAGTTAAATTTCCGTAAAATGATTGGTTAAAGTACAGCTAAGCAGAACTTAAGTTTTACTATATAGTCTGCAGTCAATCAGGAAGTAATGGGGGGAGAACTGGAATCATGTTTTGCTAAGGGGGGGACTGGGACCAGGGAATGGGAACAGGGACACAGGCAAGGCTCTGTGGCATCAGAGCTGGGAAGGGGGACACTGAGGAAGGACATTAAAATCAGTGCTTGCTGAAAGTTCACCCCAATAAACATCCAATTGTTCGCATCTTCGGACTTGAGTATTGTTGCTCTCTGTTCATGCGAGAAGGACCGGGAAAGTAAAAGGGTGAAGGAATAAGCCCTCTAACAATTGTTTTACATGGCCCTGTTACATAAGTGCAAAGTGCTTGGTAACCCCTCTCATTAAATAAAGGAAGAACGGAGTAATCAAAAGGAAACTTCTAGTTGAATGTTCTCGAGGGTAAGTTTTCACTGCAGAGTTACCTCAGATTATAAGTACCTGGGACAGCCTAGCCTGGATGTAAGCAGCCACACTGCAATGCCATAACCAAGTTAATGTGTCCTCACTGGTGCTGCACTCCCCTATGTGTGTCTCTAGGACTACTGGGGTAATATCCCACTATTATTTGCACTGCAGTAAGATGAGCTGCTCTATGATTCTTTTCCAGTAAATTATAGAACTTGTCTGTCCTCCTAGGCACATGGGCGGGGGACGGGACTGTGGGAAGGTACTGGAGGACTATCATCATCCAAGTGATTCATGCAAAGTGGGAAGGTTACCAGCCCTAGTGAAGGCTTCACTCTGGCTTTAGCCTGCAGCACAGATGCGTCAGCTGGGTTGAAAGCTCCACACTTGGCTGAGAGTGGATTTAGAGCAGGGGTACTCAATAAGCAACCCGCGGTCCAAATCCGAACTGCCGAAGTGGACCATGGGGCACACCGGAACTGGGGTCTTCATCCCCACAGGAGGCGCGCCGGGACTCAGGGCCTCAGCCCCATTGGGATTTGGGGCCTCTGCCCCGCAGGTGAGCACTGGGCTTCCCACAGGTTTGAAAATGTTTACCAAAGCTCTGCTCCAGTGGACCCTGGCTGAATTTAAGCCCTGTGCAGGGCTGACAGTGGGAGCCCTGCTGCACAGGGCTGATCGCCAAGTAGCCTCTGGAACCACGGTTAAAATCACTCCCCGCACTCCACCCAAATCAAAAGCTGAAATGGTGCCCCTGGGATCTTGGACCCTGCAGTTAAAATGTCCACAATTCCACCTAAGCTGCTGAGGGGTACAGATTTCCTGGCTGTCTTGCAGAAACCTCCTCTGCTTGACAGCAAGGGAAAGAGCCGCCAATCAGGGCTGCTGCAGAAAGCCGGTGGTGCTCTCTGCCCCAGCACCTCAGCAGGCACCTTTCTTACACGAGACAGGAAGGAGAAGAAAGAGTTCATTGGCTTGCGACAGCTCTGTTCTTCCCTTCCCTCTACTCCTGTGACAAGGGGAGGGCTCTTGTGCCTCTTCCTTGTCTCCTCTCCTTCCCTGCACCCCCTCTCCCGGGGGGGGGGGGGGAGGTGAAGAGCCCCAGGAACTGCAGGAGGAGCAAAGGTGAACCAAGATAGTCCCACCTCCGGAGCTTTTGATGTTTAACGGCACTGTGCTTAAACATTGCAGCAAAAAAAAGGAAAGTTGACACCAAAAACTGTTCATTTAAAGAAGAATGCTTACTGTTTTATTTTGCCACAACATCCAAAGGGTCAACAAGTATGTTTATTTGTACTGAGACTGTGGCTGCAGTTAAAAGTGGAACATTAAACGACACTACAAAACGAAGCAGATGGATTTTGACCACAAATATCAGCTGGGCTCCAATTTAAGATCTGACAAGAGTGCTTCATTAAAGGATGCATATTTTCTGAGCACAATTATTATTTAAAAGGCTACTTGTGCTCAGGAAAAGGCAACTGACGTTTCATTGAGGTATGTGTGGATAACAGCAAAACACAGGAAACCTTTTATAGGTGCGGACATTATTAAGCAGTTTATGGTTACTACAGCTGAAACCCTTTTCTATGGGGGGAAAAAAACGTTGTTGACGCCTTCAGACAACTGCCACTTCCAGACACAATGACTGTTAGGCACGCTGAGATGATGGTACAAGACATTTTCAAGCAGTTGTGTGGGAAACTGAAAATTGGAAAATGGCAGTGGACGAATCCTGTGATATCAGGGACACAGAGCAGCTAGGACTGTATGTTTTTTGGGGTTTTTTGTTTTTGATTTTGTTTTGTTTTTTGATGAAGATACATTTGGAGAGGATTTGTTGTCCCTTATACCACATAACAATCACACAACCTGTGAGGATTTGTTTAATTCTGTTTAAACTGTTTTGTCTAATGAAGGTTTTGACATGACTCAGATGGCGTCTGTTACAACAGCTGATGCTCTTGCCATGATCGGTAGTCACCGAGGGCTTGTGAAATGTCTGCAAGATCTGAACCCCAATTTGATTTCCTATCACTGTGTAATCCACCAAACCACACTTTGTGCAAAGCTTAGTGATGAGTTTGCTGATGTAATGTCAATGGTGATTAAACTTGTCAACTTCCTTTGGTCCAAGTCATCACTGCAACACAGACAGTTCAAAAGCTTTCTTTCAGAAGTATCTGCCCATTATGATGAACTGTTGGTTCATAATGACATCTGTTGGCTGAGCAGAGGGCAAGTACTAAGAAAACTGTGGGAAATTAGAGTTCATGTGGCAGAATATCTACATAACATTCCAGGGAAAAAGGCATAAGAGCTACACCCTTTTTTGAGGGATGCCACAAGCATGATCATCCTGGTCTTCCATGTTGATTTAACAGGCCACTTAAACTATTTCAACTTAAAGCTACAGGGGCAAAATCTCAATGTAGTGGCTCTCTACAGCAGTGTCATCTCATTTCAAAACAAACTGAGTCTCCTGAAAAGTGATTTGGAAACTGGGGAGATGCTGCATTTCCCAAGGCTGCTAAGTTGCCGTGACACTGCAGATGTGAATCAGATGGCATCATCTCTGGACACACTTCTTCAAAACTTCCAGCAGAGGTTCCAAGAACTTGAAAGTGTAAAAGACATCTTCCTGTTTGTAAGGAACCCATTTATGGTACAAGAAAATGGCACTTGGAGTGAAACCACAGCCCAAGCTTACTGATTTACAAGAGGGTGAAGTACTTAAGTTGCGGCACACCGAAACGACATTAGAAACTTTCTGGACTACCTTTGTGCTAGACTCCATGTATCCATATACTCCATTGCCATATACAACTACATCTTCAGTAGCGAAACTAGTCTTAACAGGCACTTCACAGTAATTATTCATGATTTTTTGTATAATACACATGTAGGTCGGTGTGCATTTCTTACTGGAAAGACTTGAATCATAAATGATAAAGAGTTGTTTTAATGTTAATATTTGCATCTGTTTGACATTATATCAAAGTACTTTCTTAAAGTCTCAGATGTAATTTACTACATCTTTCTTGGAGGTTATTTTTAGGTTATACAGTGGTTTGATTTTATTTTTCATTTCATGCACTCAAAATATAAGCAATAGGCCCTGGGTATGTTACACAGTATTGTATGTATTCCTTGAACAGGGGCACATGCAGTGTGAAAAATGTTTCTCTATTGTCCGGACATTGACTACACCTGGACCAAGAAATTTGGACCTTGACAAAAAATAATTGACTACCCCTGGGTTAAGGACAACACTTGAGCAAGAGCCTGAGTTAACTCTAGTAAAGACATACCCCTAGTGGTTAACTCTACATCAATCTTTTCTTTGTAGCATTTGAAGAATTCCGGAACTGTAACTCAACTGGAATTAACATCGTGCCAAACAATAATATTAAACATGAC
Organism: Trachemys scripta elegans; assembly: GCF_013100865.1. Classification (NCBI taxonomy): domain Eukaryota; kingdom Metazoa; phylum Chordata; order Testudines; family Emydidae; genus Trachemys; species Trachemys scripta. The sequence continues at coordinate 117,236,672 of NC_048302.1, forward strand.
TGAATTTTTGTCTGCATTGAAAGCCAGGGTTACAAAGATGAATCTGTCAAGCATGTGATATAAATATGGTTTAGAAGGACTAGATTTTTATCAGTAAATATCAGTAAACAGATTTCACTGAACATACATAAATTGATGAAAAAATATTTCCATCAATAATAATCAAAATGTACAGATAGTCAATGTAAGAAAAATGCTACTTGAGTATACTTAAATCATACTATTAGAGTATGATTTAAGAATATTTACTTTGTGTATTTTGACATTTGATGTTGAAAATGTGTGTTTTAACAGAGATAAAGCACTTTTTAAATCTCAACATCTACAGTCTTAAATAATTGTCTGATTCCCCCATAATTTCATGCAACTGTGAAAATTTAAATAAAATAAACAAAAATTCCTAATCATCATAATTTATACAATTGTAAAAATTTACACTGTAAAAAATAAAAACAAGTTTAAAAATAAACATTGATATTATCCATCAAACTTATTTTTAATTGAATTCTGCCAACCCTACATATTATCATTATAGCTTATGATGTTAGTTTAATGTGACAGAATTTGTAAATTTCAGGAAGCTTCTTTTAATAAGTTTCAGTTTGTCCAAAGCTATGAGAGTGTTGAGAGTTATTTTTGACCCCATTTGCTAGAAATAGTTTTCCCTGGTTTCAATTACACTTCTTAAAAGTATAGTTTTCGGTAAAACTTTTCTTTCAAGCAAAGAGTAAAAATGATTTATTTCACTGGGGAATTGTGAGGAAATAAGGTAATTTAACAAACAATATCTTTAAAAAAAGATAAACTGCAGACCAGTTCTAATCCATATTTTTTTGTTTGCTAGTCTATACATGCAAGGTTCTTTTTGCTTTGCTTATTTCAGTTGTACCATAAAACAAACATTTATAGTGAACATACATGAAGCATGTGTGTTCTTAATATGATTTTGTTGCTGTGTTGTGGTCTTTCCATTGTTTTCTTTTTAAAACATTCACTGCATATGACAAGCTGTTTCTAGGGGGCAACCTGGGGAACCTCAAGAGTTGGTTTAATATTCAATGTGCATGTCTCTAAAGAGAGTCAGTATCATTTTTAACATTTCACTTTACATCTTCCTATTGTCTCATGTCACAGCACTTTCTAAAGACTGTGACTTAAGCCCACTATCACCCCTGACTAGGGTGCAAAATAAGAGAAATGCATTTTTAGCAAAGAAAAAGAAAAAAGGAGAACAAGAGAGCGCGACATGGATGGTGAAAGTTAAAAAACAACAAAGAGACAAGGAAAGAACCGTTGAGAGCGGTTTGTGATTGCAATTTTACAACCTTTCAGCATGAAATGTTGATTAATAAAATGGAATCTTAATCTTGGTCATTATCTCTGTTTTTTGTTTTTGTAACAATGTGATTGTATTTAAAGCAGCTTGAAGTCTGTCATGTTTACACAAGTGCGAGGGTCTGACTTAGAGAAATCTAGTCTGCCAAAACTAATTGAACCAAAAATGTCACTGAAAGTTTTCATGTTAAATGAGGCGGGGAAATCACAACTCTTGATGTTGCATTCTACATAGAATAGAATGAGAAAGACAGAAAACCTGACATTTAGTGATTGTACTTTCTTATAAGTAGTATTTCCACACTCACTTACATAACCTTTTATAAATCAAGTGGGCAGTGACATTTGGAATGCCTCCATGGTGGCAGCTTCTCTGGGTGGCTAAAATCCCAGTTTTAAAGGGTGAGGCACCAATTAGAATGAATGGGAAGAAGAGCAACAGAATGAAGATGAAAGGGGACCAAGTCAAAAGAAAGTACAGCTCAAGATCAATTTGCTCTCTTCCCTTCCTAACACAGCTGCTTGCCCGACCGCTTCCTCTAAGTGGTTGGTTTGTTATTTCCACCACAAAACTCAGGCTACACTAATCAGGGATTGCTAACCTATTCTAGGTACTTGGTCGTCTGTACAGAAAAATCCATCAATGGCTGAAGTAGGAGTTCCTGGTCTCTTACCACAACCAGCTTTTTTCACCATAGAATGGAAAGCAACATCCACTCCAGACTAAATTGAGAGAGGTGGACCGGACAGCACTTATTCCACAAGAACTTTGTCTGCTGGTTGATTGTTGCACTGTGAGCGACCAAAAAGATGCTTTTGAGCAGACTGCAATCTTGTGAGGGAGATGGAGGGAAGAGGAGGCGGGGCGGTTGTACTGAAAAGAATAGCTGAAAACATGGAAAATCCTGTAGTCGTAATCCAAGGCAAGAAATCAGTGGGAGTTTTGCTTTCGGTAAGGAATGCACAATCAGATTTGAATAGGATAATAGAAATAAGTACAGAGTAATGCTATATAATAAATAAAACATTGAGATGAAGAGTAAGAAGGGGAAAAAAATTGGATGAATAAGAGAATGTGACCCAAGAGGAAAGAACTGAAACTTAAAAGAGTAACAATAATGTTTGGCACCTGAAGCTCCTTTCAAAGACTACAACTTTAGCAGTTCATCCAAGAAGGATAAAACATTTCTACAAAGATAAGTTAGCTTCTGTATTATCATCCCATTTTCAGATGGAGAAAATGGAGGCATATAGTTCCCAAAGTTCATTGAGTGAGTCAGTAACCAAGTTATTAATAGAACCCAGGCTTTGGCTCCCAGACAAGGTTTCCTCACAATGTTTAAGTTCATATTTGATGAGATTTAAAACAATACATAAAATATTTGTCTGAATGAAAACTGACACTAAAAGTCAGAAGGAAAGGGGAATCAGCAAGAGAGACAGGAGATTTGCGGGGTGGGGAAGGAGCAGGAGAAGAAGAAGAGACCACAACACAATGTTTACATAGTATTTTATTTATTTTATAGAATGATTGTTTCCAAATTGGTACTTAAAAAGAAAATGAGCTATTTTTATTCTGTTTGGCAATCATATAGTTATTTTGGATTTAGTCACCATGTTTGGCATCGCTGTGTTAAAGAAAAGAAAGGAGAGAACCATATGCATAGAATGGAACATACAGAGAACATGAAAAGGTGGGAGTTGTCCTACCAACTCTCAATCTTTAAGGACCTGTTTTCTGCACCAATTTTCCAGGTTGTGTATGGATCCGACAAGTTTACTGGAGGCAGCTAAAAAATGCTGACTTCTCTCTCTGGTTTCATCTCAACACTGGCCAAAACATATTAGCTTTTTCTCCAACAAGTTGTGTAATAGCATAACTAAATTAATCTCATTGCTTAAGAATTTTCAATTACAAATAATATTTCCATATCTTTGAGGCTTGAGTATATGGTCAAGCTGTACTTAATTTGAAAACAAGGCTTAGAAATAAAAACTACACCGCATCAATCTTCGTCTAGAGGACTAGCTCCTCAAATTTTATTTATGTTTCCATGACATTAAGTGATGTGAACAATCACTCACAATCCACTGATGTAAAATTTGCTCACCCAGTTTCAGATGTGGACACTTAACCTAATTATCAATAAAGATACTTGAAATATAAAGATTAGGTGTGCTAGACTGTTGTCCTATCTCCATGCTACAGAAACATTTCTCTATTGAGATCTTGATTATTGAGCCTAAAGTCAAACTTCAGAAGAAAAAAAAAATATGAAACGTTACTGGACTGTTAAACTCCATCAGAAATATTCAGAATAAACTTTACTATTTTCTTTGCATTAGATACTTTCTAGCCTTTAAAAAGAAAGAGCTGCACTGTAATCAAACTAGCTAATACATTCCATAGAAATACGTGATAGTACACGTATTTGGAATGTATTTCCCCGGGGTGAAGGGGAGGGAGGAGAACCCAATGTAAGCCTACCCTTAGCTGTTGCTTGCATTTGAAAATAGTTATAAACATTAAGGCCAAAGACGGCATTACCATAATTTCAGGAGTTCACAATACTTGAGTGTGTTTGATATAGAATACATACACAAACACAAATTGCTTTTGCATGTGTGGTTAATAAATCTTGGCTGTTGCCTCTTCCAGTTGTTTTGCTGTAAAGTGACCTATCCAACTCCAATATGTCTGTTAGTCTATAAGGTGCCACAGGACTCTGTCGCTTTTTACCTATCCAACACAGAATTTCTGTGGCCTTCCAAGCAAGGAATGCTCTGATAGCCTGCTGAAGAGCAAATATACATAGCTTAACACAGTGGTGAGCAACCTGCGGTCCATCAGGGTAATCCGCTGGTGGGCTGCGAGACAGTTTGTTTACATTCATCGCTTGCAGGCCCGGCTGCCCACAGGTCCCAGTGGGCGCAGTTCACCACAGGTTGACCACCACTGCTCTAACAAGTCAAAGGAAAAGCAACCTTACTGCACAACACCCAGCCCGCATTTTCCCTTTCCACACTAATACTGCTCCCTAAAAAATAAACAAATAAAAATATATACGTAATATAAATACACACACACACAAACCTGCATGCCCAGGGACCTCCAGTGACCTTCCAAGACATCAGAATGAGTGCCATGTTTCCCATCATGTGCCATACAACTTGATCCCTCCCCACCCCACTCAGGACGTCTTCCTCCCTCCAACTCCCAACATTTGTGCAGCACATTAAGCGGCAGTAACAGTGATGCTCATGCCCATCTGTAATAGAGAAAGAGGGGGTGGAGAGAAGTGATAGACTCATTATCTATGAAAAACCGAGAGAGAGAGATTCTCACTTGTATATACAGAGATTGGTGGAGGGTGCCAAAATTCTCCTTCACACTTCAGAAAGTGATGCAGCCCCCCATTTCTTCCGAAGAGGAAGCCTGGAAAGGTAGCCTGCAACCTGACCGCACCTGGCTTTAAATAAAATGTTCAAAACAGCCTCAAGGGTTGGAAGACCCGGAACCCAGCAATATCTAAAGCTTACAAAAAAAGGTGAATTTTCTCCCTTGCTGAAAAGGTCCCTCATGAACATCAACAAGGAGAAATGAATAAGTTGTAACTTAAGAAAATATAAAAGATGCTCTACCAGAAACTAAATTTGAAGCTACTCAATCTAAAGCAGCACAACTTAATAGCTTCCCTTTAAACTTCACTCTTGTTACACTGTCAAAGGTTTCTTTTCCTAATTTTTCTGACTGTATTATTTTGGGAAGCTATCGTAACAGAGATTTATAAGAGTTATGAAGTTATTAAAAAAACCCAAAATCTCAATTCAAATCTCTCTCAAAGAGAATAGCTTCCTATACATTCTGATTTCCACCTTTCCTCCCTATTTACATTGCACAGTCACATTTAAATATGGTAATTCATAAGAAACTGTTTCGCATATAACTCTCTCGAAGTTAAAACTAATTAACTTACTGAAATTAGGAGCGGGGAGAGCTTAGAAAAAAAGTGTATCATGCACACTTTTTTCTTATATTTACAATCTAAGCTTTTAAAACATTGTATAACGAAGAGTCCTGTAGAATGTCACAAGAATGATTGTTTTAGAAGGGCCTGTATAGAACTGTGTCCTATAAATATCCCTGTCTCTATCTTCCTTCTTGACTGAAACTTTGCAATAATATTCTGGACAGATTGAATAGTGGCAGATAACCTGTTCCCCTCACTCCATAATTGGTTGAATTGGCCCTGGCTCCATTTCTTTATATTCTCCTAATTTGTCAGATAAGCAGATCAATGTTTTCCTACAATAGCCTTTTTTATCATGCAAGGAGAAGGTCAATGAAGCGCTATTTATATTGCCACTGTTATATTTCATACACATATAAACTGTTCCTCCTATTTAAAATGATTAACAGAAGTATCAGAAGGTTCAACATTATCTCATGTTTTTTTCTCCAAAGCTGACGCTGGTACTGGTCTACAGAGAGTCTGTGGCACACATCCCCTGGCAAAATCCAGACCTGAGGGCTGTCCCCAGTCTCAGAAGCAGCCGTGTAGTATCAACCTGACCACTCAACCCTGTCCTCTCCCCAAGGGCACCCAGACTCTGGAAGATGTCAAAGAAGCAGCTCCTCCCAATATCTTAGCATGTGGTGGGGGCTCTGTCATCCTGTATCTGAACAGCAGCCAAGGCAGCTGACTGTGAAGCAGGCCTAGAGACGCTCTGGCCCCTGTCCACCATACCTTTCTGCGCTTGGTCAATTGTGATTAGGATCAGCCAACAGAGTACAGCGCTACACAGAAAGGCAACAAGAGGATAACGTGGGATAAACTATCCATGGAATTTTGCTTGAATAAAGACTGAGTTAAGAAACTTGGGATTTGGGCCATGAGCCCAAAAGCCATTGGCTTTTAGGCCTTTGAGTGAGAGAGAAAAAACATGAAGACTATCTGCTCTCAATTACACCTGTGAAAATCCAGATTAATTTAAAATTTAATAGAATTTCTACAGATTTAGACTGGGGTACGTGAAAATGAGTGCAGAATTTTATGCAGAGTATTTGAATATAAGGGAACACAACAAATACATGTATAACTGCACTGTTCATAGTAAGTACAATCTACACAACTATGTCTTCACTGCAAAGTTAACTCAAGTTATATCTCAAGTATTGCCCCGAATTCAGCTCCCATCCACACACGAAACCCCTTAACTCCGAAGAGGTGATGCTTTTAACTCAAGTTGGCTGGCCTGTTAGGTCTACACACTAACACCCTAGTTAGCACCATTTGTCAGCTACTAACATGACCACTTTGCAGCGTGGCCACAAACAGGCTAGTGCCACTTACAGTGGCGCTATTCCACCAATGCTTTCCCACAATTCCCCCCGTGTGCCTGGAAAGAACAGACCAGTTCTCCCACAATTCATTAGGAAAGAATTTGTTGAGTGGTTCAGCCTACTGAAGTGCATAGTACCATGAGATCCGCCCCCAGAAGTTTCAGCATTGCACAACAGCGAGTGCAGCACCAATATAGACACAGCAGCTCAAAAGTGTGATTTTGCAATGACTTCTCTCGGTCAAACTGGACCAACTCAAGAAATCTAAGCATAGTTGACTCAAGCTAACTCTGCCGTGAAGACATACCCAGAGTATTTGCATAACACCTAGCATAAGTGGGCCCCAAACCCTATTGGGAGCTACCAAAGTACACATAATGTGTAATAATTATTTATGTGAAGTGGACATAGTTTAACTTCCCCTATTACTGAACATTTTTGACAGCATGCAAACAACTTTCTTGTCATGCCACACAAGCGTGTAGAATCACAATGAAAAGGCATGACATTTTAGGCGATACGAGACAAAGTTTTTATCAGGCTAGATGCACTCTCCAAATTAGTCCAAAACTAACTGGATTTTTTTTAAAAACATTGTCAGAATGTTGATAATGGAATGGCTAAGTGGTGGGGTAAGATGGCTGGCAGCCATCCTTCTGACAGAGGAGAATAGACTCAGCTCCCACCAAGCATTCTCAAGCCTGTCGGTGAAGTTGCTTAAAGAAAAATATTAGGCACTTCCACCGTCTGAAAGATTGAGCACACATGCTGCTTATGTAGTATTCCCAGCCCACTTGTCAAGGACCACATCATTCAAGTCCAGAATCAATTCACATGTGGAATGTGCTTTAACTAGATTGCTGGGTCAGAACTCCCTACCTTCCTAAATAAAGACCCTGTATGTAACTTGTATTTCCAAGTCAAAAACTTAAAGCAGTATGCGATAGGTGATTTGCTTAAGCGTTGACAAAGTTATAAATATATATAACACTGAATGTTGCTAATTGATACCCATTCATTGGGGGTGAAAAGCATCCCCATCAAATAGGGCCTACACAAAAAGCCTTCAATACCCTTGTAGCCCCACTTTTCAGGCTGAGGGAGCTGTTTAAGCTTAACAGATAGCATAGATGTTCATTGGCCAACCAGATAGGGTGCTAGCCTGGGATTTAGGACCTTGGGCAAATGGTTTAGTCTCTCTGTGGCTCAGTTCCCCATCTGTAAAATGTGAATAACAGCACTTCCAGGGGTCTTGTGAGGATGAACACATCAAAGATTGTGAGTTGCTCAGATACAATGGTAATAAGGATTATATAAGTATCTGAGAGAGCTACATCACCTCCTAGAAGGCCTTGTTAAACAGCTTATTTTGTTATGTTACAGATCCTGATTATCACAGTACAATATCAGGGACAGTGTAAAAATATCTGAAAGGGACTGATGCCCTTATAATTTAGCTTTATTTTGTCCTTGTTTTAATACATACTGAGTAACACAAACTCCAGCTGTTCCCCATATTATACCTCCTTGTAAAGAACATGTAAATACATGCTTGTCTAAACTAAACTCTAGCAATGTGGCAGTCTAGACTTAAATGAATTTGATGTGTTTATGAATGATACTTTCTTATAAATGCTACAGAATTGCAAAATTTCACCTCTACAGATCCTAACCATATTTAACACTTAATCTTTCAGCAAAAGCATGCTTTGTTTTGTATGGAGTACAGTTAAAACAACTACAGGAATGGTTCTCCGCAATTGTTCTAGTTTTGAAGAATAATAAACTAACAGCCTTTCAGAAAGGTCATGTACTGTAAGTAAGATAATCAAAACCCATCTTCAGATAGGGGATATTATTCAGCTTTAAATGAAACTATTCATAAGGAGTTACCTTATTAATAAAAATAGCACACCCTCCAATACTGAAAATAAATCACAGAAAGGCAGAAAAACAATGAAACAGAAAGGAAATATAGATACTAGAGTTCTGTACATTAATATACTTCATGGGTAAAATTAACTCCAATCCAGGGAGCTTGCACAATGCCCTTTGCACCACTGCGATGTGTTATTTGACCTGATGCAACAAAGAATTTAAGGACACACTTAATTTTAACTAGGTGATTAGTCCCATAGACTTGAACAGGCTACTCACATGCTTGAAGTGCTTTGCTGCTCAGGAATTACTGTACAAATATACCAGGCCTTTATATTTCCATTTCCTTTTTGAGAGGTTTCGGTATTGCTGCGGTCGTGCTGCGATACAGGATTCCCAACACTTTAGGCTACTTGGTATGTTGTTGTTTAAAAATAGGGCCCAGCTACCCAGTAAGGATTATTGAACTATAACACCTAATCCACTTTTAAACTGAACTCCTTATTGAATTCTATGGCTTGTTTTTTTTTTTAAAAAACAAAACAACAACAAAAAGATGGGACAGCAGGACCCATTGTTTTACACAGCTGTCTGGGTGTGAGATCTAAAATATTTTAAAGCAGGTATGCAGTTACAAATACAAAAATTACCACGCTAAGGGGATCAACTTGCAATACAATATTTTACATCAGATTTCTGCTGATGAAAACCACATTCTTCAATTGTCTATTTATATGCCCTCTCTATATCTCACTGTAGTATCTCACCAAGGACTGATACTTATATATCAACTTAAATTATCAGTTTCCTATGGACTTCCTTTCAGCACTAAACAGAAACAACAGTTTTGGGCATTATTAAGAAATAAGTTTAATATTACAAACTGGTTCACATAACTGGTTGAAGCCAGATGCTATCTCTTCTAAGAAAATATGGCCTCCATGTGTACCTTTTCTAACAGCACAGGAATCAAAGGTTTTTCCACAAACAGTAGCTATATAAACAGCTGTCAATTTACCTCACACTGCTGACTGCGAAGTACAAGGCACCATCCATGGGCAATTTCCTTTTCACATTCTCTATAGTAGAAATATTTTTTACAGTGACTTGAGGACAGGTTTTTTATTCTTTAAATATTGTTGAATCCTATGCAAAACCCCATTATTTTTAGCCTATTATTTAATTTTCGTAATTTAACTTACTCAGAATCAAATGATTTAAACTACTGATGTATTGCAATACCTCCATCTACATGGAAAGTCTCCTAGTAACTAATAAATTAACATTTGGTATACAGATGGTCTTCCATGAGACCCAGACATTGCAAAGCAAACTTCTGCAAAGATTGTGAAATAAATTTTATAGGAATACCTGGTAGAGCAGCTGGCATATAGCAGACAATTTCTACCATAAAATCCATTTTCCTAGGGTTATGTCTCAACTATAAAAAGTTCACTCCTGGGTTACAAGTCTCATCTATAAGACATTTTTGTTTACTTTCATCCACTTCCAAAATAATTCATAAGCAGACATCTAAATAGTCTGGGCCAGTTTTTCAGAGTTAGGCACGCACATTTGCCTATATTTGGGTGCACCTAATCTAGGAGTGCAAAGAGTCAATATGTTTGCACAAATCCAGGAGATGGCCATCCCTTCATTTACACCAGTTTTAATACCATGTAACTCCACTGACTTCAGGGAACTTACTTCTACTTTACATGCGTGTAAATGCAAAGAGAGTTGCATGCCTAATTTTAGAGGTCATAAAATAGGTGTACACCAATGTATGTGCATCTAATTTGAAAATCTGATCCCATATTTACAACATACTTTTCAATGTTACTGGTTGAGACTTTCTTTGCATATATAAATCTCAAAAACTGCTTTGATTAAAAAAATAATTTGGCAAGCCATGATATTGTCATGTAATGTAGTGGTGAAGCTATTGTATAGCAAGATCCTGCAACACTTGACACGGCCCTAATAGAGTCAGTGAAATCAGTCACAAGAGTAATAATAATGAACACTAATCACAGTACTTCACATTTATATACAACCTTTCAACTGCAGCTATCAAAACATCTTAAAAAGAAGTGGATAACCAATAGTATGCTCATTTTGTAGACAGAGAAAATGAGACACGGAAAGGACTAGGCTCAGATTTTCCAAAGTGCCCACTAATTTTGAGTACTTCAATTTTTAGATTTCTCATTTGCAGATGTGCTGAGCACCTACAATACTCTCAAGGACTTTCATGTGGAGTCTCACAGATTTCCATCGTATCCTTCCTTTTGTTCAGCATGTATACGAGGCTGTTGCAAACATGGGTTGTTGTGTCTTCAGTACAGGATGACTTCCACCTTTATGTTTCTATTTCTTCTAACTCAGATGGTTCAGCTGAGTGCTTTTCTTAGTGTCTGGTAGGCTCTCAAGTAAATGAGCCCTAAATCATTTAGGGGTTTTATAGATTGAAGCAAAATAACAACTTCCCCTAGCTGCAAATAAGTTTCCAAGTGTTGGTCATAAGGACTGACGTCTGTATGACACACTGCTTGGTAAGAGGGCATCCTCGTTCTGCTCTAGCTTCATCTTCCATATAGTCTCATAGCACAGCCTCATATAGAGCACACTACAGTTGTTCATGCTTCTTTCACTTCATGACAACAGCAGCAAGTTCAATGTAACACAGAGGGTCACACGCAACTCACCAAGCACAAACAGGCAGAAAGCATGCATGGGCACAGCTGCCACCTGAACTTCCAGAGCAGCCAAGGATGTAATAACATCCCCTAAATTGCAACAAATGGCAGATTTATACAGCAGACAATTCTTTCCCTTTTCCCAACCCACCAACACAACTTCAGCCTCAGCTAACTAGCTTCCATGGATATTGGGTGATTCATTCCAGCGCACTAGCAGGGTCAGATGACATGGAGACATAGAATTAGCTGTTGTCAGTGAGTAAAGACAACACAGACCATCTCCTCATTGAATGAGCCAGAACTCTGCCTCATCCTCCAAGAAAGAGCCCAGATACATTTTATCCATCTGACATTATCAGAATTTCATTCTGCTCTTATTTCAATATCCTTCTTGGTGTGAGGGATCACAGGCCTTGAACCCACACCTGCTGTTCCCCAGGCAGCTAAATTCCCTCTAAGCTGCGTGGCCACATGACCACACAGCTGCCTATTAAGCGCCACACAGGCACTCAGTGCTGTGGCGGGTAGCAATGCCTTTCCCCCAGCACGGACCTGACGCGGCATCCCTTCCCCTGCCCTGACCCAGCCCGTCCCAAACCTGCCGCAGCCGGGGGACAGGCAACCCTCTGCCCCAGGCCTAAGCCCCTCATTCCCAGTCCCACCCCAGAGCCTGCACCCCCAGCAGAGACCTCCCACCCCGCACCACAACCCTCTGCCCCAGTCTTGAGCCCCCTCCCACACTCCGAATCTCTCAGACCAACCCCATCACATGAATTTTGTTATGTGCTTCAATATGGAGAAGATGTGTCACACATAACAAAATTCATTCTGCACACGGGTGGGAAAAATTAGAGGAAAAGTTCTCTGAGCAATCAGAGGAATCCTTGGCTGGCTGCTCTTATGGAGCCTGACTGCTTGCCTGACTCCTGAGCCCTGCCTTCCTGCCTGTTCCTGGTACCGGTCCTCCTTATCGCAGACTCCCATCTGTTCCCTGTTCCTGTTTCGCTCCAGTTCCCTGTTCTTATGCCCTATCTCTGACGCTGACTCCTGCCTTTGTCTCCATCTCTGACCTATGGCTTAGCTCCAGACTCTGTCACCAGCTCCAGGCACCTGACTCGAACCACTAGGCTTGACCATCCACACCCTGGCTCCTATGCTTGTTTGCCCTCTGCTTCACTTTGCCTTTAGTTACAAACCGGGGACAAGTCAAACTATATTCTGGCCTCTAAAAATAGTGATCAAAAAACATAAAACTAATCCCCTCCATGCAATCTTTCCCCATGGTCTCTTTGTACGAGAAGTATGTTCAGAGCATATTCCTAATGATGGCCCTATGGATTGTGGGACTCCATGCAAAGCACCAAGTTTGAGCACCCCCATCTAGTTTCTTCTAAAAGGGGACCTCTTCCATCTGTTTTCTGCTTGCCCTCATGCCCTTCACCTGGTTGGGTTCTGACACACACCCCTAGCCACCTCTTGCATGAAAATTCACAATGGACCCCACTACTCAACCTAATATGTCTGGAGGTCAGGTACTTGCCAAAGAGAGGCTGATCCACAGTTGCGAAGAGGGGTGTTGCAAAGGTCAGTTGGGACACAATTCAGTCATGTATGCATGGGGACTACGTGTGGGGGCCATTTACTACTTTTGCCTTTGCCTAAGACCAACTGGATGTGTATATAGAAGAATATGGATTTGGGGATGGGATTTTCCAAAGCACAGTGACTTCAATGGGACCTGGGTCAGGCCAATGCTAAGTGCTTTTGAGAACCCTTAATATTTTTCCTTAGTAGTTGTAATGCAATTTGATTCCACATGTTCTGAAATATGGCATACTGTTATATATGTAGACACAGATGGACAGGCACAAAGAAATGTGCCTGCATAACTATGAGTTGCAATCCTTTTTAAGACCGTTTTGGGGGCAGTTAACATTTGAGCTTAGAGACCAATATTAATCTGACCTCACTATAAAGTTTCTTGATAACAAGAGAATCCCATGGTAACAATACAGTAAAACAAACACTGATACACTATGTATTGTTTCTTATCTTGAATTATATATGTTTCTTTCCTTGAACGATTCTCAGAACTTCGGTGTGTGCATGAATTAGAGAGAGCATGCAAGGCTGCCAGGGTTATACAGAATTGCACAAGTTAAATGTCCTTCCCAAGTACTATTACATATTATGGTATAGTAATGTCAAATCTTAGCACTGATATTTACAGAAAGCTACAGTCAGATGGGATGCGGCTCCCATTTCTTAAATTAAAAAACATGCAGCTTTATGAACCAAGCTTTTCATCATCCACGAAGCAGAGCCTAACTCATGCAGTTAGGATTTTAATTTCATGACATAATTCTCATGTTGTGATCTGATAAAGAAAGGAAAATAATTGGGTTCTTGGAAGCAGAGATTCTAATAATCCTTACAGGCTAGTTGGTAGCAGCCAAGATGCACAATAAAACATGTTAATAGAAGAGATTAAAAAAAATAAAACTCACATGGAAGGTTTTCTCTGTTGGAGCGCAGAGATTTACTCACGTTATGGAGTTTTATACATATTGACTCATTGGGTCTGATCTTGCTCCCTTTGAAGTCAATGGCTAGACTTCTATCAGGGCAGGAGTAGGCCCATCATAAGGACGAATACTGTTCTTCTAAGGCCATGTCTACAACACTAACAAGCTTACAGCGGCACAGCTGTACCGGTACAGCTGTGCCGCTGTAAGAGCACTCATGTAGCCACGTTACGCCAATGGGCAAGAGCTCTCCTGTTGACATAATAAAACCAGATCAATGAGCAGCGATACCTATGTTGATGGGACAGCGACTCCCGCACACATAGTGCTATGCACACGAGCGCTTATGTCAGTCTGTGTAGTTCTTTTCACACCCCTGAGTGACAAAAGTTTTGATGACATTGGGGCTAGCGTGGACATGGCCTAAGGTATGTTTCTTACTTATTACATTTAAACACAAAGCAAATACAGAAGAACTAAATGTTACAATAGTGTAACAATGTTACCAGTGTTATTAGCTGCTTTAAAACTATACAGGAAAATGCACTTTGAGTGACGGCTCACAATCAACAAAAGTTTTACATTCCTGTGTGTGTCTCTTCATTGTTTTTAGTACTCATTTAGCAGTTTGAAAATAGCATTTTTACTACTAGTTTGGTCCTTTTCCATTTTGTAAACAGACTGCCCCCATTCTCTCCAGCTTCGTAAGTCTGGCAAAAAAAAAAAATCTCACCAACAAAGATCGTCTGTTAAAATTTAATGGGAGTGAGGTGGGGAGATAGATTTCAAAATAGGATATTTAAGTCCATTTATAACAGCTCTTTCTTGGCTTGGAGAAGTCTTGTGTACACTATAACTCTCTCTCTCTCTTCATGCTGCTTTTGTGTAAATGTAATAGAAGAAACAGTTTCCCTTTTAACAAGATGTTAAAACGATGGGAAAAGAAGGGGAAAACAACATAAAATTAAATATAACACCTTTTAAAAATCAAGTGCTAACTAGGTTTACTTTTTTTGTTCTGTTTGTAAAATGAACAATATTGTAGTTGTCTGTTTGGACTATATGATAACACAGACCTCTCATGCATATCTGCAGTTCTGCCTATGTTGCACAAAGAGCTACTGTTTACAGAGTAGTCTTACAATACTGCTTATTTTCACACTAGATTTCCTTTTAAGAGCTCCATAGAGCTGGATTTTAAAAACAGAGACGTGACATGCAAAACACGTTTATGCAACATAAAATCATATAAACATTGTGCATGCCCATATCCACAGAGAAAGATATAAACAAAAATAAACAAATCTTAAGCAACCATTACACATGGATCACCAAGGCACGACGATCACCAAGTTCACCCAAAACACTGTTAACACACCAGGGTCAGCAGAAAAGTGCCCAGATTACAAGTCAATTTATAAAAGGTGTAGTCAATCTACACTCAGTGCCCAGAACATCCCAGCACATCACGTCCCTCTCCCCCACCGCAGTCACTGCAAGATTTCAAAACGGCCAGTTTGGCCTAACCAGTAAAAAAACTGGACCGCAGGAAACAGGCCATACATGACTGCTGTATCTCACTCCAAGAATAAACAGGAAACTGGAGAAAACCAGTTCCAAACTGCTAACAAGCTGTTGAAAAACTTCTAAAGTCTTCTCCCGCCGGCATAGTACTGCAGTTCGCAGGGGATGGAGTAATGAAATTGACTGGAGAACTTTCTCCCATCAGCTTTGAGCGTCTGCACTAGCAGCACTACAGCTGTGGCCTCTGTAACCTCTGGCTACACTACATAGACACAGGTTTCCGAGTGGTAGTCGTGTTAGTCTGTATCAGCAAAAACGCGGGGTCCTTGTGGCACCTTAGAAACTAACAAATGTATTTGGGCATAAGCTTTCGTGGGCTAGAACTCACTTCACGAGATGCATGGAGTGGAAAATACAGGAGCAGGTATAAATACAGGAAAAGATGAGAGTTGCCTTACCAAGTGTGAGGTCAGTCTAACGAGACAATTAATTAAACAGCAGGATACCAAGGGAGGGAAAGTAACTTTTGAAGTGGTAATGAGAGTTGCCCATTTCAGACAGTTGACAAGAAGGTGTGAGTAACAGTAGGGGGAAATTAGTATTGGGAAAATTAGGTTTAGGTTTTGTAATGACCTAGCCACTCCCAGTCTTTATTCAGGACTAATCTGATGGTATCCAGTTTGCAAATTAATTCCAGTTTGCAGTTTTACATTGGAGTCTGTTTTTGAAGTTTTTTTGTTAAAGAATTGCCACTTTTAGGTCTGTTATTGAGTGACCAGAGAGACTGAAGTGTTCTCCTACTGGTTTTTGAATGTTATGATTCCTGATGTCAGATTTGTGTCCATTTATTCTTTTGCGTAGAGACTGTCCGATTTGGCCAATGTACATGGCAGAGGGGCATTGCTAGCACATGATGGCATATATCACATTGGTAGATGTGCAGGTGAACGAGCCCTTGATGGTGTGGATGTTGTGGTTAGGTCCTATGATGATGTCACCTGAATAGATATGCGGGCAGAGTTGGCACCGGGGTTTGTTGCAGGGTTTGGTTCCTGGGTTGGTGTAAAAAAAAAAAAAAAAAAAAAATGAAGTACACAGTCGCCCAATTCCAGATGCTTCTCGCACTTTAAAAAGAGAGCCGTGGTCAGTTCTACCAAAAGCTTTCTCCTAGTCCACTGAAATAAACCCCACATCCAGATTAAAAAGATGGCTGCATCATGATTTAAAAACACAGAGGATAGGGCTATGTTTGATCAAGGTACATCAAAGGGTCCAGATAGTGCTCCAGCTGATTTGCTAGGCCCTGTATATAACATTATAATCTGAACAGAGAAGGGAAATAGGTCTCTGGTTTCATAAGTCACAAAGGTCCCCTTTCTGGAGCAGCAGTGTGATGGGGAGGGGGAGGGAGGGTGGAGAAATCAGAACCAATAAGATACCAGAAACATTTATAAAATTCGGAAGGCAGCCCGTCGGTACCTGGGGCCTTGCTTACAGGGACTGCACCAGAGCGCCTGTAAGAAGAGAGGGGCACCCAGATGCTGCTTTTCCTTGCCACTCAGATGGTTGTAACCCCTGGTGCAGCTCATCCATCAGCAGCATTTCACGCAATTACAGAGCTCTGTAAAAGGAAACTGTTACTTTCCTGGTCCTGGTGGAATCAGCCATCTGATGACAATCAGGCAGCCAGAGATTGTAAATCTGCTGGCAGTCCCTAGTCTTTCTCTTCAAACTGAAACAAAAAAAAACCACAACCCTCATGGAAGCATCAGTGTCATGCATCTGGGTGAAATGGGCTCAAACCGTGGCTCCCTACACCTTCTCCTCCATCAAGCAACTCAGAAATTGGTCTTCTCCGTAAGAGTCTGGTGCATCTGCGCCACATTCCCCACATCGAGGCTGTCATGAAGATCCATGAAGGTCCATTTCAGGGCACTCAAAGCATGATATACAGACTGTGCAGCAGCCTGAGTGTTCTGCTGGCAGAACAGCTAGATTTGGACCTTCCCAACATCCACCACTGACTCAGGGATTCATACAGGGACTTCTTCTCCCGACAATACTCCCAGAACATACCAAACGCCTGGGGGAAATTCAGGTCCAACAAGAGTTTGGAATTAAAGCCTCAGTAGGAAGCACAGGCAGAGAGAGGGAGACACATGCTAACAAAAACATAACAATGGTCAGAAAAGTGTGTGGGAGACATGGAAGACTGAACAAATATATTCACACTGGATTTCACAGCATAAAAATGAAGTGACTGGGAGTAGCCTTCGGCCAGCAGTGCTGCTAAACAGTGGCGTGGGAGCGCCTCCAGACATCACTATCCCAAAAGTCTGCAGGAAACAGTGCAGTTCCCTGGCTGACTTTGGGTGTAGCTCTTCATGATTTCTGTCTAAGGGCTTGGCTACACTTGCGAGTTAGAGCACATTAAAGCAGTCCCGGGTACCCTAGCTCACTACCCGGCCACACTGGCAAGGCACATAGAGCGCTCCGACTCCATGGCTAGAGCGCTCCTGGTACTCCACCTCGTCGAGAAGATTAACGCTTGGTGCAGATTGGCTGAAACGCCTGGGCGTCAGTGTGAACGAGGTGTTGCATTACTGCGCTCTGATCAGCCTCTGGGAACGTCCCATAATCCCCTTAAATCAAGTGGCCACTCTTGTCATTGTTTTGTAATCGCTGCAGGATTATGCCCTTTGAAAGCTCCATTTGACAGCCAGCTGCTTATCTGCTCTGAGACAAATCAACCATTACTGTGGAATGCTGTGTGAGAGAGAGAGGTGAACTTCCAAGACAGCATGCTGACATGCTCTCAGCCCCCCAAAAACCCACTCTCTCACCCCCCACATACACACAAAACACTCCATGTCACACTCCACACTTCAAATGGGCATTTGAAAAGCACTTTGCAGCCACTTGCATGCTGGGATAGCTACCACAATGCACTGCTCTCTGTGGCTGTTGCAAGAACTGCTAATGTGGCCACGCCAGTGAGCTTGCAGCTATCAGTGTGGACAGACTGCAGCGCTTTCTCTATGAAGGCTGGTTTAACTCAACGGGTTCTACATCTGCAAGTGTAGCCATGCCCTAAAACCCAGTCTACAGTACAGCACAATAATACTCTCAGGATCACAGTGAAGTAAGGCCTGGAGAAGTGTCTGCAGAAAGGAGACAGGACCCCACCCCAGAGTATGGGGGCACAGACAGTAAAAAAAAATATTAAAAACAACAGCCTCAATACATGCCTCCACCTGAACCATCTCCTTCTGAGAGAGGCTGCATTCTCATGAGAAAAGAACAGCTATGCCACAATTGGAGCCATGGCTTGAGAAACCTTCCCCTTCCCCTCCTTCAACAAGTCCCCCTGATGATCAGGAACTGAATGTGTCTCTCACAAAAAAACAATACTGGCCCGTTTTTGTCTAAGAAATTCAAAAAGTTGCACCCTCCTATGACCAACACAGCATGTATTAATATTCAGAGAGCCAAGGCTGAATAGCACCCTAGAAGCTAGAAGGAGGAAGAATGATTGTTCCAAGAAGTGGACAGAAAGACAGAAGGATAATGGAATTGGGCAGAAAGGAGAAAATGCTAAAGCTAGGAAAATAATTTGTGTTTTAAAACATGCTAGCTGGCCACTAGGAGAGAGACTAACCTAGGAGAGCCTTGGGTTGACCACAACCAGTGAAATCATGTTAAAACACAACCAGTTTTCCTAATGTAGACATGGCCCAAGGCATGCAGGAGAGGACAAGGCTAGGGCCCTGATGCAGCAAAGCACATAAGCATGCAAGTAGTCTCATGGACTTCTGAAAAGATGCCAAGTCATGTGAGCAAACAAACTCTCCAACAGATGGACTGCTTTTCCTTTCTGCAAAGAAATTTGTTTTGTTTGGTTGGGTTTATTTATTTAGTTGGTGATTTGTGGGGTTGTTTTGGTTTTTGCTTTTATTTGTTTTTAAAATGGGAAATTTTGTACCTTCCCAGCTGTTTTTTCATTTTAGATGAGACCATGATTGTCAAATATAATTTTTCAACAAAAAAACCTGGAAATGTGGTTGTTTTGTGTACACAGGTGGGGTCCAACCCAGCTAAACTCAACATTCTTCACACTGGCTATTGTCCAGAAGTTCCCCCAAGATATTTAAGATTGGGTTTCTTTGGTTTCTAAGCTCACAACAAAAAAATCACACCCTGGGCTTTCATCTCTGGCCAAGCTGTTAGGGTTTTCCCTAAAGGACCTGCTATCCACCTAGAAATTCCCTGGACCAGAGAGAATCTCACTGCTTTTTTATGCTCGTTATTATAAGCACATGGTGTGGATGAGGGGTTGTCCAAGTAGAACACTTCTGCACATCCCGGCAGGCTCTAGACCAGGGGTTGGCAACCTTTCAGAAGTGGTGTGCCGAGTCTTCATTTATTCACTCTAATTTAAGGTTTCGCGTGCCAGTAATACATTTTAACGTTTTTAGAAGGTCTCTTTCTATAAGTCTATAATATATAACTAAATGATTGTTGTATGTAAAGTAAATAAGGTTTTTAAAATGTTTAAGAAGCTTCATTTAAAATTAAATTAAAATGCAGAGCTCCCTGGACCGGTGGCCAGGACCCAGGCAGTGTGAGTGCCACTGAAAATCAGCTCGCGTGCCGCCTTTGGCGCACGTGCCATAGGTTGCGTACCCCTGCTCTAGACCATGAAGACATTTGTTAAAAAAAAAAAAAAAAAAAACTGAGCATGATTTTTTCATTTTAAAAGAGGTATTCTTTAGTAATGGGATATTTCAGTAAAAAGTGGAAGGTCTGGTTAGTTCTGTAGTTCCCGAGATGGATTTTTACCACCACCTTTGTGGCTCCCATCTCTCAGGGCTGGTCAGAAACTACCTGCATCTCGTCATAAACTAAAATAGCTTCAGGGTTTCTCTAACTTACACTCAGCTGCCAACAGCCCAAAGGGACAATGCCTGATCTGCAGAAAGACAGCAGTATTCTGGCCGTTGCCCCTTTCCCTTCGACATGTGTTCAGTATATCCCCTGTGTTGTGGACTGTGAGTACTCTACACCCATTGTTTAACACAGTCCTTAGCTCAGCTATTGGATCACAGGGGAAAAAAAATTGTCACACTTCTATACCACAGAAGCCCAGACAGACTTTGAAACCTCACTAGAGCCAATCATTGTCCATTGGAGTCATGTTTTTTTCAAGCCAGCTGGAAAATTAACCTCAATGATTCCACATATGAGGACAAGTATTTTTGCAAAAATATTTAGTGTTTTTTGTGACCAACTCTATTTAAACGCTTCCATACACATCTGTTTATTACACCTTTTAGAATTTGTTTGCCAGTATGTGATGCAAATAGGTTCAGATAGCTTATGCTGAGACTTGCCTAGTTTAGCAAATAAGGTCAGATCATCCTATCTCCGCCAATGGCTTAACCAGTTAACAGTTCAAGAGGGAAGGAAGGAAGAAGAGAGGTAAGGGACAGCCGTCAATTAGATAGAGACTAACACGGCTACCCCTCTGATACCTGTCAATTGTGCTGAGCCCTGAAGATGAAGACAAGAAGCTTGCACTTAACACAGAAGGCAAGAGGAAGCTAGCAAGGGAATTTGAAAAAGGGAATGATATCGTCTGAGCAGTAGAGGAAAAGGACAATCTTTGTGGCAGCATTTTGAGTAGATTGGAGAGTGGGGTTTGGAGAAGGAAAGGAACTCCAAAGGGTAAAAAGCCTATATCTATGAGGTTGTGTTATATTCATAGTATCCTGACAAAGAGGCTAGAAACCAGTCTGTAAGTGCATCTAAGCTCTGGAGAATCGCAGAGCAATGCAGGAGGCTAGGACCAGGAAGACAGAGCCTTTGCTCACTTGTGTCAACCACAGATTTTGTTCTGGGCTCCTTGACCCACGAGTTCCTCCTTTCCTTCATAATGTCAAAGGAACCCTGCTGCCAAACCCATGGCTTTTAGCCTCCACAGGATATCCCACAGTGCCTAGGTGATCACTCTTGCCAGCAGTTCTGCTGCTCTGACGCCAGATAAACAGACATCCACTCCTCCCCCAGGAAAGCCCCGGGAACTTTGAAACTCCCCTTCCTGTTTTCTTGGCAAATGCTCACTTATCTGGCCAGGTGACAAGTGCTAAGAATGAAAAATGTTTGCATAGAGAAGAACGTGGGGCGGGTGCACGTAGAGAGAGAGAGAGAGAGAGAGAACATCACAGTACTGCGGGGCAACAGTCCAAGGTGGGCTGCCAAGCCCTTTGCTTCTAATGTAGACAATCCCTAGTCAGCAGACGTCACACGCCTTCTCCACATATTCTCAAGACAAACTGCCGTACATCCACTCATGCAGCTGTCACCAGTGCTCAACAAAATACTGCAACACATGTTTCTAGTTCAATGCTCTCAGACTTCCGTCAGCAGACCACAGCCACAACACCACAGATACATTTGCTAAGGCAATAACCGACCCCCCCAACTCGCATAAATAAAAACACCCACTCATAGGTTCAAATCTCTGAAAAAAATGCATTAATTCATTTAAGAGCAAGTGCAGTCCAAAAACCTTTATTTACTTTGCACCACCCAGACTTGCAGCAACTATTTGAAAATAAACAACAAATCATGTACAGCCCCCAGCTAAAACCTCTCCAGCACGTCATCAACAAACTACAACCTATCCTGGAAAATGATTCCTCACTCTCACAGACCTTGGGAGACAGGCCAGTCCTCGCTTATAGACAGCGCCCCCCCCCCCACCCCCCCCCCCCCACCACCACCCCTGAAGCAAATACTCACCAGCAACTACACACCAGAGAAACACTAACCCAGGAACCAATCCCTGGAACAAACTCCATTGCCTACTCTGTCTCCATATCTACTCTAGCGACACCATCGGAGGACCCAACCACATGAGCCACACCATCAGGGGCTCATTCACCTGCACATCTACTAATGTGATATGTGCCAGCAATGCCTCTCTGCCATGTACATTGGCCAAAGTGGACAGTCTCTACGTAAAAGAATAAATGGACACAAATCAGACATCAGGAATGGTAACATACAAAAGCCAGTAGGAGAACACTTCAATCTCTGTGGACATTCAATAATAGATTTAAAAGTAGTCATCCTTCAACAAAAATCTTCTAAAACAGACTTCAAAGAGAAACTGCAGAGCTACAATTCATTTGCAAATTTAACACCTTAATAGGGACTGGGAGTGGCTGGCTCACTACAAAAGCAATTTTCCCTCTCTTGGTATTGACACATCCTCATCAATTATTGGGAGTGGACCACATCCATCCTGTCAACACTGGTTCTCCACTTGTAAGGTAACTCCCTTCTCTTCATGTAGCAGTATATTTATGCCTGCATCTGTAATTTTCACTCCATGCATCTGAAGAAGTGGGTTTTTTACCCATGAAAGCTTATGCCCAAATAAATCTGTTAGTCTTGAAGGTGACACCAGACTCCTAGTTTTTTTTAACATATCACACTGATCCCTTCTTAATAAAATAGCGCTCTGCTTGGGGTCAGAATTGAGCTGTTTTGACTGTGGAAGGCAGAAGATGTGATGAAAGCTTTGTGAATGATTCATCAATGAAACTGCAATTTACAAGAGGTCTGTCACGTTGATTTAAAACAGTTTCATTTTATGAGACCAGACCAGCAGCACAATGTACAAGTCAAAATCTGTCAATGAAGTCAGTGCAGATGGGAAAAGCTCACTGTTTGTTTTGTTTAATTTAAAACCTGCAGTAGTTCCCCTTGTTTCTCTCCCTAGACTAGACAGCATGTGGCCTGTGAGCCACACAGGTAGAATGTGATAAAGCTTTATGCCGTATCTGATTGATGACTACACTAGTAAATTGTATGAAGGCCACACCTCAATTCCCAGTTTGCAGCTGGTCTTGATAAGAAATGCCTAGGCAATTTAATCACATATGCTAATTGCTAGTAACAATACAAATTATATTCTCCCTCATCACTTCTTCCACTCCTCTTTTAGAACAATGACATTACCATGATAAGGGAGCATAACTCAAACACCAGTTAAGATTCTAAATTGCTCTAGCATCTGTAATTAATCTCTTAAAAATTAAACCAACCAGGTAATGAGACTTTTTATTGGACAAACTAATCATTCCTAACACTCAAGTTTAGAGGCCTAAAATGCAGGTGGTACCTTGATAGTCCTAATGCTTAATATTATTTGTTGGTTTAACAAGAATGTGTCCCATTAATTAGCTTTTGGTTTTCCCTTTTTTCCATGAAGATAACATGCAATTATGACTAGTCTACTAAAGATCACAGTGCTAGTTTAGTTACTATGGATGTATGAAATACGCCAAGTTTCTGAACTCTATTTTAGATTAACTGTAAGGGACCTACTCCTTAGCTGTGGCTACCAGCTGAGGATGTACTAAATGAACCAGAAGATTGGTCAGCCAGTCAAGTGGAATAACACCAAGTTCTTGTGTTCTATAAATGTTTAGATATGATTAGGAAAAGGATAGAGACTTCAGGGATTCACAACCATGATATGATGACAGTTCCCTAATGAATAATGTATACTTAGTACAGCGCATACACAAATGCTGCATTTTACCAGCTGAGGGCTAAAATACCCAATCTCTGAGACATCAGCAACAGTACAGATTAAACTGAAAGCATTTGTGCACTGATTTCTGATGCTTATTACTGATGAATGATGGGATTTTTTTTTGTTCCGTATTTAGTGCTTATAAAGCCTTTGGCACAAGCGCAGAAATTATCTGTATCTGCCCTGGAGCAAAAAAGCCATCCCCATCCGTTCTAAAACATGACCTGGCAAAGATATGCCCACGGAGACAGCCCGTCAGAAAACAGAAATCCCAGAATTGTCTCAGAACTCATAATTAAACAAGTGCACTGTTTTTTATATTTATTCCTTTTACTTTTTAAAAAATGAGCAGATTAACTTTTCTTATTTATGCAAGAGTTTTGTTTTGTTCTTTACCATCAGTTTCTAATCATTTTTGTCAGTTATACTGGCAAACATACGCTGTCTACTCCCAAGGTGCTTGTATTTTTGACAGCAAAGCCATTATAAAGGAAAGCCAAAAGCAATCCTTTACAGTAACATTTCCCCCTATTTATCTTGATAGACACAGCAGCAAAATGCGAAACAGGGGGCTTGGGTGCAGGAGTCTGAGCCTGTGTGTCTCTGTGCACTCAATGGCACGTGTTCTTTTCAGTCTTCATACCACACATACTCCGCCATGCAATCCATGTAACAACACTTATCCTATAACAACATCTCATATTGTACAATTTTAACATTGTTCCTTTTCCACAAAAATCATCAGTCCTTGTGGTCACAAGGGAATATATTTCTATTGAGTGCCCTGCAGTGCAAACGACTTATAAACTATGACTTACCCTGGACAGAGCATAGTCAAAAGTGATGCCAACATTCTTAACCTGACTCACTGCCTAAGACAGAATCTCCCTCAACAAGCAAAGACATAGCAGAGAAGCAAGTCTCTTCACATCAACAATCTCTACCCAACAGCAGGGTATAGCACCAGGCCATCCAACTGGTATCGTCATCCAAGTATTTCTCTACAGCGGGGACTGAGCTTGTGGTGCCATAGGGAAAAAGACATACACTTGACTTGTGTATCATCAACATAAAATGATACCCGACCCTGTGTTTCAAACTGATCTCACCAAAAGGCTTCATATACAGCTGCACTGCTGTAGTGTTTCAGTGTAGACACTCCCATTGGTGCAGGTAATACACCTGCCTAAGAGGTGGTAGCTAGGTCAATGGAAGAATTCTTCTGCCAACAAAGGGCTGTCTACAGTGAGGGCTAGGTTGGCTTAATTACACTACTCAGGTGTGGATTTTTCACAGCCCTGAACGACATAGTTAAGCCGATGTAATTTTCTAGTGTAGATCAGGAAAGACGTTGATCAGTCTGCCCCACAGCCTAGTATATTCTCCCAGGGCCACTTCCACAATGAGTGGAGTGCCATTAATTCACATTGACTTCAATGGGAATTGAGGGTGTTCAGCATCTTGCAGGATTAAATTAAATTAATGGAGATATCCTATCTCCTAGAACCAGAAGGGACCTTGAAAGGTCATCAAGTCCAGCCCCCTGCCTTCACTAACAGGCCCAAGTAATGATTTTGCATGAGTTCCCTAAGTAGTCCCCTCAAGGATTGAGCTCACAACCCTGGGTCTAGCAAGCCAATGCTCAAACCACTGAGCTATCCCTCCCCTGTAAACATAGGCAGGGCAAATCGTGCCATCAAAGAGACCTTCCATAAGGGCTTGTCCGCGATCAGACCTTACTGCATCATGCATGCTTTGAGCCACGTTCTGCCCTTGATGGCACAGCTGTGCTTACACCACCTTTTGACTTTATTTCTGATTATTTCCCACCCTATTCCTGTAAGCATCCCTGAAAGAAACAAACATAAGAAAGGCCACTTTTACAGTCACTCATGCCATCCCATTCATCCAGCCAAAGGTAGAATGTGACCCACTTCCAGGTAGAAAAATAAGTGTTTACATTATTTTTCTCTTTGATTACCTTGTTCTCATCTGGTAAATATGCATTTAAGTTTTTACAGTTGCCTTCCCACAAGAGATCTAAATGCAAGATCTCAGTGACTTTTCTAAGAGTCAGGCTATGTCTACACTTGCAGAGTTTTTGCGCTGTCAGCTTCACTGGTTTGTGTACTCACTTACTTCCAAAGGCATCAGAGAGTGTTTACATTTGCAGCACTTCCATCGTGGACCAGAGCAGTGCACTGAGAGTAGCTATCCCACACTGCAGCTCTCTCTAGTTTGACGATGGGTCTTGTGGGAGAGGGGGAGAGGGTGATCGTAGGGCATTCTGGGTCCCTGCACAATCTCCTCTCCGCAAACACTGATCAGCTCCAGCAGTTCAGCATGGCTCCAAGCAGGGGATCCTTTGCTCCGAGGAGCAGGCATTGTCATCTGCCCAGATAAGTGAGCATTTGCCAAGAAAACAGGAAGGGGAGTTTCAAAGTTCCCGGGGCTTTCCTGGGAGAGGAGTGGATGTCTGTTTATCTGGCGTCAGAGCAGCAGAGCTGCTGGCAAGAGTGGTCACCTAGGCACTGTGGGATATCCTGTGGAGGCTAAAAGCTGTGTAAACAGAAAGAATGTGTCTTCACTTGCACATCACTGCAAAAGCATCACCAGTAAGAGCTGTATGCCTCTCGTGGAGGTGGTTTTCTTTTTGCGGTGAAACTTCTGAGTTTCATCTCAAAGAGTCATTGGCAAGTGTAGACACTCCCACGGTTTTTGCGCAAAAAGGGGACTTTTTCCACTTTAAATAGCAAGTGTAGACATGCCCTCATTTAGAGAAGGTGAATTCTCTGCAAGGCCAGCCTTAGATGCCATACATCTATAGGGACTTTCCTAAATTCTCAAGGACACCTCAATGGATAAAGAACTTAAAATAGGTATATTTCTCAAAGTTATGTTTTAGAAGGCACAAGGCCTTTGTTTCACTGTTTATAGTAGCCTTATAGAACCTAAGTCCAGCCCTGTTTTTCAAGTAATTTCCATTAGGTATAAAATCTGGATTTCATTGAAAAACTTAAGAACATTGCCTACAGAAGTACATTAACCTAGATACCTGTCCATTTCTGTGTTTTCGGTGAATAATCAATAGACACAGTGATGACTAAGTGGAAACACAAAACTATATCCACAGAAAGTCATGAGTCATGTAATTGATCCGTCTAGATGGAAAAGATGCATCAATCTTTTGAAGAGACTGCCAATAAAAGGGTTTTAGAGTGCTATGGGCACAAAAACTTGAACCATAGGCATGCGCAGCACATTTCATTAGGGTGTGCACCCGGGGAATTTTATTTATTTATTTATTTATATTTAAAGGCGAACATTTATTGAATACTCAATCATAGAGGACATTATTTTTATTCATCAAACTAAAGAAATTAAAACTTAACTAAACTTAATTTTTTTAAAATTAACAACTGAACTTTACTTAAATTAAAATGCAAAGCCACTTTTTTTTTGAGAGACATTAGGGTGTGCCTGGGCACACCCGGCACACCCCGTACGCACTCCTGTGACATGAACTAAATGTGCCCAATCATTTGGAAGAAAAAGTAGGCCATCTCCACCCCCTTCCACTTATCAGGATAAATTATCTTTTTAGATAAATATAAAAACACACCTCTTCCCTCCACACCTTTTCCAAAACAAAGGAAACAGCTTTGATCAATGTGGTTAACCAATGGATGCCTGGTTAACCATACTCCCCTTGATAGAGATATTTAAATAATAATATAATTAATGGAGATATCCCATCTCCTAGAACTGGAAGGGACCTTGAAAGATCATCAAGTCCCGCCCCCTGCTGTCACTAGCAAGACCAAGGACTGATTTTGCCCCAGATCCCCAAATGGCCCCCCCTCAAGGATTGAACTCACAACCCTGGGTTTACCAGGGCAATGCTCAAATCACTGAGCTATCCCTCCCCCCGAAATCTGAAATGAAAGTTTTAGATACATGCCTGAAACTAAGCCTGTACCTCTCCATACACTGCTAAGGAGCACTGAAGTGACAACTTTTTGCACTAGGGCAGAAGTTCTCAAACTATGGTCCGAGCTCCATTCAGGTGGTCCACGGATAGTTCCCTCTAAGATGCTCGCGTAGGCGGCTGGAGACAAGAGAATGAAGGGCCACCCACCTAATTAGCGGAGCCGCGCAAGCGTGGCTCCACTAATTAGGTGCCTGGACCCTGGAGAAGGCACACATGTAAGGTGAGGTGGTGGCCTTGGGAGGAATAGGAGGTAGGTGGGAGGGGGCAGTGGGATGAGAAGACAGGGTGGGGGGAATTTGGGACGTACAGGGCTGTGGTGGCCAGAGAAAGAGGCAACTTTCTCAGCCCCAGCTCCAGGGCTGCAGCTGCCAGGGAGAGACGGTCCTTCTTCCCAGCCTCAGCTCTGTGGCTTCTATGGCGAGGGAGAGTCCCGCCTCCTTCCCAGCCCCAGCTCAGGGGCTGCTGTGGCAGGAGAGAGAGGGAGAGACCCCCCTCCTTCCCAGCCCCAGCTCAGGGGCTGCTGCGGCGGGGGAGAGAGGGCACATCCATCACATTAGAAAGGTAAGACTACTGATATTAAAATGTGAGTTGTGTGCTTTTATTTGTAAAACAAAAAAACGTTAATTATTATTAAGGTTTTTTTTTAAATAGCACTTTTATCCAAAAGCGCTTTACAATATAGTTAGCTAATGGTACAAACAACATTTGGAAAGATTATTAAGTGGTCCGCCAAGACCCTCAGCAACTTTCAAGTGGTCCACGGGGAAAAAAAATTTGAGAACCACTGCACTAGGGCATTCTGTTTCAGGGAAGCTTTGAGGAGTAGCAGTGACAAGATGGTTCATGTTCTAACCTTAGAGCTGATTTTCCTTACACCACTGAAAAGAAACAACAAACAGAATCATCTCCTGAAGATGCAACCACAATTTCCTACAGCCATAAACATCCTTCCCTGGAAGCCTTTCCCTCCTTTAACTTACTCTAAACTCACAGATGATAGGTTTAAAAGCCCATCTAAATTCTGCTCTTATACCACACTGCAGTCAATGGGATTGTGCAGGTGTACTATAGTGCAGAATCTGGCTCATTTTGCATTCAGTGATAGTTTCTTAAATATAAATAAATAAGATCTCTCTCTTTTTAAAGGTCAGAAATTCTCCTGAATTTGGAGAAGCCTTGGAGTCCATTTTATTGTTTTGCTTGCCTTCCCATGGCTCAACCTAAAGCTCTGGTGGAATCCTTGGCAGGTACATACTTTCTGGAAAAGGTCCCTCCAAAGCATGAGTTCAGCATCTTCTGTCTATAAAGTCCCCCACTAGTTCCTTTTGATAAAGCACTTCAAAAGTACATGGATGGCTATGCATATTAAATAGAACTATAGTACTTATGTTCACAACAAAACAAAAATACTTCCGTCCAAAATCTGTAAGGTTTTAAAACACTATCAATGACTGGACTATTGAAGTTCCTGTGTTCCATGCATTTGTTGGTGATCACAAGCCCCTCCTTTCAATAGTGAATGATAAACAGCCTATTTGGAACAGTTCTGACCCAGGTGATCTTCCCAAACCCTAGCATCCAAGATTGTATTGGAGAGCTCATAATACCAGCATAATGCTGATACCGTTGCCTAGAGATTTTTCTTTGACAAAACACCAAACAATGGCTGATTGATGGGAAATAAGTGCTCATCATTCCATGTACAGGACTGCCATTAAAATCCCTGGGTGTTTTCACAAAAATAGAGCAGAGTGTACTCCTCTTTTCTTTTCAGAATCCATTTAAAGATTTTCCTGACTATTTCTGGTAATCCTGTTGCCATGATAACACAACTGCCATCACCCACTCTATCTAGTGTCCAATGCCCCAGATCTTCTCCTGTTCCATTGCCCTTTTCTTCCAAAAGACAAAATAACTTGTTTATGAAAGCAAGATATTTGTGCAGGTTTTTCCTGGGAGATGACCAGGAGGCATAGGAGATGAATGAGGGATACCCAATAGAGGAGAGATGGGTGAAGTACTCCTCCTCCATTGCTAAGTATCCCAACCAAACTACCAGCTGCCAAACCAGCTGATACCTTTTCCCCCATCTGCCATGCCTACACAGACCTGACATAGAAAAATTAACCTCACATTTCCCTAGATACCCTAACCAGCATCTCAGAGAAAGTTATGGCACTTTGCTGCCTACAGCAGTAGCTGGACATACCACAAGGCTGTGTGTGGGAGGGAGGGGTACTTCATTTGTGAAAAATATCATAAGCAGTAGCGTTGATCCATGTTGTCAGAATACAGTTTTCTTTCATGGAGCAAAACAAAGAGTGATATCAACAGAAATCTTTAGAAGACATGAGGCTGGCATGCCCACAAGTTTACAACACAATGTTTTTTGAAGGGATCTCTCTGCATATGGGGTCTGCTTCATTATTTTATAATTCTGATCTTACTTGAAACCATCATCCATGGTCCAAGCATGAAAAACTAACTACAAGTCTATTAAGTGTGAGAAAACTGATGAAACAAATGGGAGAGACTGGAAAACTAAAGTCTTTTCCATCCCTAACATCCATGGAAGGGAAAGATGGTGATTCTTCTCTCAGACACATGTATATTTCTCCATACTACCCCCCAGGCAGGTGAATCCCTTCCTTTCTTAAGATCAATGGAGCTTATTGGAAGTCTTTGAACTCTGTACACAAACTAGAGAATGTGCTCAATTTCCCTGGCTCCAAACATCTCTCTCTGTTGCCTCACTATTCATTTTTCAACGGGCTAAATCTTGGGTAAATTTCACCTATCTCCAAGCAGAACCAACAAAGTAAAAATTGAATTAAAAAAAAAATCCCAGTGGAAGAAATCAAAATACGTCGCTGTGAACTGAACATCTTTCTACCAATCACACGGCTGCTTTTTAGTTTTAACCTCTCCGTTAAACAGGAAATACAAAGGAGGGGGTCATATATTGGTGAAGCCAGTGGGGATAGATCTGGAAAGATGGTTCTTTTTGCCTTCGCCCTTACTGACTCTGGGACTGTAACATGATGCAATTCCCCCCTCCCCCTCCGTGCTGAAACGGGTTGAAATGACAAAATCGGGGTGGATTGTCCCCAAAGGTGGGGGGAAATAATGAAACCCTCTACGGTACAAAGCAGCAGCCTCTCGGAGTTGGGGCAGCCCGTCAGACGGGCTGGTGTCTTGCTCTGGAGATTGGAGTCACAAGGATCACAACCAGATGGCATAATCTGTGAAGAGCTCAACCCAGATTTTCGCTCTTTCAACCCCAACGCAAGGGTTGCATCATGTAACAGCGCAACGGAGTCGGGGGGGGGGGGAACCCAACCACCAGAGATCTTGCAAGGGGGAAAACAGTAACTGGCTGGACTGCTGCCGCCTGATGCTCTGGCTCCATCACCGCTTTTTCCATGTGCTTCTCCCAGCCAAAACAGAGAGGGGCTTTTTTTGTCTCTGTGCTGGGTGCTTTCCAAAGAACTTCCAGCCCCCGGCTGTTTGCAGGGGCTGCCTGGGGGGGATCAGAGCCTGGCAGAGAAAGCCCCTTTCCCATTTCAGAGCCCCCTCGGCCGAGCCCAGCGGGCCGTTTCTGCCTTGGCATTGGGGCGGGCTGGGGGAGGTTTGCAAACAGGGAGCCGGGAAAGGGGCAGCGGAGCGAGAGTTCAAGCAGCAGAGAGACATTGCCTACCTCGAGCCTTGTCCTGCAGCAATTCTCCGCACAAAGCCGGGCGCCTGCCCACCCCGAGACCCGGCGCAACAATGGGGCGAGGGCGGGCAGGGAGCAGCGGCTCCACTCCAGGACGGGGGAAAGGAGGAGGCAGCCGCCGCGAGCTAGCCCCGCACGCCCGGGGAGTATCATTCACACATGCCAGAGCCGGCCCAGACTGGCGGCTGCGCTGCCCAATCAGCCGGCAGCGCTGGGAGGAGGCGGAGCCAGGCAGAACAAAGGAGGGAGGGGGAGTGCCCCAGCCCCCGGCCCCAGGGCAGGTAGCACGGAGCGGAGCTGCTCTCTCTAGCCTGCGCCCCGAAAGGATATAGCGGCGTGGGGTGCTACAGCATCCTCTGGGTAAATGCTCCCTGCGGGCGGGGAAGGAGGTACCCCAGGGAAGAGGGTCTCGAGCACCATCCAGAGGACTAGGGGGTTGCAAGGGAGCCAGCACCGTCCAAGGGACTAAGGGGTTGCAAAAGGGGCAGGAAGGGGGCCAGCA
This sequence comes from Trachemys scripta elegans, assembly GCF_013100865.1. Lineage (NCBI taxonomy): Eukaryota > Metazoa > Chordata > Testudines > Emydidae > Trachemys > Trachemys scripta. Next base: position 117,268,793 of record NC_048302.1, read on the forward strand.
CCATTCAGGGGACTAGGGGGTTGCAGAAGGGATGAGGGCTAGGGAGGTGCCAGTTCTTGGAGCCCAGGAAGGGTCATTTGAGCTCGAAGGCTGGGGCCAAGCAGAGATTGGTGGTGTGGGGTGTTTCTTCGAGACAACCAGGGGGACATAGAAGGGGGTGCTGCTAGATGCTATGGGTTCTACCTGGGGACAAGCAAGTGCTGAGGGGGGATGTATGGTGAAGGGAGGGAGATAACCTCCCGTTTCCCCACCAGGAGACTGAGGTTAGAGTTGCAAGCCTGCTCCTTGGGGGGGAGTGAAGGGATACAGGGCCCTGACTCTTATTAAAGGACACCTCTATTTGCATGTTATCCTGAGTCCTATATCAACTCAATACAGAATGCTCATTACCCCATATTACAGCGTTAATTTCATGTAGCAATACAAATGTCTGGCTACTTACCATGAATAAAACGTGGTAGGTGGCATCCCTTCCACATGAACTTTGTACTGTAATCATTGTCCTGCACAGGCAGTTGACCTCTATTTTACCAGTTATCTCAGGACCAGAGTAAGTCCCACAATCCATCTCGTAGCCCTGTGCTGTCAGCAGACAGACTCATGGTGCCTGCAAATGCTACAGGCATAAAGCCTGCTGCACATAAGGAGGGAGGATGCCAAAACAGAAAAGTCCTGCTGTCCAAGTCAACTGGAACCCACCTCCTCCAGACTTCCATCCTTCTGCTCTAGTCCAACAGCATTTTCCCTATTCCTACCAAGGGATATGCTCAACTGAGATAAAGCAATCCAGAAGTCTGAGCCTGGCTATACTGAAAGTTGTACCTGTTTCACCAAACCTTTGATTTTAAAACCAGTTTGTTAAAACGGTGCACAATCTTGTGCGGACACTTTTAAATCAGTTTATACCTAGCTTATATTGATTTAGCTTAGTTTGGTACAGGTTAGACAAACACCTATCAGGGATGGTCTAGGTATACTTGGTCCTGCCTCACTGCAGGGGGCTGGACTAGATGACTTCTCGAGGTCCCTTTATCACGAAGTGTGGGGGAGTCAGGGCTCTGCACTCCCCACTTCCTGCAATTCACCGTGAGACTCAGCCAGCCAGTAAAACAGAAGGTTTATTGGACGACAGGAACACAGTCAATAACAGAGCTTATAGGTATAACCAGGACCCCTCAGTCAAGTCCTTCTGGGGGGCAGGGAGCTTAGACCCCAGTCCTGGGGTTCCCTCCATTTCCCCAGCCACCTCCAGTCATCTCACCCAGCCTCCCCCTGGCTCCTCCTCCAGCCTTTGTCCAGTTTCCCAGGCAGAAGGTGTCACCTGGCCCCAACCCCCCTCCTGGCTCTCATGTTACATACTCAGGTATCTTCCCTCAAGGAAAGTCTCCCATCCCATCCACAGTCCCAGTAAAACTCCCCTGCAACATTCCCAGGTCAATACTCCCCACTCCCTGCTGCGTCACTCCCTTCCAACCCTACATTTCTATAATTCAAACCAGATTTAAATAAGATTAATGATGCAAGTTAAGATGAGTCAATATAATTTAAACCAGGTTTAAATCAAATGAAAACTGTCCATAGAGAGTTTTGGACTGATCGTTTTTAAACGTATTTGAAGTTAAAATGGTGCAAATTGGAATATAGACAATATAGATAGGCACTGATTACTAGTTCAGTTTGAATGTTCCTATTGTTTTAAAAAGAACATTAATTTGCATGTACACCTAAACTTTACACACCTTTGCCCAGGAACTACTTAAATTATAAGTTCTTTGGGGCAGGGCTTGTGTTTGTACAGCACCTAACACAATAGGGACCCGGTTCCTGTCTGGAGCTGCTAGGTGCTACTTAATACAAATCAATAATAGGGAAGGACAGAGGTGCTCATTCTCCCTTTCTTGCCCATGCCAAGATGGGAGGTAAGACAACAAGATCTACAGCATCCTGGGGGCAAACAGTGCTGATGACCTCCAACCTCTTCCTGGAGATAAGCATGTGGGTGTGTGTCAGGGTTCCTTCCCCAATCTGAACTCTGGGTACAGATGTGGGGACCCGCATGAAAGACCCCCTAAGCTTATTTTTACCAGCTTAGGTTAAACACTTTCCCAAGGCACAAATCCCACCTTGTCCTTGAACAGTATGCTGCCACCACCAAGTGATTTAGACAAAGAATCAGGGACGGGACCATTTGGAGTTCTATTCCCCCAAAATATTCCCCCAAGCCCTACACCCCCTTTCCTGGGGAAGGCTTGAGAATAATATCCTCACCAATTGGTACAGGTGAACACAGACACAAACCCTTGGATCTTAAGAACAATGAAAAATCAATCAGGTTCTTAAAAGAAGAATTTATTTAAAAAAAGATAAAAGAATCACCTCTGTAAAATCAGGATGGAAGATAACTTTACAGGGTAACAACAAGATTCAAAACACAGAGGATTTCCCCTCCAGGCAAAACTTTAAAGTTACAAAAACAGGGATAAACCTCCCTCTTAGCACAGGAAAAATTCACAAGCTAAAACAAAAGATACTCTAACGCATTTCCTTGCTATTACTTACTATTTCTGTAATATTAGATGTATCATTTCGGTGGGAGCTGGATTACTTGCTTGGTCTCTCCCTTTGTCTCCAGGGAGAACACACACAGAGCACCAAACAATACCTCTCCCCCCCAGATTTGAAAGTATCTTCTTTCCCCATTGGTCCTTCTGGTCAGGTGCCAACCAGGTTATCTGAGCTTCTTAACCCTTTACAGGTAAGGAAGGATTTTATGATACCCCTAGCTGTATATTTATGACACTGTAGAAGTGGGAGACATCCTTTGTGAAGACTAACTTAGCTACAAATTACTCCTAGGGACGTGCCTTGCTTAAAGTTTGGAGACTCCAATGGTCTTTTTGTTGTTGTTCCAGGTTTTGGTTCACACATATATGGTTTTAAAATATATTGCCAGAAAAAAATAGTTTGCTGGTTGCAGACTTTTAAGCATTGCTTTTTTATGGCTGAGTGGTATTATGCATAACTTACGTGGCTCAGTTTTGTAGTCAATATTTGTGGATGTTAACTCTTCACCTTTAATTTTTATTTGCTTACTACAAAAGTGGAGCATATGTCACCCTTAGATGAGTTACATTGATTTCTGAATCCCGCTTGTAGCCATTTTTATTTATCTTTTGGTAAGTTCTCTCTTTTCACATTATGAAAACTGATAACATTGCATTGGAGTGTCTTTATAAGGAGCATCTCCACTGAGAGGGATCTCTCTTATTTCTCTTCTGTATCTCATGAAATATAAAATTGTTTGCGAATCCAGGGGCCATCAATTCCTTCAACCAAATTTGTAATCCATTATGTTAACCCATTGTTGGCAAAAATATTGCTGGGGTGTGCCAATGCCATGTTTGACAGTTTTACATTTTAAAATGTGATTGGAGGTGGGGGCAGTCCAGTGTGGTAGCTACAACATGGAATCACCCAGGCAGGTGGGGCAAGGTGGCTGGCTGTGCTCTCCCCACCACTAGTGAACTGTGAGGCGCCGGAAGGGAAAATAGGGCAGAAGCAGGGACATCCGCATCTTAGGCCTGTGGGTGTGCAGCCAATTCCCATGGACGTTCATAGCTAGGCTTGGTCATGAGGCAAATCTGAGTTGGCATGGCAAGAGGGGCATGCTCTGGGACCAGCTGGATACACTCTTTGTACACCTGGGTAAAAATGATTTGGATTTTGTTAGTGGGTGGACTTCATAGAGAGCATAGAGATTTAGGACAGATCATGAACCTTTCCCTGGGGATAACTGTCCGCTGGTTCAAAATGCTGCAGAGAAGGTATTGTGGGGAGCTGCCAGACCTTCTCAGATTGACAAGGCTAAAAGATGTGTGAAGCACCTGGATTGGAGGACTGGTAATCACACACACACTCAACCTAATTAATTGATGTGAGAGTAAGGGGTCTAGCAGAGCAGGATATGTTAGAAAATATCAAAGAAAGAACACTCAAGTGGTTGAGAAATGTACACCATAAGGAAGATGGGAGACATACTCAGCAAGCATTGAATTAGGCTTGGTCTACACTACCCGCCCCAATTCGAACTAAGGTACGCAACTTCAGCTACGTGAATAACGTAGCTGAAGTCGAAGTACCTTAGTTCGAACTTACCTTGGTCCACACGCGGCAGGCAGGCTCCCCCGTCGACTCCGCGGTACTCCTCTCGCCGAGCTGGAGTACCGCAGTCGACGGCAAGCACTTCCGGGTTCGACTTATCGCGTCCAGACTAGACGCGATAAGTCGAACCCAGAACTTCGATTTCCAGCCGTCGAACTAGCTGGTAAGTGTAGCCAAGGCCTTGGTTGCCTAAGGAAGGAAAGAGAAAGTGAGGAAGGCCAAGGAAGAACTGGCAGAAGACCATGACATGATTTTGAAGTCTCGAGTCCTGGGCATAGTCCAGTACTCAAATGGGGTATGAGGTGAAGGGATGCTCCCCAGGTTGAGGAAATTCAGAGAGACCTAAGTAAGCTAGGTGAATGGATAACATGGGCAAATAAAATCAGTGTCAATAAATGCAAAGTAATGGAATAGGTGGGAAAAATTTAAAATTACTTTAACCTTACAGTGTTCTAAATTAACTGTATCAACTTAAGAAAAGACCTAAGCATTATTGTAGACAGCTCAGTGAAGACCTCTGCTCACAGGCAGCTGCTCTCAAAAAAACAAACAAGATGTTAAAAACAACAAGGAGTCTGGCGGCACCTTAAAGACTAACAGATTTATTTGGGCATAAGCTTTCGTGGGTAAAAAACCCATTTCTTCAGATGCATGCAGTCTCCATGCATCTGAAGAAGTGGGTTTTTTACCCACGAAAGCTTATGCCCAAATAAATCTGTTAGTCTTTAAGGTGCCGCTAGACTCCTTGTTGTTTTTGTGGATACAGACTAACACGGCTACCCCCTGATACTTGACACCAAACAAGATGTTAGATTCATAAGGAATGGGATGGTAAATAATATGGAGAATAACATACCTTTATAATTTGCAGCCCTATATGGAATATTGTGTACAGTATTGGTCACCTCATCTCAAAAAGGAGATTGCAGAATTAGTGAGGGTTCAGAGAAGTGTGATGAGAATGATCATGAGCATAAAAAACCCTCTCATATAAAAGATTGAAAATTGGGACTGTTTACTTTGGAAAGGAGGTGAACAAAAGGGGACATGATAAAAGAATATAAAATAATAAATGGTATAGGAAAAGGTAGATCAGGAAATTCTGTTCTCCCTGTTTTGTATCACAAGAACAAGGGGAAAGTCAATAAAATTAAAAAGGTTGGATATTTTAAAAGTTATAAAAGGAAATGCTTTTTTCCACATAGCATGTGATTAAACTGTGGAACTCATTGCCACAGGAAGTCATTGTGGCCAAGATCTTAACAAGATTCAAAAATTAATTGGATATTTATATGGATATCCTGGTATCCAGACATCATAATTAATTATAGATATTTTGTGGAAGGGATATTAAAATCTCATGTTTTAGGGCTTAAACCAATCTCTAACTGTTGGAGATCAGGATGAGACATATGTGGGAGGTAGGTTACATTATATCTGTCTACTGTGGGGTTCTTATATATTCTTCTGGAGCATCTGAGGCTGACAGTAATGGAGACAGATACTGGACTAGATGGACCTTCAGTCTGATCCCATCTGGGCATAGCTATATTTCCAAACTAGGCGCTGCACAACCTATTTAACAGTAAAAAACCAACAAACCAACCAATCCACCCCCTGCCCAAAAAACAACCAAAAAGTAATAAATAGCCATCATCATAATACTCAAGGTGCCTAAAACTCACCGAGGAATGAGAGGGAAAGATAATAAGTACGAGACCAAAGTGAAAACACTTTGACAGAAATAAACAGTTTTATGAGGATTTTGTTTTGTTTTTAAGAGAAAAATGGGCTGATGTAAGGAGGAAATGAGATGCACATCCTAAGGCCAATCACAGCAAAGGTGCAAGCACCTGACAACATAGAGCAAGAGATTCAAGAAGGAGGTATCTAGAGTAGCCAGGCTTCTGCCAGCAAGGGTAGGGGTTCTCCACCAGGTATGTGAGCAGTGGAATCATAACCCTGACAGGGACTCAGAGCACTTTTCCCTTCCCATGTTGCTAATGGGAGGTGTGGGGGTGGGGAGAGGGGCTGATGGGAGGGTGATTTTGGCATAGAGAAAGAGGTAGTGGTATGGAAAAGGAAGAGAAACTTTTCATTATGGGCTAAAAAAATAGCAGTGCCAACTTAAAACCTTATTAATAATAATAAATAATAATAATAAAGCAATCTGCCACTTGCTGCTCAGAACTGTATTAAAAGGGATGTAAAATTGTCATGGCCTGCCCCTCCCTGGGCACATAACTTGTTTTTAACATTGGTGTCTCTGGGTCATTAGTGCAGCCCTTTCCCCCTCCAAGGGTCCTCTCAGGACACTTGCCTGTAAATACAGGGCAATCCTAGCTGCTTTTCCTAACTCTATTTCGAGGGCCTTGCAGATCTGTTCAAACCGCAGCTTTTTACTATGCCTCTGACTTCTGGGTTGAAAACTACTGACATTTGATTGAATCAAATTAAACAAAACAATAGCTGTCAGTAACCAAGAGGGGAAAGCTTAATCTTATAAGAGCCAAGCAGTGCTTCCCTTCCTGATCACAGTCTAGTTTCCCCAACCCCTTCTGTGATCCTGCTTCCTCTTTCCTCAGGAACCAACCACCCATTCTTGAAATTCAACCCCTTCCAAGTTCCAGGTGGGCAGTCTGGGTACAGGAGTCTGAGCCTGTGTGTCTCTGTGCACTCAATGGCACGTGTTCTTTTCAGTCTTCATACCACACATACTCCGCTATGCAATCCATGTAACAACACTTATCCTATAACAGCATCTCATATTGTACAGTTTTAACATTGTTCCTTTTCCACAAAAATCATCAGTCCTTGTGATCACAAGGGAATATATTTCTATCAAGTGGCCTGCAGCGCAAACGACTTATAAACTATGGCTTTCCATGGACAGAGCATAGTCAAAAGTGATGCCAACATTCTTAACCTGACTCACTGCCTAAGACAGAATCTCCCTCAACAAGCAAAGACATAGCAGAGAAGCAAGTCTCTTCACATCAACAATCTCTACCCAACAGCAGGGTATAGCACCAAGCCATCCAGCTGGTATCGTCATCAAAGTATTTCTCTACAGTGGGGACTGAGCTTGTGGTGCCATAGGGAAAAAAAACATACACTTGACTTGTATATCATCAACATAAAATGATACCCGACCCTGTGTTTCAACTGATCTCACCAAGAGGCTTCATATACATGTTGAACAACATGAAAGAGAATAGCTCTACATGTGTGACAGCACACAGTTGCAAATCATCGATTGATTCATATGACACATCACAACTGTCCCTCAGTTGCCCAATTTGCAACTGCAACAAAACTGGATGCTGCTCTAACAGCAGCTGAAGAACTTTATGACCATCTCTGACAAATGCCACCTCAACTCCAAAAGGCGGCTGGGACAGTCACAGGTATCCAAATCCACCCAGACCTGAACAGCAACTGCCTTTCCAGCCACTCTCCCACAAATGTGGTGGTTGCAGACTACATCCCAGTCTCAAGAGGGGTTTCTTCAGAAAGTAAGTCAAACCAAGGCAGCGGAGCACAGTGCCTGTCAGGAAGCAGTGGATCTTACAATCAAAAGGCCCAGAGAGACAACCCTGGAGCTGATCTATCTTATCTGCAAATAATATAACAGATCCTGCTGGTGATCTGCTGAAGGAACTAAGAGAGTGAAGGAGTCTGGCTTGATCAGACTGTGCACTCACTACCTGAAAGAGCTCAGCTGCATGGGTCCTCAGCATTTCATGTGACTGAGGAGAAATCACAGCTTTTGGTGTCAGTCATATCTTCTCTGAACACTCACCTGAAATCCTTGTACAGAAGGTGGTCAGCACACTATGTAGCTTCCCGCAATTGTCTCCTTTCCAATCTGCACCTCAGCTGCTTCAGCTCTCAGAAATCTAAACAGTGGACTCCAGGCAGAAGAAACAGCCAGTGTACAACCAGGAATCAGGGAAAAGACACCCATCTCCTCTGATAGTGGCAATCAGGGAGCTGACAGATTTCCTGTATTGAAGGGGAGCGCAGATCAGTGGGTATTCATTTGTCTCAGGATTCATTTGTCTCAAAAGCCAAGATGATGAAATAAACTGGCTTCAGCATTGCTGTGTATGGGGGGATAACTGAAATGCCTAAGGTGATGGCCGAACCACGCAACAGGGGAGATCCGACTATCTGAGATACCCAAATCGGATCCAAAGACAAAACATGGACTCTCGGGGGGGGGGGGGGGGAGACCACTAGAATTCATTGCTGCTATGAAGACATAGATTGGCACCTCATAACTGATGTCTGTAGGCACAGAAAAATAGCCCATGGGAAAACAAGAGATAGCAGCATTGAGTGTTTTATAAAATGTGAAGAGCATTGTCTAAAGCAGTGGTTTTCAAACTTTTGTACTGGTGACCCCTTTCATGTAGCAAGCCTGTGAGCGTGACCCCCCTAATGAATTAAAAACACTTTTTAATATATTTAACACCATAATAAATGCTGGAGGCAAAGCGGGGTTAGTGGTGGATGCTGACAGCTCATAACCCCCCAGGTAATAACCTCATGACCCCGAGGGGTCCCGACCCCCAGTTTGAGAACCACTGGCCTACAGAATGAGAGATGTTCTGACAAAAGTCCAGGTTTGTAACAGCCATTTCTGGACCACATTACTAGATGGAAAATCCTGGCAAAAATTTATGTAATTACCCTATAATACACTTGTGACATGTTATATAGATTTCCCCCCATGATTTTCCATTTTGTAGTGCTATTTAGGATTGGCTGTTGGAACACTACGGACCTAGGAGAATACTGATTATTGACTGTGTAAGTCTATTCACATTTAGTAGATGTTTTAGGATACTGCATGTAAAATAAATGAATAAAACCATAATCTCAAAGATAAATACATTTTAGAAATTAAGAGGTCAGATTATAAATTAAATCTACAGTGCAATGGAAGATGTGATTTACAGCTTGTGGTAAGCATATCTATGGTAGCTTTAATCTAGCTAGCTTGCTAAAAATAGCAATGAAGACACTGGTGCTGCTGTAGATGGTCAGACCTAGTGATGGTCAAGAACCAGAAGTCAAAGATGGAGACAGAGTCAGGAGTCAAACCAATGGTCAGAGCTGGAGTCAGCAGCCAGGGCTGGGCATAGAAACAGGGAATTTGGAACAAGGCAGGTGGGCAGGAACAGGACATGACAGGCACTGCTTACTTTGTAATGAAAGAGGTCCTGGGGCGTGAGCAATTAGGTGACGGGGCTCAAGCAATTTTTTTACTTTCATAACTGATGCAACAAACCCAAAGGTGCCAGGGCTATGAACTGCTAAGATGAGAGGAGCCAGGGCTGAGCCACTGGCACAAATCAAGCACTGATGACAGGACAGGAAGGCAGGAATCAGGAACAAGGCAGTGCTCAAGAGTCAGGCGAGAAGGCAGGATCCAATGTAGAAGCCAGCAAGAAATTCACCTGGTTGCCCAGATAACTTTCCTGTGCCTCCATCTGGCTTAACAGTAAGTCTGAGCCAATCAGAGAGGCCAGATGTCTCCTCCAAGTTGGGTGATGCCTAGGTGAACTAGGGTCCTTCAGCCCATGCTGCCAGATGGTGGCTGTGGTCTAAGAACTGCCTGGGGGGCACAGACCCAGGTTTGAGACCTGTGATACATCGTAGGCATGGACTGCAGTGCAGGCTAGCAATGCAAGTACATATCCAGGGGGACCAGATCAGCCTGTACCAGCACATCTCTACTGCTGTTTTAATGAGCTAGCTAGATTAAAGCATAGGTATGTTTACATAACCTGCAAATCATACCTCTGATTGCAAAGTAGACATAGCTTCCGTCACAATAAGTCTGGTTTAACAGTTCTGTGAGTATAAACTGGCCTTATTGTGAATGAGTCAGAGGCTCATTAGAAACTGAGTGATTAACCAATGTGGTACGCAAAACATCTTTACTAAAATACACGTGCAAGGTAGCTGTCTAAAGAAAGTGTAAAAAATGCTAGTTAAGGCAGTATATTTAAAGACTTACAGTATCACTATAGGTGAAATTCATACCAGTATAGGTGGCCTGCAGGGGCCCAGGCACTACACAAGTGCCACTTAACCCTTATTTGAGGATTTGTGCAAAGGGGTTGGGTGGGCATACAAGTCTAGAGCTTCAACTGACTTCAGTGGGAAAAACTACTGAAGAATTCAGTTCTGTGTTAAATATGATGGGGAATCCTCTCTCCTCAATGTGTGAACATAACTCCCTGTAAGTTTAATGAGAGTTACATATCAGTATATGCAACATTACAATTTGAAATTATATACATTAAAATGATTAGCACATGTATCAAGCTATGTTTTACTTTTTAATGATTTTTCTAGACATACGTATTATCAGACAAAACATTTAGGTCATGAGAAAATATTTATTTCCAACAGCATGAATTTTGAATGTTAATTGGAAGAAGGCATGTTCAACATTACAATTTCTCCATCACTGGACCAGTTGAACTAGTGTGAAGCAGTGCATATATTAAAGTTACTTTAAGGAAACGCATAAAGACAGAGTGATGTAGAAGATGAGTACAAACACTCAAGACAGTAAAAATGCAGAACGCTGACATATGGCTGAAAAATGTACTTTTTTTAAAATGCTCTTTTAGTATCACATAAAACTAGCAACTCATTTTAAAAACATTCTTCATCAGCAACTGTATTTCTGACCATATGAAATTATTAAATTTAATACTGTCTTTCATCTGGAAGAGATCTTAATATCTAATGCTCATATCAAACACTTAGATTTTGTTAACTTTACTTGTTATTTAAGAGAAAGTTTCAAGGTGCTGCACCAATAATACATAGGTTTTTGATTTGATTTGTATAGAAACATGCAAATATTAATGAACAAGGGTTTTTATAATAGATATATTTGGTTACCATTTGATAATTATTGTAGAGCACATCAAGCTTTTTTTGTTGTTATTTTTTTGTTACATTTTATGCTGAACACTACTATTCCACAGCTATCAAATTGCCACCATAGCTCTTCAGGCTTAAAAAGTAAAGCCAAAGAGTAGAGGAAATAAGTATGCCTTTATGCTTTAACATATATTTACAAAACAATATTCTTCTATATGTAGCTATATATAGAGAGAATTAAGATTTCATGGTATTTGTATCAGCACGAAATGTAAAAAATCCCCAAAAGATTAGGAAAACACAAGTAACTGGTACTTTACACCCTTGAACCAGTTTTGTATAAGGCTTTAGTTTTCCTGATGAATGGGACATAAACTTTTCTTAGTAGGTCTCTTTATATGCTTTAGTCATTATAACTTGTCACAATATATTTTGTAATAAAATAAAATCTTTTTGTGTTGTAACTGAAGATAACTAGTTACTATTTAGATGTATGTGATCTTTTAGACAGTAGCTTCCATCTAAAGTGTAAGAACTAGATTTAAGGTGCTTTGATAGTTTTGCTTTCATTCCTAAAAAGTACCACACAAAAACAGTTGCAACTTGCTGAAATGCTTTTCTTTGGCCTTTCCCACATTTTTTAAAAAATAGCCTATTCCCCCCCACACCCATAGGAGAACTTTATGTTCATTAGTCATGTGATTTCTAAAAGTTTCATAATTATTGTAAAACTTATTGAAACAAAATGTTAGGTGGATTTCTTTTGTCACAGCTACATTTCTTTCTCTTCCCTTTTAAAATCTCCTTTTGCATCAAGCAATAACCACAAGCAACAGTTAATTTAAAGCTAGATTTTTGTATGATGTAAACTGGCTAGGACCAGGAGCTACTGACAGAACCAGCCAGTCATGCAATGTCAGCAAATTACCTCTATACCAATGCACTGCCATTTAATCTTTTCCTTCATTTCCCTTCCACATACACTAACACAATGAAGCTGGACAATGGTTCAACAGTAACTGCATATGATAGTTCTGGCAAGACAATTTTTGTTTTGATTAAGCACATTATTTTTTTTTTCTGTCTGAGCGAGGTTAGAAAAGCAGGGCCTTTTTCTTTAGGTCATTCCGCTTCCAAAGTGCCAGACGATCAAATTCTTCTATGTTCATTTTGAAGACTTCCTGGAACTCTTCAGGGGACAAGTGCCTCTTGAAAAAGAAAATACAAAGATACGATAAGTGCTTTCAAAAATAAGGAGTATTTCTCCCTTTCCTGCACTATGAAACAATGCACTGGGATTTTCATTTGAATTCCCAAACTCATTCTGTAAAAGACTGCATCAAAATCAAATAAGCTAAGATCTCTTGGGAAGTGAAATTGACAGCAGTGGCTTACTTGTACAAAAAGAAAACTTTTCCAATAAAGTTCCCACTGAATAGAAGCTAGGGTCTTTCAGAAAGAGATATAGTTATTTCTACATATAACTAGATGATAGAACATACTGAGACCTATTTAAGCCAATCTGGGAATTTAAAGAGATTATCATCAATTTAATTTCAGAGCTGGATTTCCCCCCCTTGATCTATAATAAGTCCATTAGACACCATCATAGTTCACTAATAGTAGCCTTGTAACAAATGAGAGACCATACTGCTAAGCTCTTACATGCAAAATGTATTTCTACATGGGGTTAGAGTCATATCACAATGAGATGTTGGATAAGGCTGATTTGAAATGACATGAGCTGTGCATTTATTTGAGGTTTCCAGTTTACGCAGCATAAACAGAGATACAGAGCAAAAAAGGGAGAATTACAAAAATAATACTGCCAATAGGACTAACATAAAGGACCTCTGTGATAAAGTTATGCTTAATACCTAATTATTATATTTACAGAAAAGTCTGCAAAGAATAAAGGTGTACAGTTCAAATAAAAATGAAAAAGAATTTTTAGATTTTCCATTAGCTATTTTGGACTCAATTCTGTCAAAGCATTTTACAAATATGAATTAAGGCTCACCGCCTCTGTAAGGCAGAGATTATACCATCTAAAATTGATATCATCCACAATTACCAAGAGTGACAATTTTGGGTACCCAATTGAGACCCAATTTTCACCAATGCAGGGCGCCCACGACTCCTACTGAAATTACTGCAAGCTGAGGGTGTGCAGCACATTGAAAATCAGCCGCTCGCTGTCTCAAGTGCTCCCCAAAACAAAGGTTTACAAAATCAAAGGCCACTTTTTGGAAATGTTGGCCTGATTAACTTCACAGCCCCCTGGACTGGTGCTCCTCAACCCCTGCTACTCTGCATTGTGTGGCTGGGAAAAAGGGAGCAAGGGAACATCCCTTCTCCCTTGCCTGTTAGTGTTTTATTATTAGTAATAATTACTATAACACCTAGGAGCTTCAGTCATGGACCATGACCCCATTGTGCTATGCGCTGTACAAACACAGAACAAGAAGATGGTCCCCAAAGAGCTTACAATCTAAGTATAAGACAAGAGACAACAGAAGGATACAGACAGCGGAGTACAAGGAAACAATGAGACAATACTGGTCAGCACGACAGTCTCAGCACACTCAGCTGTAGCCTCCATTTTGAATACCCACTTCCCCTCAGTCCTGCATTATTCCCCCCTCCCTCACTGGAGCACCATCCCCTACAACTCAGGAACACCAAGTCCCCCCACCACAGCAATGTCAGGCCCCTCCCTTCATGAACACCAGCTCCTACCGCAGCCTCCTCCCTAGCAACAGCAGCGATTATAATACTGTCTGCAACTCTGGAAAAACATGTTCCCAAAAAGATGTCATCAAACTGGAGAGACTTCAGATAAAAGTAACACAACCGATCAGGGGGCTGAAGAATTTGATTTATGAGGAAAGATTAAAAGACCTAGCAATGTATCAGCTTGGCCAAATGATGACTAAGGGGGGGCGTATGATAAATGTCTACAAGTGTTTGAAGGGTCTAAATACCAAGGGGAAAGACCTGCCGAGAGAGGTTATGGCAATTATTCATATTTTTCTCAGTACATATGATTTTAATTTTGTTGGACTTTACGTATAGCTGAGAACTTAATGCTCTTCACTAATGAAGTTGGGGAGAACAAGTCCCAAAGAAATCTAGGAGTGAATTTTCTCTCTCATGAGCTGTTTGAACATTAATTATCTTAAATGAAATTCTCTGGCCTCAACAGCCAAACCAAAGAAAGGGAATTGAAAATTTATGTATGAGGGGGAGCGAGACTGTAAACTTGTATGTGTGTATTTTATAAGGCTATGATCTGACTTTGAAGTCCTTGAAGGAATGGCTCAGTGAAGAGCAAGTTAAAAATTCCAACTCTTTTGTGCAATTCAGCCACCAGTAAAGAAACGCAGGCTGGTTTGGTCAGAACTGCAGTATTTTAGTCATTTTCAATTGTATCACAAAATATTACTTAACGGTATCCTTTTTATTCCACATATACGCTCACAATCTTTTATTAATCTAAAACCCAGAGTTGTGTAATCACAGATATTACATCATATGTCACTGGTACTGTCTCCTGCAGCGTGGCACAGGGAGTGAAAAATGACATTTTTGTGCACTCGCAGCATGTTTGGTGCTGTACAGAATACAGAGGGAGACTGACTTTCTTTCCCAAAGTGATAATCTAAGGGCCACGTTGACATCAACATGGGAAAAACCTGCATAAGGATTAGAATACGAAAGTTTCAATTTGTGTGGCTTCCTTCAAATTGTTCTTGGGGTGGGTTGCCTTCTCTTGAAAGGCAACGAGGCAAAGCCCACTAAAATATGCAGATTCCCTGAGATCTAGGGGGAAATTGTGCAGATCTCAGGACATCCAGGGAGGGCAGAGGTGGTTGTATAGATGCCTCTGCACCACTTCCTGACCTCCCTTCCCTACCTTCTGAATCAGAACATGCGCCCTTACCACAAAAGTGCACATGTTTTTCTAGCAGCATAGGCCTGTGAGACTAAGGGTCTGATTCTCCACACTGGCATTCTCCCACTATAACTCTATTGATTTCAAAGGGATTACAGCAGTGTAAACAACTGATTGCTTGGAGCTGCCGTTGCTCTTAACCTCACCTACTCTCTATATTAACACTATTCTAGAGTATAGTAATTTATGGTACTGTAAAAAAAAGGTCACCAAAATATGGCTATCATAATTTAGTAACCCCCATTAACACACACACACACACACACACACACAGACACAGAATCAGAACACAAGAGCGTATTATCAAGAATTACAGTAAACTCCAACCACTTTTTGAAACTGTATAATTAATTAAAAGTTGTGCTAAATCTCTTTAAAGCAAGGAGGAAGGCAAGCATTACAATGTGAAATCCTCATTTTCCAAGACACAGGCTCATTAAAGCGAATATTACAGATACGGGCTCATTACATTGCCTGCCAGAAGAAGGGTAATTAATTGCACAGTCAAACAGTCATACATAATGTTTTAAATGATGCTTTTCTCTGCAAATTAATGAGGCTTGTCTCTGTTTTTCTGCGGCCTGTTTTAAAAAAAAACACCAAGCAGTTTAAATAGATTTATAATGTTTATTCAGTTCAGTTAACTTTGTTTTCTTTGAGAAGAATTGTGCTTGTAATGAAATCCAGGGATCTTCAAAACTAATAGTTAGCAACTTCACATTAATGTAAATAAGTTATGGTAAGGGAAGGCGGCAATTAACCTACAGCCATATTGCCTCAGGCTGTGGTCATGTCAGCTTGCACAAGCTAAGCAGGCTTATGCTGTGTCAGTAATTAGATGGGAGATCTCAAGGGAAAAGGTGCTAGAAATTCAGTAGGTATTATACATCCTTGTCAGTCAGTAGTGAATCAACAATCCAATGTAATGCAAAGTACTGCATGGCTGGAGAGGATGAATTTAAGAAGAGAAAAACCAAGGTCCTGTTCACTTCTTGTCATCAAAAATATCATTCTATTTCTGTTAACTCCCGTGTCCTGAGCACATTAGAGCTAGGCTTTATATTATGCCAACCTGAATTCATACTGTGCTTCCAGTTGGACACGCTTGTCCTAAAATATTATATATATTTATATAGTATGCTGTTAAACAGTTGCTTTGTTTCATTTCAGTGGGGACCACAGTGATTATATCACCTGCACTCTGCCCATTAATCTGTCTCTGCCAGAACTGCTATTGACATTCCCAAACCTCTGAGCAACAGAATCTGGGAATAAGAGTTGCAGAATCTGGCCCTGTGCTAGCATCCAGCTCCCAATATAGAAAATTGTCAGAAAAATCTGGGACAGACAGTCAGCCCCTCATGAACATGGGACAGCAGATAGTCACACAAGTAGCCTGTTAGGTCCACTCCCTCTGGGGCACCTGGCATTGGCCACTGTCGGTAGACAGGATACTGGGCTAGATGGACCTTTGGTCTGAGCCAGTACGGCTTGTTCTTATGTTCTTATGCTTCATTTCAGCTATCCAACGTGAGTAAGATGCTACTCTGTCCTGGTAGGTGATCCTTCATTTCTGAATACAACTTTCACCATTCTAAATATTTCACTAATAAAAGGAATTTGGGTTAAAAATAACTTTCCCCCCATGACTTAACCCTGACCCTAACCTTATCATGTTCGATCCTCATTACTTGGACACCATCTGGCCCTTTTGTGCTTGACCCTACTGCCTTATTGACTATCTACCTTGCTGCTACAAGACTTGTCTAACCTCTCCCCCTCTCCGCTTTGCGGCTTGTGGCTCAGCAGGCTTCCTGGAAGCTTCTTCCAAGCCTACCACATGACTAATTATAAAACTGTAATTAGCCATGTGCTAGGCTCCCAGGGGAGTATTCGGGGTTATTCTCAGCTATGGGGTAATTAGGCTGCACACTTGATAAATATTTCAGTCTAATAAGTAATTATGTGATTGGAAAAAATGCTTAAGTGGTGGCACAAGCTGCCGTCTAATGAATGTTAAAAGATATCACAATATACAATAACTCCATTGACTACGGATATAACTGGTGACCACAGCTGTCACCGAGCTAGACATTGGCATTTAGCCACAGCCTTAAGCAGTAGGGAGGTGGAGTGGAGTGGCAGCATCCCACAACCCCTGGGGAGTGAGAACGCTTCACTCACACAATCTACTCCCCTTCAGCATGCCTGGCCAGATTTTCAAGCTGCTGCTGTGGCAGATAGGGAAAGGTAGATGGAACCATGGCCCTGCCTTATTCTTGCCCCCTTTAGGCAATTTGTGTCCTCTGAAAGGCTCAGAGGGAGCAATTCCTGAGTGCCCTGGTGCAAGATGTGCAATGGGAAGAAGGTTCATATGACCTCTCTCCTGCCCTTCCAGCTCCCTGCACAGGATCTCTGGCTCTTTGGATGTGCCTTGCCTTATATCTCAAGACATTATGAGATTACAGAGGAGCTCCATTTTACTCAGTGATGTTACTGTGGGCAGGGCCGGCTCCAGGGTTTTGGCCGCCCCAAGCAGCCAAAAAGAAAAAAAAAAAAAGCCGCGATTGCAATCAGCGGCGGCAATTCGGCAGGAGGTCCTTTGCTCCCAGCGGGAGTGAGGGACTGTCTGCCGAATTGCCGCCGAATACCTGGACATGCCACCCCTCTCCGGAGCGGCCGCCCCAAGCACCTGCTTGCCAGACTGGTGCCTGGAGCCGGCCCTGACTGTGGGATGTCTCATAACCCCTTGTGATGTATCACAAGGCTCTAGGAAAACCATTTGCAGCACCACTAAACTTATACTATTTTCCCCTAATTGGGCAATTACCCAAGAAGCTAAAGAAGATTTCGAATATGGAATTAAAAAAATAGGAATTATTTCACTCAGTGGAACTATTCTCCTATCCAGTGATATAGCATCCTGTAACACTGAGGATAACTTGTGTCACCACACTATTATTCAACAAAATGAACTTGTTCCTATTGGGAATTACAAAATTGCATGGGATCTGTAATTAAAAATGTTATGATGATGTATGGAAAGCATGTACTGTGCATGCAAAGAAGACTGTTTTAACAACTCAAGGTTTATAACCACTGCTTTACCTTAAAAAAGGCAGATAATGTTAAGTTGTGGAATCCAAAAGCGTTTATTATTTTGTTAGTACAGGGGAGTTGCATCTTACGCGGGGGTTAGGTTCTGAAGTCAGCACATAAGGCGAAAATCGCGTATAGCCAAATGCTCATTGAGTGGAATGGCGGGCGGAATCACCCGCACTACAGGTACAGTATTTAAATTGTTATTTTTCTCTCGTTTTTTTGTTTTGCCGATCGCGTATAGTTAAAATGGCGTAAGTTAAATGCGCCTATGATGCGACTCCACTGTATGCATGTTACTGCTCACGCGTGATTCCAAACTGACAGCTGATGCTCAGAGGCTCCATATCAGCAAACTTGGACTTGAGCTCTATAGGCCTAATCCAAAAAGTCTCCATTTAATTAACTGGGCTTTTGATCTTGTTCCTAAAACATGTCTTCTAGTTTGTCCTGGATCTGGGCTTCATAGTGTCCATCTGAGCATCTTCTACCTACCCGCTGTGCACTTCTCACACGTTTTTCATGCTTCACGTCATTCCAAATGAATAATTTTCATCTGACAAAGGCTTCCTTAATAAGGACTCTGAAAACTGATATGAAGAAATACCCAACACCGATACCAGCCCTAGCATAAACTAAGGATAAGCAAACACCAAACACATTTTCTGCAAGTCTAAAAGGGTACTACTCCATTGAAGTCAATGAGTTGTGTCCTCTTCATGCCACTTGTGAATTTCAATGAGGGTTGGATCCCTAACTTCCTTAGGCTCCTTTGAAAACTCCAGCCTGAAACGATAAACCATTCCTCTGATCTCAACACATGCAGCATTCCAACATTTTCTTGAAAAGTGGCTAGAACACAGCATGAGTGTTAAGTAAAAGCTAGGGCAGAAAACTTATCCTTAAAACAGATCCAAGTAAGCACTTTTAGGAGGAATATACATGTTTGAATCACTATGTGGACTCTGTTCAAACAAGGTCACACCCATATATAAACAGTTGATTTCTGCTTGCCAGAGTAGGATGGCAGGCAAAGCCTTGTGCAAGACATTCACTCAGTTTCATTCCTGTTTTTTTTTTATTAACAATTATTTTTTTAGTATATCCTTCTGAAACCAACAATTAACAGGCACAGACATGAGTGAAATGAGTTACACTTTTCAACTGCATTCCATAGGAATGACTGAATAATGTGTCTTCATTAACACTTTATGATATTCAAAAGAAAAGCCCAAGAAAAACAAAGGAATACCTACATACCGATAAATTTAAATGATAAAACTGAAAAGATTAATTTAAAATGCGATACTCTAAGCACGTTTGCTTGTGAGACTCACAAATCATAGCCATATGTGAAATCTGTGATAAAACTAATTGCAGAAATGAAATCTAAAAGTGCGTACAGTGAAAACATTTAACATCATTGTGATAGAACAGGAAGAGGTAAACAACATATGATATTATGTAAGTGGAGGTTACTTACTGGAACTGGAGGTTCTTTGAGATGTGTGGTCCCTATCTGTACTACACATGTGGATATGCACGCGCCCGAGTCTGGCTGTTCTTCAAAGCAGTGTCCGTTGGCCCACATGTTTGCAGTAGTTTGCCTCGTGCTCCCAACTAAGGGCATAAGAGGCAATGTGGGTCGACGCCTCCCCAGTTCCTCTTCTTACCACAATCTAACAGGATCCGAAGCAGAGGGGATGGAGGGCAGGTAGTGGAATACAGATAGTATATATACACATATATATACACATACAGTATCTTGTTCAGGACTGTGTCATGACTCTCCCACGTGTAGTCTATTGAGAAGCTTCTGCTTAGTTTGCCTGCCAAGGAGCTATGACTACTGGGATGGTACACCGCTTGTATTACGATGCAGTTCCTGATGCCCCTGTTCCAAAGTCTGACTGCCTTCTGGCAGATGGGAGGAGATCTCACTCCTCCCTGTTTGTTTATACAGTGGTGATAAGATCTGACATAATCTGAATATGTAGCAAGCATATAAGCAGAAGGACCACCCTCAGTTCCAGTAAATGGATATGTAGCCAGGCCTCCATCGGGTACAGGTACCCTGAGCAGGTTGATTGTCCAAGTGAGCACCCCGCCCCAGACGGAAGGTGTCCATCACAGTGGTGCCCCTGGGGCTGGGAGGGCTGAAGGGAATTCCCACCATGACCTCTTCCTCTTTTGACCACCAAGTTAGAGAGGAGACAACTCTGGGAGGAACAACTACCCTGGGGTTGATACTGTCCTTGCTTGTACTTGCAGGTACCATAAGTGAAGTCTGGAGTTGATATGGTCCTTGCTTGGTTGAGTGGCCTAACAGTGAGAGGCACTTGTGCACTGTGGCTCATGGTCTGCGAGTGATGTGTGCACTCAGGGTGCTCAGTGCATGAAACTTTTCTGAGGGGAGGAACGCTCCTGCAGAAATCAAGTCGAACTTCCCCCCTGAAAAGTTGTGGGTCACAAAACAGACTTTTCTTCATTGATGCAAATGCCTAGGGCTGATAAAAAGTTGTATCAGAACCCTTGTCACTGACCTGACCTTCTGATGAGATTGGCCTACCAGGAGCCAATCGTCCAGGTATGGGAGTACTGTATAGTCCTGGCATGTCAACTGGGCTGCTATCACAGAGAAAAGCTTTGTAATTACTATGGATGCTGTAGCCAGCCCAAAGGGAGGACTCAAAACTGGAAGTATTCCTGGCCTACTATAACATGCAGGATGTCCACACAGAAATATGTGTCCTTTATGTCAATAGCTGTGAACCACACTCCTTCTGGAAGGGAGGGGATTATAGATGCCAGCGTAATCATCCGGAACTTCAGTTTTAGAATAAAGATGCTGAGTTGCCGAAAGTCCAGGAGGGGTCTCCCCCTGCCGCCTTTTTTGGGAATTAGTAAATACGGTGAGCAGAATCCTCTTCCATTGTAATGAGGCAGGATGCACTCTATTGCTCCTCGAAGTAAGGGGGATTTTGTTTCCCGCTGACGAATTACCTCGTGAGAGTGGTCCCTGAAGGGGGACTGGAAAGGGGATTTGTGAGGAGGGAATGGAGTATCCCTGGTGGATAATCTCTAGAACCCAGCTGTCCATAGTGATCTTGTTCCAGTTGTGAGTGAAGAGTAAGATCAGGTAGCTGGCATCAGTGGTGGTACAAAGATCTTGACCAATATGTCAAAAGAGGCTCTTGGCTGATGGTTGAGAGTGAGTAGAGGCTGAGAAAATAGAGGGGGCTGAGAAGTGAGACCTCTGAATCGTCTGATGTTTGTGCAGTGGTTTGGTTGTGCACTGGTAATAAGGTGCATGAGGAGGGGATGGCCTGGGTTTATAGGGTTGCCTCTGGTGTTTCCTCCTGGGGACAGAGTATAAATCTCCAGGGAACCCAGAGTCAATCTTGTCTTTTAGTGAGTGCAGGGACTCGTCTGATTGCTCATTAAAAGAGATTTGATTCGACAAAGCGAGGTCCCGGATAGTGTTTTGGACCTCCCTAGGAAACCTTGATGATTGCATCCAGGAGTCCCTCCTCATGACTAGATCAGCGGTCAAACTTCTGGAAGCCATGTCTGCAGCATCCACTGAAGCCTGGAGTGCCACCTTTGCCACTAGCTTTCCCTCAGCTAAAAGGACTGAAATTGCACCTTGTCCTCTGTGGAAAGCTTGTCTGTGAAGCCTGAAATAGGTATTAAAATCGTATTTTGCTAACAACGTTTGGTAGTTAGCAACACGGAATTGCATGCCGGTGGAGGAGATGACCTTCCTCTTCAGGAGGTCAAGTCTCTGAGAGCCTTTATTTGGCAGGGTTGGCCCTTTGATAGCATAATCTAGCCCTTTCAGGAGCCACCTGCATTACTAGCAAGTTGGGGGCAGGATGAAAGAATAAGAATTCAGCCCTTTTCGCAGGAACAACATATCGTCACTTATTCTTTTCCAGTGTAGGGGCACAGGATACTAGAGTGTGCCATACCGCTCTAGCTAGTTCTAGTAATGACCTCATCGATGGGTAGAGCAACTTTACTCAGTCCCTGTGGCTTCAAGGTGTCCAGAAGCCCGTGTTAAGGGTCCTAGATCTCCTCTAATGCGATCTGTAGGTCACTGGCCACTCTTCGTAACAGCTCCTGGTACTGGAGATTGTCATTTGGCAGAGAAGGTGAAGGAGGAGTGACCACTTCATCTGAGGAAGATGAAGAGGCACCCATTAGAATTGTCGGTACCTAAGGATCCGGTTCCACCTCTTCCTCCTTGTACACTGATAGAACCGGCTGACTAGAGGGAGCAGTACAACTCCTAAGGGGCCTCAGACGCCTACCATAAGGATCCCACAGATCCCAGTAAGGCCAGAAATAAGGATTGATTGGTTGTGGGGGACCCCAAGGAAATTGGTACCAGTGGCGTACCTGGCAGAGTGGTGAGAGTAACCTCTTGACTGTCTATCAGGGCTCAACGGTCTCCGCAGACATACCAGTGCAGCCTTCTCCTCTGATTCTTCTGAATCTGAGAACTGCTGCACTGGTAGCGGCAGTGCCTTAGGTACTGGGGCACTCCTGCTGGATGGTTGGATGTGAGACAGCTACTGGAACAGTGATATAGGCTCCTCTTCCAGAGTAGGGACATCTCTGGGGAGGGCCAGGCCGGAAAGAAATGGAAACTGTGGGTAAGGAAGGTGTTATATAAGTCTCTATATGCCCTGCTGTCTGAGGGGTTCACTAAGTCTGATGGATCCAGTGCATCTGTAGCGACTGGACAGTATATAGATGGATGAGGTGGCACTGACAATGGATCTGGCACTCGTAGTCAGAACCAGCGAGCGTCTAGCCTTATGCTTTGGCACTGAGGTGACCACCAGATCTTTCTTTTTACATGTCTTGCCCTCAGATCTGGGGCTCTTCATCTGAGGCAGTTCCTTAGGTTCCACTCGCGACATCTCACCTGTCCTGGACTGGCTCAGGGAGGAAGCATGTTTCTTAGGGACGGTCCTTACCAGGGATTTGTTCTTGTGACCATGAAAGTGCCCTCTGCTCTCATGGGGAGCCCTGGAAAAAGAGTCCTTGGGCTTAGTTGTGATGGCTCCTCTCCAAGGCACGTGCTTGGAGGGGCACTGCTAGGCAGTTGAGGCCCATGTACAGTGGGGGAGTGGGATCTCCCTGGCCTGGATCAGAGAGGGGTCTCATAGCCTTCTCCATCAGGTGCTTCCATAGGTGAAGCTCTTGGCTTCTCAAGTTCTGGGTGTGAAGGAGCAACAGACACTGCACTTTGCAGAGATATGTGCCACACCCAGACAGTAAGGCAGCACTGATTCTTGTCACAGATGGAGAAGTATTGTGTGCAGAAGATGCAATTCTCGAATTATAGGACTTTGAGCTGGGGGTGGAGGTTTCCCCAACTGCGGAGAAAAAACCCCTCTATGCTATAGTATAAACTACTCTTTAACTGTTAACTATTAATCTAAGAAAATAACTAATTGCATATGCTTTCTATATAGGTTATGCAACGAAGTGAAGGAGGACATGCAGTCGTGAGAAGGAACTGGAGAGGTGTTGAACCACACCACCTTTTGTACCCTCGGTTGGGAGAATGAGGAGAGCTACTGCGTATGTGCGGGCCAACAGACACTGCTTTAAAGAACTTCTGGATTCGGATGCATGGCATGCATGCGAACCGACGTACTCATAGGGATCATCACTTGAAGAAAAAACAAATACCTGGGGTATTTTCCAAAAGCAACAAACTGACTTCGGAGCTCACCAGCCAGATTTATACAGGAACTTTAAGGAGCCTAAAGGTGCAGATAGGCACCTAGTGGGATTTCCAAAAGCACCTAAGCAAGATTAAGTGCCTAACACTCATTGATTTCCATTTTATTTCAATGGGTGTTACATCTGCATCTCTAAGTGCCTAAATACATTTTAAAAAATCTAGCCCTTAGGCTCACAAGTCACAGAGGTGACCTGGAATATTTTATTCTAGAGAAATACAGAGTGAGAAAATCTATTCCTTGCTATCAAGGTTCAGGTTGACTTTTTAAAAAATAATGCTATCATATTTAAAGATGCCAAAACGTTAATTAAATAATACAATCTTTTAAAACGGTTTCATTCCAAGCTGAGGAATGGCTTCCATCAATAAAAAAGACTGGATAGGAAAACCTTTGGGGATGTAACAGTTAATGAATGTGCTAATTTTATATAGTCAATACAGAATCTTTTACTCTTTAGAAACTTGAGCTTGTAAGCTTTCCAAAAATGGGCATGTCTCCTCTGGAACCTGCATGTCTACAGCTTTGTAGTAATAAATTTATTCTTCTTACCAATCTTACTAATGCTGCAGAACAAACTATCTTTCTTTCAAAACTACAGCACTGGCAACATTTTAGGACTATATTCTACAATCTTTAGACTAAGACTTTGTCTACAAAAAATGTGGTAGCAATTTAATTAAGCCAGTAAGGAATCAATTTAAGCTAAACTGTTATGGGGCCTGGAAACAAAACCATGAGCATCTAAACAAGGAGGTTGCACCTATTCACGTAAATTGGCTTCTAAAACAATTTACCTAAATTGTTGGAATTTAGTTGTTTAGATACAGCTTTAGTAACTCTCCACGGAAGTCAATGGGGACTATTCACATGAGTAAGGGCTACTCAAAGCAAGGATTGCAAAGTCTGACCCTTAAGGATTACACAAATATGTACCATGTGCACTGTTCTGTTTTGCCACTTGAGAGGTATGATTTTTTTCCCTGCAAGAGAATGCACGTGTGGCAATCAATATGTTCTGATCTAGTTGTAGGAAGACAAGTCTAAAAAGCTGTTCAATAACTGGAATTACATATGTCCACTTTGACTGTCTTTATTCTATGAAATCAGCCTTTTTATAATTTAAATCGATGTGTCATAATTGAGCATGAATACCAACAAACTTCAAATACTGGTGGCTGAAAGATGCAAATATAGAGACCTGGATTATTTTTACTGTATTAAGCACTGTGTATTAAAAATTAACTCCAAACAAAATTATACCATTACAAGCCAATGCTGTCTTACTACTTCATTTTACTGAAATACTATTTAAGCTCATTCCGATCTCTCTCCACATTTCGTTTCAGAATCACTCCTGAGAACGCTGCTTCATTCATCTTAAATTAGAATAAAGGTCAATATGGTAAGAAATAGCTGAAAAAATTATTGGGCCAGATCCTCAGCTGTTGTCAATTCACATATCTCATTGAAGTCAGTTTACAGCAGTTGAGGCTCTGGACCATTAATTTGAATTCAAGGACTCAGATATATCTGTGCATCAGCAGGTCTTTGTTTTAAGCAGTTCTAAAAGGTCAGTGTATTAGTTCAGTGTTGGGATTAATAATGTCTTCTCTGCAAGCATCAGGAACTGAGCTGCATCAGCCTCAGAGCTGGTTTAGCACAAACAAAGAAAAAATAAAGGCCTTAATTATACCTCTCAGATGTACACGTCTCAGAAGAAAGAATTTATGGTATTTTAATGCACTTATTTACATTTATTCCCAGTTGCACCTATCTAATCTCTGGCTAAATCCATACATTGAGAAGCACACATTTAAATATATATGATTCTAAATCTTAAAACAGATTTCCTAAACAAGAAAGGTGGGATTCGCAAAATCACTCACAATGGGAGCATATAAGTCATAGCCTGAAACCTTCTGAAAGCCCCACCCTAAAGCAGTTATCCTTCTTAACATGCCCTTCATTGCAACTTCTCTTAACTGGACCCTAAAGAACTAACTTTTGTCATTAGATTCTGTAGGTCATTAGGGAAATATCCAATACAACAGATTTCCCCTCACAATTGAGAGAGATGAACAACATTTCCTGATTTCTATGGCATCTACCAGAGATAACTGAAAACTAACAGTAAATTCCTCTTCTCTAAAAAAGAATTCATTTAAAGTTAATTTAAGTCAAAACTGCTAAACAAACCCTGCTTGTTCAGAATCCCCAGCATTAGCAGCATTGAGTACTGTCAAAGGGATCAGAAGTAGTGAGTTTATAGATCTTAATCACACTGGACAAGGAGAGGTCATTTGCTTCTCCAACCTTTAGCAGAAAACACAATGGGCCTGAATCTCCTCTCCTCTATGCCAGTTTTGCTCTGGTGCAAATCCACTGACGTCATGGGAGCTAGTGCTGATTTACAGCAGTGCAAGTGAGATAAAAATCAGGCCTAGCGATTTTACTGCAGTAAAGCTGGGATGCTAGAAAATGTAGGTTGTTTTAAAAGATAAAATCTGAGATAGACAGCTGAATAGATGGATTATCTACCTTTACCACCGCTATCACCCACACCAGCCCTTACAACAGAGAATTTAACTGTGGGGGAGGGAAGTGATAACAGACAAAAGGAGGGTTTTCAGAGCCATCCTGCCTATTTGGTGGCAATACACTGCAGCAAATACTAGTGTTGCTCCAGTGTTGCACTCTAGCCTGGACTCTCCTGTATTTTCTGCTTCTGGGGTTCTAGCCATCACCCCTATGATGCTGCAGGGTGCCCCCTAGGGTGACCAGATGTCCCGATTTATAGGGACAGTCCCGATTTTTGGGTCTTTTTCTTATATAGGCTCCTATTACCCCACACCCCATCCCGATTTTTCACATTTGCTGTCTGGTCACCCTAGTGCCCCCTCTTACCATTCCTATGGTGTTTGATTGGAATCCTGCTCTGCTCTTGTGAAGGTATGGGCCAGGGGCTTCCTGGGTTCTAGTCTCCCTCCATCCCCAAAACCTACTGAGCTTACCCACCACATTTGCTCTTCTTCGTAACTAAGTTACAGGGTTCCTCCTTTGCTATGAGAAGAAATAATGATGAATTGACATTCTGTGCAAAGCTGTTTAATCCCGGCAGTTCTCTAATACAAAAAACAAACAGACAAACAAACAAAAACAAAAACCAACAACCCAGCAGCCTTCAGTCTGCTCCTGTCACTCAGCTTTGCACATGGTTTGAATGTGCAGATCCATCACTTCTGTTTTGCCAGTTGCTATCATCCTATTAAAATGCTGCTAATTTAATTGTTTAAAAAACTACCAATCCCTAATAAATCCAAGATGCTGCACAAAGAGCTCCTTTTCTCAGATACACATTTTAACAGTGCAGCAATTGAGAGGATCAGTTGTCTGGTCCCCTTATCGCTTTCCTACTGCAGGTTTAAAGCAGATCTTGTTTATTGTTCTTTTGGAAATCACTATGAGATCTTTGAAGTGGTTGGACTTCTCAAGACTTCAGGCACAGGCCTGCACCTGGTGTGAAGCAGGCTGAACAATTTTAATGTTAAACAAACAGCAGCTCCAGCTGAGGACAATGTATGAGTTATTGATAATGGCAGCCAGAACATACACTATTCATCCAAAGCAAACTATACATTGTCTAAAAAAAGCAATTTAGTGCAGTGCCTGCTAGTCAGACCAGGCTGATGAGTTTAAACAAAGACTCTATTCTTTCATGTGATAAAAGAATGCTTTAATGTATAGGATGTGTCCAGATGTGTTTTTCCTTTTCTTGGACTCTTCTTGCTTTTTATTCTGCCTCTGGTGCTTTGCTATACCCTGGGCGTAAAACAGCACACATCTAAGACGTTCTGTTTCTTACAATCAAATCAATATCGCCTGCTGGATAATCAAACAAGAAGCGCATTGAAGCGTTTGAAGAACAAACACCAATTCCAATAAATACCATACGGATCTTTTAAAATTTTTACCATTGTTTAGTCTTTATACAGGAACTTGCAACTAGTTCACAGTTTTCCTTTCTTTTCTGCTTAAAGATTAATGGCTTTTTCTCTCCTTTTATTGGCAAATATTATATTTTTGACCTTGCAGTTACCCATTTACACGTAAAACCTTCTTCAAGGACTAAGACTGGTAATCACTGAATTTTTATTTCACAATTATTGAACGACCTCTTAATCCTAAAATTAATCTACAATAATTAATCATTTACATCAAATCCTGAATTCATTATTCAGTCCTTACACAGACGGAACTTCCATTGATGCAGTGAATTTTGGATGATAATGGACTTCAGGAACTGGCCCTTAGAAATTAATTGTTCAACACATTCATTAATATTAAGATTGGTTTGTCGATATTATGGATCACAGAGCCAAAGGGGAGGTTTCATGGTTTAGGGTTCACTTATGTCCTGATTCTGACACCCGTATGACTTAATCAACTTTGAAGGAGATATTTCTGATTTACACCAGAGTGAGTGATAGTAGGATCAGATCCCTAGCCTCCATGAAACACATGCTCAAATTCTAGCAAGATAAACTCAGACTTTTGATATGTTCAGGATAGGTAATTTAGTAACATGCACTTTACTCTGTGGGGTTCTTTTATATAGGACATTAAAAGCCAAGGGCCTGGCTGCTCAATGTGGATATTCAACATCCCCTGGAACTTTTGTGAATTGTGGGTTGCAATAATATTATGATCAAAAAGTCTTCTCCCCACATGTCTGTGAAGGGTGCTGTTGGCTGCCACCCTCACCACCCAGGGATGGCTGCGTTTCTCTGGTATTGTCTATAGATATATTTAGCTTGTACAGTGCTTTGAGATACAGATAAATTAGATAGATTAGATATAAATGCAAATTATTCCTATTGTCTTTATCTTAAGGAGGAGAGAGAAATCTTCCATTTCCCTGTCTGTTGCTCATCTATTGGCTGCCACTTTCACATCTCCGGCATCTATCATAACCAACATCTTTCTGGTTAGGGGAGGCTAGATGGGACTCTATTTGCAGCCTGTCAATATCACACTCTAAATTGACTGGAAAGACACTCAAGCAACACAACATGCTGCTCTTCAATGCTCCCAGCTCTTGCTAGTCTAGGAAGTAATAAAATCAAACCCAAGAAATTGTCCCGCAACATTGGATCTCCTGCAGTACCACCAGGCAGCCAGTGGCTCTCCAGGAACTTCAAAAATAATCCATTCAGGGCTAGTTGAGTGATTACATGATTTATCGGGTGAATTAGAATATACCAAATTCCCTCATGAGGGGGTGGCAGTTAGTCCATATAATGTCATTTTGTTCAGAAGCTCAGTCCCTAACAGTGCTGAGTTCAACAGCATGCACATACAGAATGTTCCTGATTAGCATGCATTAGAAATAAAGCTTTGTCCTTAATTAACAACAGAACAGTCATAATTGAGAAGCCAGAGTGATTTCATAGATTCAAACTTAATCAGCATCCATTTTTGCCTGGGTGGCAATTTGCAGCTTCAACTTACATTTAATGAAAATTGGATGTGATACTTAAAAATGGGATTTAATAATCTAACCTCAATGGCTGATCCAGAGCCTAGCCATCACTTCCCATATGTAATAGCAATTTTGTTTGCCTTATTCTCTGACATAATGCAGTTAAAATATACATTCACGTTATGATTTTCAAGCACTTTTTTGGTTTTGTTTTGCAGGTGAGATTTGCATGCACGCAGTTCTATAAAACAGTCCCCTTAAACCAGTAACAGTTACAGCCTGTGAAATGAAGTCGCTATGTTGATTAACATGTCTAATTAGATCGACAATACCAAGACTTGGGTTCACCCCACAAGACTTCCATATTTAGAACTTTTACTGGCTTCAGAAATTGTTCTGTATATAAAAAGGTTGCAGATTCAGGCCTTTTATTTATGGGAAGCACTCCTGGAATTCTAAATATTTTATATATTAGAGCAAATTTTTTCACTCTCAAGATTTTCAATTTTGTCACGGTGTATAAATGCCCTGAACGTTTGTAAACTTTTCTTTTTCTTGATTCATGACCCATTCTGTCAATTTTATCAGAATATTTGTACTCAATTTGTACAAATAATCAAAGTAATAAATAATTTACTGTTTTTTCATAAATGATGAGAGGCACAGACCATCCCTGGAAAATGACCATATCATTTGAAGTGGTAGCCTTGCACTCACAATATTCACTAATGTTATATTAACTAAATCATTTATTTAAGAGATCAGTAACTTGAAAATGAATGATATCTCCCAGGGTCCAATCCCGCAAGGGGCTGAGTTCCTTCAAATTCCATTGACTTCAATGGATGTTAAGAGAACAACATATTTTGCTCAGCACTTCACAGGATAGGGCTCTTAGTGAACTATGTAGACTGATAAGCACTGCTGCCCAAATAAATGATTGCTACAAAACACCAACATCTGGTTAATGGACAAACCTCTACAGATCAGCTCTTCAGCGGGTGTAAACTGGTCTAGCTCCAAAGAAGTCAAAAAGCTATGCCAATAGCTGTTGAGAATATGACTTCTCCCAAGTTCATTTACACTAATGAGCAACAGTAGAAATAACTGTAAGTCAGTTAACGAAAGAACTGAACAAGGATTTCAAAAGCAAATGGTTTCCTACCTCCAGTCTGGTCCTGTCCACATCCTTAGGCAGTTTCACCCGAATTCGGTTTGTTACAATAAGCGTTTCATAAGGATAGATCTGTTGCAAAAAGTAACAAAGGCATGAACTCTAGCGAAATGTGCTTCTGCTGTATGGCAATGTGTGTAACTTACAAATTTAAATGGTACATACTTGTATCCATATTTGACATACATATTGCACATGGACACAATAAGAAAAAAGGAACACATTTAACCTTGCTAGGAAGGGGTGAATCTGAGCATTCTCCCAGTGTTGGCATGGCACTTCTTACCTTGTATTCTGTAAGAAAATGGGAAATGGTTCGATAGTTTAGAATACGTAGGGTTCTTTCATGATTGCACTAATGCACAGTTAGCAGAGATGAATGTTTCACATTACTGCATTTCTCTCAATTCTTTGACTAGCTGCTGGATAATTGCATTTATAGTTATCTACAGGTAACCTTCTGACCCTGGTAGTCTGGATGGCCCTAACATTATCCATTGCTGAAACAATAATGCTGGTAATCTGCATCAAAGACTGATCAGAGAGGCGTCTGCTTCCTGGTGCCATGGGGTTAAACAATGGGTGTCCTTAGCAAAAGCAACCTACGGGGGGAAGTTGGAAATCTTTCTTCTCAAGTGGCTTGTGTGTGAGTTAACTCAGTCTCTTGTCCGAAAGCTCCACCCTTCCTGCTCTTTACTGAAAATCATTAAAACATACAGATCACTAGGCACGTTACAATCTTGGAACATATGAATATCATCATGTTAACAGAACGTTCCAAAGTGACAACACCCGATGTTTGGACCAATTGAAGTGGAAAGAATGACTGCTGTGAGAATAATGAGGATTTCTTTTCTGTTCTTTTTAGGGTTACTGGTCCTAAACTAGCATGAGACTAGTCTAGTTAGGTCAATGTTGCTGGATATACCATCACACGGCCTCTAATCCCCATAGTACTTTGATGCTTGGAAGGACAACCAGGATAGTGGGGAGGCTTTTGTAGAACCGCTATTGCCTAAAATATTTAAAATCAGAGATGAAGCTTTTCTTTAAAGCTGTGCTCCCTTATCTACTCAGATACTGAGAATAAATTAAGGATCAACACAAAGCCCTAGAGCAAAGCCTGAGGATTTTCAAAAGAGCTTAAGTGATTTAAGAGCAGAAGTTCCCACTTGAGCTCTTTGGAAAAGCCCACCCCAGGTCTAGCTCATCATGATCACAATCAGGTTGACTCATAATAAGGGAAGTTAATGCGAACAGATATTGCTTGTTGAGATCCTGCTAAGGTTTAGGTTCCATTGTAATATAGTGATTACACTTTGTGATCAGTGATTAGACAAAAAAGGTTATTACAAGGAAGAGAGAGAAGAATTGTTCTTCTTAACCTCTGAGGATAGAACAAGAAACAATGGGCTAAAATTGCAACAACGGCGATCTAGGTTGGACATTAGGAAAAGCTTCCTAACTGTCAGGGTGGTTAAGCACTGGAATAAATTGCCTAGGGAGGTTGTGGAATCTCCATCATTGGAGATTTTTAAGAGCAGGTTAGACAAATACCTGTCAGGAATGGCTTAGATCAGGTGTAGGCAAACTATGGCCTGGGGGCTGCATCTGGCCCTACAGACATTTTAATCCGGCCCTCAAGCTTCAGCCGGCTCCTGGAAGCAGCAGCATGTCCCCGCTCTGCCTCCTACGCGTAAGGACAGCCAGGGGGCTCCGCACATTGCCCCCGCAGCTCTCATTGGCCAGCAACTACGGCCAATGGGAGCTGCCGGGGCAGTGCCTGCGGATGGGGCAGTGCACAGAGTCACCTGGCCGCGCCTCCGCATAGGAGCTGGAGGGAGGACATGCTGCTGCTTCCGGGAGCTGCTTGAGGTAAACGCTGCCCGGAGCCTGCGCCCCTGACCCCCTCCTGTGCCCCAACTCCCTTCCCCAGCCCTGATCCCCCTCCCACCCTCCAAACCCATCGGTCCCAGCC
Source organism: Trachemys scripta elegans (assembly GCF_013100865.1). NCBI lineage: Eukaryota > Metazoa > Chordata > Testudines > Emydidae > Trachemys > Trachemys scripta. Next base: position 117,301,310 of record NC_048302.1, read on the forward strand.
CGGAGCACCCTCAACCCCTGATTCCTAGCCCCACCCCAGAACCCGCATCCCCAGCCGAAGCCCTCACCCCCTCCTGCACTCCAACCCCCCGTTTCGTGAGCATTCATGGCCCGTCATACAATTTCCATACCCAGATGTGGCCCTTGGGCCAAAAAGTTTGCCCACCTCTGGTCTAGATAATACTTAGTCCTGCCATGAATGCAGGGGACTGGACTAGATGACCTCTCGAGGTCCCTTCCAGTCCTATGATTCTATGATTTTAGACTGAATTTCCTCTCTGCCTTTGGAATAAGAATATCACTGGCTAACAAAAGAGCACAATGGAGGCCACTGCCCAGTGCTGGGGGTACTGGGTCTGATTCAACTTATGATGGCAGTACTCTATACTTTACTTTCTCAATAAGGTAAAAAATAAAGAACAACAGCGGCTGATTCTCTGTGATAGACAAACAGCTGAGCTGTGCTACCATCTAGCCATCGTTAACAGAGCTATGAGAGGATCTTACAGGGTAACAGTAGTAACAGCATGTTAACAAACCCCATACAAGGGGCAAAACACATGAAAGACAGGAGTGACTGAGAATCATCTCTCAAAGTACCTCTCATCCCCCAACTGGCATCTTGGTCTGTTTCATATTGGCCCATACTTGCAGTCTGGAAGAGCAAGAAACAAAGAATGTAGCAAGAAACTAAAACAAACAAAATAGTAGGTAAAACACTGTAGATGAAAATAAGAAAGCCTACCTGCATAATCAAAGCACAAATCCTTTTAAGGAAGTATACAGTTTTATTATAACACAGTCTAACTTTTCCAAGCAGGCAACTGAAGCAGGTGCAAAATAACTCAGTGTACAAATGCAGAGAGGTAGTTGTGCAAATAGAAACAAAAACATTGTCAAATCAATTGTTTTCAACAAACCTCCAGAGGAGATAACACAAATCTGGAGCCTGAGCAGCCTTAGGAAATGCTGCAAAACCTTCCTCTTTGAAAAACTCTTTTTGCCGTAAGAATGAGACTAACACTGACACTCCTGTTCTTGCTCTATACCTCTACCAAAAATACTGAAACCAAAGTCCCTCCCCCAAAGAGAATTTAATCCATTAAAAGGGAGACATGCTAGAGACTCCTTGAAATTAATGAGGGACTTCACTATTGCTATTTATTTTACGTTGAAGGTGCTGAGATTCTACGGTGATCAGTGGCAGTATCAAACAGACGATTAGATAGACAGACACCTAAGGCCAGATTCTCCATCCCTCGTATATCCTCTGTGCTTCACTCCACAGCTAATTGAGGCTGCTCTAACTTGAGCTCCAATCCCCAGCATCCCCCCAGGGTCAAAGAGGTGGAAAAGTTGCAGAAAGTCACCTATACCCTCCCTCCCAACAGGTGCGCTGAACGAGGTATTTGAAGACCTGGCACTATGGGCGAAGGCTAGAGGTTTCGCAATAAACTAATAGCGTTAGGCTATTCCCAAATCCCATTGAATTGAGTGGAAGTTGAGAGCGTCAAAAACCCTTAGGCTCTTTGGAAATTCACAGCCCAAAATTTTGCCCTCAGCTGCAGTTGGCAATAAAGGCAATGGGAGTTGTGTGCACGTGATACAGAATTCTCTGTCTTCCTTCAGATTGACGAATGCTATGATGAGTTGACTGACATTACAGGATACTGGAAAAACAGCGTTTTTGTTTTAAGTCCTGAGGTTCATTCTTGTCTGTTCTGGGATGAATCACATGCACAGCCATGTTTACAGATCTTGCAAGGCCCCGTTTTTTTTGTTTTATTTTATTATTCAGCATTGGGAGAATTGATTAAAAATAACAAACCACAAAAGTTGGTACGAGCCTGCATTCCAAACAGAGAACAGCTATGCTGAAAAGAATGCCACAGTTTTGGCCTAAAGGACTTGACCGTGCACGACCTTTTCAACTCATGAAGTTTACATGTGCCTTTAAACTTTTGCATTGCATAGATGGGAGAAATATTGCCACCTGCTGGTCACAAATGTCTACTGCACTGTTTAATTCTGAACAGTAAACTGTTCTACTGCAAACATACTTGTTGCACAATGCTATATAACTGCAGGGCCGCCTGGGGGGGGGGAAAGGGGAGCAATTTGCCCAGACCCCGGGCCCCGCAGGGGCCCCCACGAGAATGTCGGAGGCTCCCCCCGCTTCCACTTTCCCCCATCCCCCGGCGCCTCAGTCCAGGAGCGGCCCCTTGGACAGAGCTAAAGTGGCATGGCTCCAGCGGGGCCTGAGTTCCTCCCGCTCAGAGCCACGTGGTAAGGGGACGGAGCTGCCAACTCTTATAAATTAAAAACACTTTTTTATATATTTAACACTACTATAAATGCTGGAGGCAAAGCAGGGTTTGAGGTGGAGGCTGACAGCTCGCGACCCCAGGTAATAACCTCGTGACCCCCTGAGGGGTCCCGACCCCCTGGGTTAATTTAATTTTAGCACCCTGTGTCCATTCACACGCATGTGCTATTTTGAGCATTTCAGTTTTCACAACATAGGCTCATCCCAGATTCTGGAACAAGCTCAAATGCTCAGTTCGTGGAGTATGTACATAAGCTATACTAAAGACAAACTCACAGTAACCGTCTCCAGTTTGTGAGGGACCCCATGGAGCCAGTCTCTAGGAAACAGATAAATTCATGGAGGTTAAGTCCATTAATGGCTATTAGCCAGGTTAGGTAAGGAATGGAGTCCCTAGACTCTGTTTGTCAGAGGGTGGAGATGGATGGCAGGAGAGAGATCACTTGATCATTACCTGTTAGGTTCACTCCCTCTGGGGCACTTGGCATTGGCCATTGTCAGTAGACAGGATACTGGGCTGGATGGACCTTTGGTCTGACCCAGTATGGCCATTCTTATGTTCTAACCTAAATGAACCCAAAGCTATGGAGACAGATATGAGTCAAGGAAGCCAGCAGAGTATCAGAAACCTGGAAAAATCTCTGACTGGATGGGCTCAGGCGTTGGGTCACAAGCTGAGGTGGTTCAAAAGTTTTGGATTTTTTTAAGCAGAATTTTTTTATTGTTTCTTTAAACAATCAAACAACGCAAGCAGCAAATATTTGGCCACACACTTCTGAAACCCCAAACCATGTTTAGGTTTTGGCAGACTAATTTCAGCTTTTCAATTAAAAAAAACACAACAAATTTTGAAGGAAAGCAGACATTGTCTGTGATTTTTTCTGCTTTTTAAAAACCCCTAGTTTTCGATCCAAAAAAAGTTTTGATGGAAAATATTTGTCCAACCCTTTTAATGAGCTTTAGTGCCTTTTAGCACTAGCTGATGCTGAGAATCAGTGATACCTTGTAAAGGTGACTTGAAAAGAAGTTTTTTCAAAACTGGGTTTGTGCCGAGATGCGGAAGGTTTTTAAATTTTTATTTTTCCCAGGGCCGCTTGGGGGAGAGGGGAGGGCAAGTGGGGCAATTTGCCCCAGGCCCTGCAGGGGCCCCCACGAGAATATAGTATTTTATAGTATTGCAACTTTTTTTTTATGGAAGGGGCCCCTGAAATTGCTTTGCCCCAGGCCCCCTGAATCCTTTGGGCAGCCCTGCATAACTGTCTTTGTCCCTCCCCATTTTGGTGGGTGTGTATGCCTGCTGGAGCACTTACGGATTAATCTATGCACAACTCAGCATGCAGAGGCTACAATTTTGCCTTGAGCAGCTCCATACTCCCTCTCCTGCCTGTGAACTCATGAAAGGGATGGATACAACAGCCCTTAGTAACTATTCACAACATATTATGCATCTGCGAACTTAATTTATTAAGATTACAAGAAATAATCTCTATCACAGCATCAAAAATAATAAACTACCAATCTCCCTTGGTTGCTGATTTTTATCCAGATGCCTTAAATATTATTATTAATTATTTGTATTACTGTAGTGCTTATAAGCTCCAGTCACAAACCAGGACTCCACTGTGTTAGGTGCTGTACAAACACAGAACAAAAAGACAGCACCTGCCCCAAGAAGCTTACAGTCTAAGTAGCTGTAAGAACTCCCAAGTTTTACTAATTCAAAGTCATTTCCTAATCTCTCCGTTGCCTCAGATTAGAATAATTCTTACTAACAAATCAGTCAGATATCAACCACTCGTTCCCTAATTAAAGTATACTGTATAGGCAGACACTGGAAGTCAAATCCTACTGAGGAAAAGGAGCAAAAACTCCAGCAAGTCAAATGTAAAAGTATAATTAGGCAGGCCAAGAAAAAATTTGAGGCGCAACTAACTAAAGACACTAAAACTAATAGCAAAATATTTTCTAAAGCACCTCAGAAGCAGGAAGCCTGCCAGACAATCAGTGGGGCCACAGGACAATCAAGGTATTAAAGACTCTTGCCTATATGCTCGGGGTCTTACTGATCGCCATATTTGGGGTCGGGAAGGAATTTTCCTCCAGGGCAGATTGGCTGAGCCCCTGGAGGTTTTTCGCCTTCCTCCGCAGCATGGGGCAGGGATCTCTAGCAGGAGGGTTTCTGCCGATTGAAGCCACCTAAAACAGGATTGGGGACTTCAACAGCAGAGTCCAGGGAAGGGGTAGGGACGGTTTTGTGGCCTGCAGCATGCAGGGGGTCAGACCAGATGATCATAATGGTCCCTTCTGACCTTAAAGTCTATGAGTCTATGAGTCTATGAGCACTCAAGACAAAGCTGTTGCAGAGAAGCTAAATGAATTTTTTGTATCTGCCTTCTTAGTACAGGATGTGAAGGAGATTCCCACACCTGTGCCATTCTTTTTCAGTGACAGATCTGAGGAACTGTCCCTGTTTGAGGTGTCAATAGATGTGGTTTTGGAATACATTGATAAATTAAACAGTAATAAGTCACTAGGACCAGATGGTATTCACCTAAGAGTTCTCAAGGAACTCAGATATGAAATTGCAAAACTACTAACCGTGGTACAGAACCCATTGCTTAAATTAGCCTCTATACCGGATGACTGGAGGGTAGCTAATATAATGCTGATTTTAAAAAAAGGCTCCAGAGGCGATCCTGACAATTACAGGCCGGTAAACCTAACTTCAGTAGTAGGCAGACTGGATGAAGTTATAGTAAAGAACAGAACTATCAGATACATAGATAAACATGACATTTTGGGAAACAGTGAACACGGTTTTTGTAAAGAGAAATCATGCCTCACCAACCTATTAGAATTCTTAGAGGGAGTCAACAAGCATGTGGACAAGGGTGATCCAGTGGATATAATGTACTTGGAATTTCTGGAAGCATTTGACAAGGTCCCTTACCAAAGGCTATTATGCAAAGTAAGCAGGCATGGGATAAGAGGGAAGGTCCTCTCATGGATCAGTAACTGGTTAAAAGATAGGAAACGAAAGGTAAGAATAAATGGTTTTCACAATGGAGAGAGGTAAATAGTGGGGTCCACCAAGGATCAGTACAGGACATGTGCTGTTCAACAAATTCATAAATGATTTTTAAAAGGGGGCAAACAGTGAGATGGCAAAATTCGCAAATGATACAAAATTACTTCAGATAGTTAAGTCCAAAGCTGACTGCAAAGAGTTACAAAAGGATCTCATGAAACTGGGTGACTGGGCAACGAAATGGCAGTTGAAATTCAATCCTAAATATACATACAAAGTGATTGAGTCTAAATTAGCTGTTACCACTCTAGAAAGATCTTGGGGTCATTATGGATTGGTCTTTGAAAACATCCACTCAACGTGCAGTGGAAGTCAAAAAAGCAAACAGAATGTTAGGAACCATTAGGAATGGTAATGAATGAAACAGAAAATATCATAATGCCACTTTATAAAATCATGGTACGCTCACACCTTGAATACGGAGTACATTTCTGGTTACCCCAGCTCAAAAAAATAAAATATTTGAATTGGAAAAAGTACAGAGAAGGGCAACAAAATGATTAGGGGTATGGAACAGCTTCCATATGGGAAGAGATTGAAAAGCCTGGGACTGCTGATTTTAGGAAAGAGATGACTAAGGGGGGGGGGGGGAATTAATAGAGGTCTATAAAAACATGAATGGTATGGAGTAAGTGAATAGGGAAGTGTTATTTACCCTTTCATGTACCACAAGAACTAGGGATCACCCAATGAAATTAATCAGCACCATGTTTAAACCAAACAAAAGGAAGTACTGCTTCATGCAACACAAAGTCAACCTGTGGAACTTGTTGCCAGGGGATATTATGAAGGTCAAAAGTACCACTGGGTTAAAAAAAGAATTAGATAAATTCCTGGAGGAAATGTCTGTCAATGTCTATTAGCCAAGATGGACAGAGACGCAACTCCATGCTACAGGTGTCCCTAAACCTCTGGCTGTCAGAAGCTGGGACTGGACGACAGGGGATGGGTCTCTCAAAATTGCCATTCTGTTCATTCCCACGGAAGCAGCTGACACTGGCCACTGTCAGAAGACAGGATATCGGGGCTAGACCCAAACTTTTCAGGGTCTTGTCCCCTTATCCCGGGGGGCGGGACTGCAGCTTGAGGGGCGGATGCAATTATGGGGAAGGGGACTGAGGTTGGGAGCACAGATGTGGGCAGACCTAGGAGTGGATGCTCAGCCATACTCCCGAACATTCCTCCGCGTCCCCCCAGGGGGGCACGCCGCACAGTCTGAGGACCTTTGGGCTAGACAGATCACTGGTCTCACCTAATATAGCCATTCTCATGTTCTTATATTTAGGCCATTTGTCCAATTTTAAACCAGACAGTCCTCTTTTTGGGTGGTTTGTTCTCCATCTGTACTGAGACAAAACCAGATGTGGTTTTGTCCAGTATTGTATGGGGATGCCCGGAGCGGCCCGTTCATATAGGCCAACTAGGCGGTTGCCTAGGGTGCCAAGTTAAATGGGGCACCAAATTATAGGGGAAAAAATCGAATTAAAAAAAAAATGAAAAAGATAAAAAAAAAAATAACGAAGATGTCATTATTTCAATTCCCGTGAGCGTATGGAGGGAATATGAATTATAATTAATTTCTCTACATTTCTGAGAATTTATTAATTTGTCAAATCTTTTATCTACTGCAAAATAAATAATATTTTAGTGAAATTGTTTTTCAATTTGCGACATAGGGTCAAGATGACCCACTCCGCAATTTTGATAAGCAATAACTCAGCCACAATGAAACACATCCGTCAGCGGCAAAAGCTGCAATGCTAGTGACATTTAACTCAAATATACATCAAGGTCACACAGCCGGAAATTCATGTAGAGCAGAGAGTTGGCATTGACTCATGAAAATTCAAAAGACATTGATGCTACAGATTTGTGTAGTGAGCTTCAGGGTTTTTCAAGACGACTTAAGAAACATTCCATTCCTGAAGAAGTACTGAAGTTTGTTTGTGAAAATAAACTCACAGACAGTTTTCCAAACATTTTTATAGCTCTACACATTCTTTTAACTTTGCCAGTTTCCATAGCTAGTGGGGAATTTAGCTTCCCAAAGTTAAAATTGATAAAAACATATCTGCGTTCAACAATGGTGCAAGAGAGACTTGTTGGACTTGCCACAATGTCAGTAGAGCATGAAATAGTTGGAAAATTGGATCTAAAAGAACTAGTGACTGAATTTCCAAAATTTAAAGCAAGAAAAGTCATGTTTTAAGAGCACAGAGTGTTTTTTATTCAGAGTGTTTTGTAAATACAGGTTAAAGTTCATTAAAGAGTTTTCTTATTTCTTTCTATATTGAATGTGGTGGTAATGGCAGTTAAAGCAGGATAGCATAATGGATGATTTTGGATGTGTAATAATAAACATTATAATTAACATTTTTAATGCATTTTTATTTGAAATCGGACTGAAATATCATCTAGTTGTCATGTACAAATCTATTCTGAAAATTTTGTCTCTCTATTTTATCTGATCTCAGAAACATTGGTTGGACAGACGGACAAACCAAATAATTAAGTCTCTGTTTAAAAAAAAAAAAAAAACGCTTAAAAACATTAAAAGGAAAAAAGGGGTAAAATGTTTCCCAGTTTAGCAAAAACCTCAGCCTACATCTGCCCTTGGTGTTTGGGGGTGGGGGACGCTGACTGTGTGCTTTGCTTAGGGCACCAGTTGCTGGCAGCAAGTCTAGGGCCACTCCTGGGGATGCCATTTTGAAGAGCACACTGCTCTACCCACGCCAGTGCGACCTTGCACATGGCATAACTCCACTCTTCTTTTGGGGGCTGAATTCAGAGTGTCAGCCACTGGGCTCAACACCAAGACTGCTAGTCATTTTATATTAACAGGATGTACATTTCAGAAAATGCATACCAATATATTCAACATTTCAGCCAGGCTATGGCACTTGCACTCTTGCTGCTCCCCATGATGAATTGGAGGTCATTCTCTTGCCTTCAGTAAAATACAGCCTAGATCACATACCATAGGTGTTTTCAAACTTCCTTTTGGAGACACTAGTGCAATGACTATCATCAGCCTCATCATCAACTGTACAGGAGAACCTCAGAGTTACAAACAACTCAGGAATGGAGGTTGTTCGTAACTCTGAAATATTCTTAACTCTGAACAAAACATTGTGGTTGTTCTTTCAAAAGCTTACAACTGAACATTGACTTAATACAGCTTTGAAACTTTACTACGTGGAAGAAAAAATGCTGCTTTCCCTTTATTTTTTTAGTACTTTACGTTTAATACATTACTCTACTGTACTCGGAAGAGGGTGGGGGGGGGATGTGTGTGGTTGACTGCTCAGTTCGTAACTCTGGTGGCTGTAACTCTGAGGTTCTACTTAAGTGCCTAGGAGCCCCGTCATGGACAAGGACCCCATTGTGATAGGTGCTGTACAAACACAAAACAACAAGACAGTCACTGCCTCAAAGAGCCTACAATAACTATCATTAGATACCTGTCCTTCTCTTTCTCCTCCTCCCTCTGCTCCCTCCCTTATTTTGATAAAAGAAAAAAGAAAAGAAAATCTGGGAAACCTACATATATGAACACTGGAAAAAAACAGATTACCCACTTCAGGAAATACAACCCATCTGTGGGTTGCTTCCCCTTTTCTCTAACATAGGAGAGCTAGCTTGCTTTAAATAGATGCCCGTCTTTCTCAATGATTAATTTAACACTTACTGAGTTCTGTTAATATGTGCAGACTACATTTTTGGATCTGTGTTTGTTTTGGGAGAAAAATAAGACTCTTAATGCTCATGTAACACAGAATTAAAGAGAAGCCTCAACCTGGCTGACTGCTTCTTGAAGACAGACATGGCTGAACTCCCTTGGCATATGAATATGTTAGGCAGAGCTGGTAGCCAAAAGTCTTTAAAGAGCTTTATGTTATTTGTGATTATCTACCTGGTTACTAAGCTGTGTATTTATGGTACAATATTAGCAGGTGTAATGCATTCTATACTAATACCTACCTGGTGCAATCCGTTCTTTCCGTAGCCAGGAAGAGAAGCAGATTTGGCATATGGGAATCCTGTAAAAAAACACAATATGTATTGAGAGATTTTTGCAAAAATCTTTACAATCGAATTAATAAACAAGCACAGCATACAAGAAACCAATTACAAGAGCTATCACCCAGTCTCTGAGATACAGGACAGATGTGTATGGTTCATCTCTGTCTTGCAGGAGATTTTTAAAAAGAGATATATATCCGTATCTATAATTCATATCACATCAGGTTGGGATCATCCCAGATCTCAGAAGATTGCATGCTCCGCAGATGGGGATGGGGAACACGTGTGCTGGGGAAGACCTCTAAGGAACAATTTGGTGCGGTAGAGAGTGGTACTGAGGACTCAGTAAGAGGTAACCTCTCTGACTCAGTGCTGAACTACTACCCCAGAATGGTAATAAATGTGCCTTTATTTCAGAGGTTCTGCCAACTTGCGTTCCTGGCACCTTTTGTAAGAATACGGTCCTGGTGAAATTCCAGTTTAAGAACAGCTTTTTGCCCCCACTAAATTCGCTCTGCAGTTTTAACGGGAAAAGGTATTTTCTATTTCCAGTCTTAAACTGGTGTATAGTGTTATTAGGTGCTGTTAAATAGTTATTTCATTTTTCACTGAGGTGGCTGCATTTCAGCTGTGGGTAAAATGATCTTTGGGTATTGTTCAGATTCTCTGGCATCACTAGAGATGCTTGGATCTCTTTCTACTGCCACTTTCAAACCTCCTTCTTAAATAATCAGTCTAAACTACTAGCCAGATCTTCAGAAGGTATAAATCTGTACAGCTCCCTTCACTAGTTCTTTGACAATTTACACAAGCAGAGGATCTAATCCTGTATGTTTAGAGAGGAGATGAATAAGAGGGAACATACTAAAGGTAGAGAAAACAATGAATGGTGTAAGAGAAAGTAAACTGGGCACTCCTATTTACACTTCCTTGTAATCTGAGACTGAGGAGATGGTCGATGGAACTGAAAAGCTAAATATTTTAAAATGATAAAAGGAAAAAGGTGCATGCACCACCTGTGGAACTCATTGCCACAAGATCTCACTGTGGCCAGAAGCTTGGCAGGATGCCAGAAAGATAAAGGCATTTATATGAGTAATGTGAAAATCCACAGGTACAGTAGACAGGGTTCATTAAAAAAAATAGGGTATAAACTAGCTACTGATTCATGGCATCAGGAAGAAATTATACTATAATTGTCCATTATGGAGGATTCTTGCACCTTCCTCTGAAGAAAGTGGTACTGGCCACTGTTAATGACAGGATATTGAATTCTATGGATCAGTTATCTGATCCAATATGGCAAACTCTATGTTCCTACTTAAAGAACTAAGTGCATTATTTATTATTAGCTACTATTTTGTATTGCAGTAGCACCTGGAGCCCCAATCAAGAATCCAGACCACATTGCATTAGGCACTGAACATACAAATGATAAAGTTACAGTCCCTGTCCTAGCCTATCAAACAGATTAGTGAAGAACACTGCTGGGGAGACCAATTCCTCTGACCTCTCTGCCCTGCAGAGCAGTGACACTGAGTAGATGGCTGACATGGCTTAGTGTTATCCCAAAATATTTTGACTTTACTGCATATGTAAAGGAATAGGTTAAAATAGGAATAATGAAAAGGTGTAAAGTCCTATATTCAAATTATTTAGGAACATAGGAATCATAAGGAATCAAAGGTTTGTTTCATGCGGTTTCCTACTTCTAATGGTGGCCTCTTCTGGTTTGTGAAATTCCCAGTGGAAATTTCCCACCATGCTCCTAGTTAATGGTGGAATATTATAGCACCAAAGGGAAATGCTTTGGGGCAAAGGAAACAGTTTAGAATTAACAAACTTCCTTTAACATCTAATAGTTTGGGAGTTTTACATCCTAAACTTAATGAGGACAAACATTCATTTCAGGATGAACATGGTGAATTTTGTGTGTGAAAATCAGAGAAGTGAAGTACAGGCGACATCTTGTGGCCATTTGGAAAACTTCCAGGGGTGAAATCCTGGCCTAATTAAAGTCAACGGGAAAACTTCCATTGACTTCTACGGGGGACAGCATTTCACCCAAGTCTTCATTCCATAGGAAGTTCTCAGGTATATTATATACTCTACCTTATTCCTGATTGCTCTTCTTTGAATGAAACATTGATTGAACTAGCCAACATACTTGTAACAACTGCAATCATCATATGCTAAATGCTTCTGCAGTATCTTGTAGAGTTTTCGAGTACTTTACTGATATGTGACAATCTGTCCTTACCAATGCAGATACTATAGACTCATCAGCTAGATTGTAAATTAATATGGCTCCTTTCATGCCATTCATGCTAATTTGAAATGTGATGAGACTGCATTTCACCATAGGCTAATTGGGGCCAGATTTACGAAGGCATTTAGGTGTCTAAAAATGCAAATAGGCACTTAATGGGATTTTCAGAAGTGCCTATCTGCATCTTTAGGCACCTCAATACTTTTGCAAATCTGGACTTTGGTCTTTATAATTAAGGATTATGGTAAAAAATAACAGAAACAACGTATACTTATAGATGACAAATTAAAAAGTGAACGTATATTTCACAGCCAAAATATTAAACAGCTTTTTTTGAGCTAAGCATCGAAGGATCATCTGGGAAGTGGTACAATACCAGTGGGTTAAACAATCATTTGTAGAGCCTCTTTTGCACTATCTCAGACCACAAAATGAAGAATGTCTGTGGTTCAGGAAATAGTAACTGCTGAATTCCCTTTAACTTCTCATGCTAAATGAGTGGCAGTACAATGCACCGGAAATCTATGTCGAACCATTTATGGACATTGTGTTTTTGTAAATCAATATAGATTTTCTTAGAAGAGCTATTTGTAGCAATCAACCTTAAAAAAAAAAAGTTCAAATTCACTGAGGAATCCTATTCAGTTACTACTATGTTATTCTGAAATATTATAAACACCATGTACTAAACCTACGTACTATAATATACATATGTATGTCTCACTCACATAGCAGCAAGATATTTATGCAGACATTATGTAAGCAAGAAAAGATAAACAAAACTTAGGACAATGACTGAGTCTTGAATACAATAGATCACACCAATACATGAAGTGGTCTGATACACCATTGGTGCCCAAAGTGCCCATGAGCTTTGAATGAGAGAAATGTTTTGTACAGAACAGAGATAACCATTACTAGCAGTAAATAAATATATACCTCTCTCCAGATAAAGGTATATACACACACACACACACACACACCCAAACAGAGTTGATAAGGTATGAGTATTTGGATATTCAGCACTTTCCAAACTATATGCAAGGGTTCGAGGGGAAGGGGAGTTCAGCATCTTAATGCCCTAGCCTTTTCTTCAACTTGACACAGTAATGCCGGAAATGGTATCCATGAATAAAATCTCTCCCACTAAGAGAGCTCAGTGGGCATACAAGGCCTAAGACATTTCGACACCTAGCCTACAATATTAATACCAGACAGAAAAAAAAATGAACTAGGATGGAGCAATCGTTACTATGGTGTCTAGTTATTACAGAGTTCAATTGTGGCTTTGCCACAAGACCTCTGTAATGAGCAGGGCATTGTTGAACTGCCCCAGAAGCAGACCTGGAACCAGACTGTGATTCAGGAAGTCACCTGCAGTCCCCTCTTGCTCTGTGGGGGAAGTAATCTGTGCCAGACCTACACCTGACGTACATTATTTTCCTTGCTGTGCTGTGCCAACTAAACTGCACTGACCAGCTCATTGGGTTTGGAGATGGGCCTAAGGTTCTCTTCGCTCTCCATTCACATGTGGGAGGGACAATAGCTAAATAGCTAAGCAATGGTCAGTGGGGCACTTGGTAGCCTACAAATACTTGGAAGGTGTAAACAAGGAAGGAAGGAAAGGAATTATTTAGGACAGCACGGGGGATAGAACTAGGAGTAACTGGATAAAATTAAGGAAGGGAATACAAGAGAGTGAATATCAGGAAAAAAAACCTTCAAAGCCAGAACTATTTAGCTGTTAAATGGTCTTCTAAGACAAGTGGTGGGTACACTGAAAACTACACTGGGCAAAACATCTGAAAATGTAACACAAGGAACAACTTCCATCAGCAGGGAGGTGATCACATAACCCACAGAGTCCTTTCTATCTGTGACTTCTGTGGTTCTGAATTGTATGTGTGATATTAGAAAATAAAAGATAAATGAGTGAGTGGAAGCAGAATGATAGTCCCATGGAGAAACCTGTGACACAGTATGTTGCTTGTATATATAAAAAAAGTGTACTGTGTGTTACAGACATTTTTATGGGAGAGGTTTTTGCCTCATAAGGTTTTCAGATAAGGCCTATTATCTCAAAATATGTACAGATAAGCACCATATCAACCCATCAGTTAGCCTTCTCATGGTGCATGTGCCTAAACTATTTATTTGCATAGTCTACGCTCATTTCTGCCAGTTGCTTCTGGATGTGAGGAGTTTGTGGCATTCAGAGACAGCTTCACATGCACAAGGGCATTTATGAAATATTCCCTGTGTGGGAAATGTCTGATGGTATTTGAGAAGGGAAATCACCTTGCTTTGGTTCAGTAGGATCCCAAACTACTTGTTTCTTTCCACTTGGTTCACTCCAGTGACAGATTCTGCTGCATCAGTTTTTTACTCTCTCTTGTATAGCTGAGCCATAATTTCCTTAATACGAAGCTGATGGAGCCAGCTATCATATTACCAATGACTGGCACATTACCTTTGCTGCCAGATGTGCTTTGCAGTGGGATGAAAGCTTTCGAAAAACTGCTTCCCCAAATTATTTACCCCAGTTGACCTGTATCTCCATCACGGTGTAGTAGGGGGGCCCATCTCTTAGGACAACTGCCGTTCAAAGGTATTTTCCTCTAAAGTTATCTATCATTTTTGTGATTCATGTACTAAAAGCAAAATGTAGGTTCCTTTATTCCTGATGACTACGTTCCTGTACTCCCCCACTTCCTGTCAAGTTAAATAAAGAGAATGTGGAGAACACTTTCAGTACTGATAACTAGAGAGAGCGGCATTTCAAAACAATGATCTGCTAGCTATTCCAATTTACGAATATGGAGTGTTTGGGTGAAGGCCAAAGGCAAAGAATGAAAATGTGCACAGAAGCCTATGGCATGCCTGTCTCTCTCAGTCAAGCCACAATCCCACATCCACAATTAACTGCATAAAGTAAATACTTACTTGAATATATGGTGGTTGCATTCTCTTGCATTTGCCGGAGCTGTTCTCTGTCAGTTCCAGGACTGTGTGATAGTGACTGAGTATCCAAATCTGGAGAATTAGTTCTGGTATCCATCTCCCCCTTCAGAATCAGCCAACTGGTCTTTAGCTGAACAGAACAAAACCGAACCTTAACCTTTGCATTTATTCTTGCAAATTCACTCACATGGGAATTCTCTGATCAATTTTTATTTATAGTAATATTGTACCAATCATTCCCTTAGTCATAAAAGTGGAAGACAGATCCTATGCAATGCATCATGGGACTGTCTGTTAGAAGTTCTAGTATCAGATACCTAATCTGATCCACCTGGTTGAGAATGGGTTTCCTGTTAATTACCGCTGTTACTCTGTCCTCGTTTCAGAACATGTGCATTTTTTAAAATTAAACAATTAATGCCCACAAGTGGATCAATATTACTTTTTCTCACTTTAAAATAAATACATTGAATAAAAACACCTCCACTGAACCACCAATGAATGTGCCTAGATTGAGTAAATGCATGAACTTATTGCATTAGTTCAATTCTTCCTACTTTTTGCCTCCCCTAATTGTTCCATCACTTGTCAAATTTAGATTGTAAGCACTTTGGGGGAGGTGCAATATCTTTCTATATCATCTGTGGACCAAACACACATTTGCTGCTATTAAATAACTAGAATAAATAATCAATAAAAATAAAATATCTAAAAAATAAAAAAGATTTTAAAATGGTACCATTGAGAAACGCTAACACCCTGCATGTTTTTCCTGCATTCTGGACATTACCTTCCTATTGTCCTGATCAAAACTTCCATCCTCCCCCTCTGATCTTCTTACTGTTAGAATATAAAATCCATTGTAAGAGTTAAAACAGCATCATGTCATTTTTTTTCCATTTTGACTGTAATCATATTGCAGGTTTCTGAAAAGAATAAAATGATCCATACAAATGAAGGGATATGAGAAGTTGGAAGTGTACTGGTACAATATTTTCGACTCATTTAAGCCATTATGAAATTATTAAAATGATTCAATGCTGTAAATTCCCAGTATAAGCATAAAATCTACTCTTCCAAGCATTTTAAAGTACCATTTTTTAGGGAAGATGCTACTTTCTGAGGCTTGACTGGAGGGAAAAAAATATATAATTTATCTCATGGCTTACTCCATACACTAGAGCATTGACAGTGATGCAGTTGCACCGATGCTGCTGTGAGCTCTCTAATGTAGGCTCTCTAAGCTGACGGGAGAGAGCTCTCCGGTCGGATTAACTAGTCCAGCCCCCATGCCTGCCAACATCGCGCTTCCACACCGGCACTTATGTCGGTGTAACTTATGTTGCTCAGGGGTGTGATTTATTCACCCTCAAGTGACATAAATTATGCCAACATAAACTGTAGTGTAGACATAGCCTTAGAAACAGATTGTGACTAAGCCTAACCCAGCTGTCCAGGGGAGCAAGCCACTTCTTTCCTGTGTTGCCATGTTAATGCTCTCCACAGGGTAGCTTGGGTCTAGCAGGTTTTATACCTGGTCCTCATTCCTCTCCCCCAGCAGGGAGGGTACAGAAAATGGATCCGCCACCTCAAAATGTCAGCCAGCAAAGCTAAACCACTGCAGGAGGGTTAGGGGTATGGAGTAAGCTGTCCCCCTACAAAGGGCTGCAGTAAATCATTTCACTGTCAGGAGCAGAGTCACATTCTGAGTCACAATTCCTTCCCCAGCCTCCTCTTGGGCTGTGTGTTTCTCTGACACAAGGCAGATACAAAACTTTCAATCCAGCCCTTAATGATCAACATCATGGCGTTAGCAAGAGCAGAGTCTGCCTAAGGGCTGTGATTACCAACACCACTGCAGAAAAAGACAACCAAAGTGCAGCCTGTATTTTCTGAATGTATCAATTTGCTAAAGAATTGTCTGTTGAAATTTTTTTTGCTGACACTAAACTTACCACTATGCAGTACTTTGTATTGTTACACCAAAAAATCTTGCCATTAGAAGGGTCCGTCTCCCCTTGCTTTTCTAGCCATTTCATGTCCTTTATTTCCAGACAGATACAGATGTAGTTGTAAATGATACTGATCTGCACCCCAAAAATGATTTCACAACCAGCAGATTTTGCAGACATACACATGCCAAATTGCATAGAACAACTTGCCAAAGTTTGGAGACTCAACGTTTTAAAACATTGATGGATGCACCTTTTTAAAGGTGTCATAATGGTCACAGTGGGATGGCAACAACTCTTCCCTCCCTAGTCTCCGGCTCCTCACCCAGCATGTCTGCAGATATTTCATATGGTTTCTGCCCTTCTTGGGCAGACTGCATCTGCCATTAGCACTCAGGTGCTACACCTTTGCATCCCCTAAACCCCCACATAAAGCCAAAATTTAGATCTCTGTTTGTATCTGTATGTAGCGGAGTGAAACTCCTATCCCAAAAAGTTGGAAACGGTGAACATTATATTGTCCCATGCATGCAGCAGAGGGCAAGTGGAAAAAAACTTTGAAAGACAGCTCTTGTCATATACACCTTGTACACAATAGCATGCAGGGCTGCTACTAGCTGGCCAGTGCATGGCATGGACTGGCCACAGAGCTTTCTTCTCAGAGATACACACCAGATGCACTTCACTATAAGACCTTTTAATGTACTGCATGGTACCGTTGATGTTAGCGTACATAAGGTATTTTACACAGAGCACTGCCTAGTGGCTGAAGGTTATAATGCAGGTTAGCATTCCATTACATCATCCCCTTCCTGAAGGTGCTTTAATGAGCTTTTTGTCAAGATGAATGCTGTATGAAATGCTAACAGAGAACAGGAGGAACTTAATCTTACAGTATATTTCTAAGCAAATGATCCACACATTTTAACCTGAACCTTGAAAACAGTGGTCAAAACATAGGGTCTGATGCTGCTTGGAACTCCAGTGGGCAGACCCCAGCACTAGCTGGGAGTCCAGTCAAAGCCAATGGGGCAAAAGATGAATGCCAGGGTCTGCCCAGGCAGCGTTCCTTGAATCTTAGGCACCTAAATCTACATCAAGGCACCTACATCAAAGTGACCTGATGTGTAGAGGTGCTGTGCATTGGCTTCTGTGAAAATTGGGCTACTCAGCCCCTCTGAAAATCAGGTCCTTTTTATATGGATGTCTAAATATGGACTCCAGGAGCCCAAGTTCAACCATTTGAGCTCTCTGTTTGGATCAGTGCTAAAATTGATGAAGGTCAAACTCTTCTTAAAAGGATTAATATTGAATCCAATGTTTTGAAAATATGAAGATACTAAAAAAGAAAAAAGCAATACCACCCTCCCCAGCTTTCCCATCCAAATTCACAGCCTGAAATCACGCATGTGACATTTTTCCAGCCCATTTTTATTTTGAATCTAGGCGTTTATAACAGGAACACAGAGGCTCTTAGCCACAACAAATCTGCTGGGCACTGCTGTAATTGAGACCTTTCAAAGTCAAATGTTTTGGAAGAGTTCTTGCACTTTTTGTTTTAGAGAACATTTTTGTGCTTGTTTGTTCAAACTTGGTTTCTTCAACAAGAGAATGTTCTCTGGCTCCAACTCCTGAATGTCCTACTTCAATGTCCCTTTAGCTTAAGAAGCTGAATCATCAGTTGCTAATGTGTTTGTTCTTTAGCAAAAAGATTTACACAACTTCTGCTGGGAGCTCCTCCGGAACAAAAGGTTGTTTCCATTAGTCTCTCCATAGAAATGGATACTTCATCACTCTCAGTTTTTGTTTTCGTTTAGAATAAATTAGTAGGTACACTCCTGTAGAAACCCAGCCAGCCTCCATTTTCTACACGCCCTTTCAGAACCTTGTTTATATATAAAACAAAGATTAAAATACATCTCCTCAGGGTACCGCAGAGATGTCTGACTGACCTGCATATTAACAAATAGGACCTCTCACACCAATGTATATCAGGAATAACTTCGCTGAAGTCAGTGTAGTTCCACCAGTATAAAACTGACAGAGGAGAATCTGGCCCTTGGTTGTGTACGTCAGCATGGAGGCTGACACAGAAAACCTATGGCCATGAAGAAAAACTCCCTTTTTCAGAGTCATTTTGGCAAACCAGAGGCAGCTATAAAATAACATAGAACAGGACATTAGGGCCAGATCCTCAGCTGGTGTAAATCCATGTCCTACTGAAGTCAATGAAGCTATACCGATTTACACCAGCTGAGGATTTGGCTTTGTGTTTTGCTAGTGATTTTCCCCAAACTCACTCTAATGATTCAGGCCTTTTTGCCTTGTCAGTAGCTTTTTGCTTTGCTTCACTACGTATTATCAATGATTTGTAGCTCTGCAAAGGAGGAGAAATTAAAGGCTTTGGATAGACTTTAATGTTTGCTATTTATCCTAAAGCCAAGCGCTCAAATAAATGGATTCCATCTCATTGACACTGAGGTGACCCTGGTATGTGCAATGCAGATACTGTGAGCTGAAAACATCTATCAAAGCCCAAACGATAAAGCATATTAAAGCATGACTGGACCTTGCTTTGTTCTGAAGCTTAACCAGAACAGTCTAAGAGGTTATTTAAATGTCAATGATTTAAACCTGTTTATGCAGTTGCCTAGCATCAGACACTTCAGTCATGGAGAATGTGTGCACACTGACTCACTGTACTCAATCTCAGTTTGACGGATAACGGCAATAGTGTTGATGCACTATACTTAAACTTCTGTAAGGCATTTGACTTTGTGCCACACAACATTTTGATTACAAAACTAGAATGATATAAAATGAACATGCTACACATTAAATGGATTAAAAACTGGCTAACTGATAGGCATCTAAATGTAACTGTACATGGGAAATCATCCAGCGGGTTTATTTCTAGTTTGGTCCTGCAGGATGGTTCTTGGCCCTGAACTACCATTTTTATTAACGACCTGGAAGAAAACAAACTCATCACTACTAAAGTTTTCAGATGACACAAAGGCCTGGTCTACACTATGATTTTAGGTCGAATTTAGCAGCGTTACCTCGATTTAACCCTGCCCCCGTCCACACGACAATGCCCTTTTTTTCCAACTTAAAGGGCTCTTAAAATCGATTTCTTTACTCCACCACCGACGAGGGGATTAGTGCTGAAATCGGACTTGCCGGGTCGAATTTGGGGTAGTGTGGACACAATTCGATGGTATTGGCCTCCGGGAGCTATCCCAGAGTGCTCCATTGTGACTGCTCTGGACAGCGCTCTCAACTCAGATGCACTGGCCAGGTAGACAGGAAAAGTCCCACAACATTTTGAATTTCATTTCCTGTTTGGCCAGCGTGGCGAGCTGATCAGCACAAGGGACCATGCAGAGCTCATCAGCAAAGGTGACCATGGAGTCCCAGAGTCGCAAAAGAGCTCCAGCATGGAGGTACGGGATCTGATCGCTGTATGGGGAGACGAATCCATGCTAGCTGAACTCTGTTCCAGTAAACAAAATGCCAAAACATTTGAAAAAATCTCCAAGGGCATGTAGGACAGAGGCTATAACAGGGACTCGCAGCAGTGCTGCGTGAAAATTAAGCTCAGGAAAGCTTACCAAAAAAACAGAGAGGCAAACGGCCGCTCTGGGTCACAGCTCCAAACATGCCACTTCTATGATGAGCTTCATGCCATTCTAGGGGGTGCAACAACCACTACCCCAACCCTGTGCTTTGACTCCGTCAATGCAGTAGAAAGCAACACGGAAGCGGGTTTTGGGGATGAGGAAGATGATGAGGAGGAGGCTGAAGATAGCTCAAAGCAAGGAAGCGGAGAAACCGGTTTCCCCAACAGTCAGGATCTGTTTCTCACCCTGGACCTGGAGCTAGTACCCCCCAAACCCAAGGTGGGCTCCCGGACCCTGAAAGCGGAGAAGTGACCTCTGGTGAGTGTACCTTTGTAAATATTATATATGATTTAAAAGCAAGCGTGTTTAATGATTAATTTGCCCTGGCATTCGCAGCCAGTACAGTTACTGGAAAAGTCTGTTAACGTGTCTGGGGATGGAGCGGAAATCCTCCAGGGACATCTCCATAAAGCTCTCCTGGATGTACTCCCAAAGCCTTTGCAAAAGGTTTCTGGGGAGGGCAGACTTATTCCATCCTTCATGGTAGGACACTTTACCACGCCAGGCCAGTAGCACATAGTCGGGAATCATTGCATAACAAAGCATTGCAGCATATGGTCCCAGTGTTTGCTGGCATTCAAACAACATCCGTTCTTTATCTGTCATCCTCAGAAGAGTGATATCATTCATGGTCACCTGGTTGAAATAGGGTGGTTTTATTAAGCGGACATTCAGAAGTGCCCATTCCTGCTGGGCTGTTTGCCTGTGGCTGAACAGAAATGTTCCCCACTCTTAGCCACACAGTGGGGGAAGGGTGAAGCCATCATCCTAGAGAGTTGTGTGTGTGTGTGGGGGGGGGTTAGTTGGGTTTGTGCTGCACATTAACCCAGGAACTGCAGCCCCTCCTTTTAAATTGCCAACCCATTTTAAATGGCCAACCCAACGGCCGCTTGGTATGGGAAATGAGGGCGCTGCTGCTTGAAACCATTCCCACATGTTATGGAGGTTAAAGAAGCCAAAAGACTTGTGGCTTACCATGGCTGCCTGCAAGCCGAATTCTGTTGCCCGGCCCTGCGTGAGTGATCTCTCACACCAAACTGGCAGGCCCTCAATATAAATAAGAGGCAAGATGCGACCTTGTAACGAAAGCACATGTGGTATGTAATGTTAACAGCAAGGTTTACTGTTAAAGAGTGTACCCATTGTTCTATAAAATGTGTCTTTTTAACTACCACTCTCCCTTTTTTTTCTCCACCAGCTGCATATGTTTCTCCTTCCCAGAGGCTAGCGAAGATTAGAAGGCGAAAAAAACGCACTCGGGATGAAATGTTCTCTGAGCTCATGCTGTCCTCCCACACTGACAGAGCACAGCAGAATGCGTGGAGGCAGACAATGTCAGAGTGCAGGAAAGCACAATATGAACGCGAGGAGAGGTGGCGGGCTGAAGAGAGTAAGTGGCGTCAGCTTGCTGACAGAAGGCAGGAGTCAATGCTCAGGCTGCTGGAGGATCAAACTCTCATGCTCCAGCATATGGCTGAGCTGCAGGAAAGGCAGAAGGAGCACAGACCGCCGCTACAGCCCCTGTGTAACCAACCACCCTCCTCCCCAAGTTCCATAGCCTCCTCACCCAGACGCCCAAGAACGTGGTGGCGGGGGGGCTCCTGCCACCCAGCCACTCCACCCCAGAGGATTGCCCAAGCAACAGAAGGCATTCAATAACTGGCATTCAATAACTTTTAAAATTTTAAAGTGCAGTGTGGCCTTGTCCTTCCCTCCTCCCCCACCCCACCTGGTGCTTCCCTCCTCCCCCACCTCTCCCGGGCTTGGCAGTTATCCCCCTATTTGTGTGATGAATTAATAAAGAATGCATGAATGTGAAGCAACAATGACTTTATTGCTTCTGCAAGAGGTGATCGAAGGGGGGAGGGGAGGATGGTTAGCTTACAGGGAAGTAGAGTGAACCATGGGGGAGGGGATCATCAAGGAGAAAAAAACAGAACTTTCACACTGTAGCCTGGTCAGTCATGAAACTGGTTTTCAAAGCTTCTCTGATGTGCACCGCGCCCTCCTGTACTCTTCTAACCGCCCTAGTGTCTTGTTGCATGTAATCAGCGGCCAGGCGATTTGCCACTACCTCCCACCCCGCCATAAACGTCTCCCCCTTACTCTCTCAGATATTGTGGAGCACACAGAAAGCAGTAATAACAATGGGAATATTGGTTTCGCTGAGGTCTATCTGAGTCAGTAAACTGCGCCGGCGTGCTTTTAAACGTCCAAATGCACATTCTACCACCATTCTGCACTTGCTCAGCCTATAGTCGAACAGCTCCTGACTACTGTCCAGGCTGCCTGTGTACGGCTTCACGAGCCATGGCATTAAGGGGTAGGCTGGGTCCCCAAGGATAACTATAGGCATTTCAACATTCCTAATGGTTATTTTCTGGTCTGGGAAGAAAGTCCCTTCCTGCAGCTTTTGAAACAGACCAGAATTCCTGAAGATGCGAGCGTCATGTACCTTTCCCAACCATCCCATGTTGATGTTGGTGAAATGTCCCTTGTGATCCACCAGTGCTTGCAGCACCATTGAACAGTACCCCTCTTGGTTTATGTACTCGCTGGCTTGGTGCTCCGGTGCCAAGATAGGGATATGTGTTCCGTCTATCGCCCCACCACAGTTAGGGAATCCCACTGCAGCAAAGCCATCCACTATGGCCTGCACATTTTCCAGAATCACTACCCTTGATATAAGCAGCTCTTTGATTGCGTTGGCTACTTGGATTATAGCAGCCCCCACAGTAGATTTGCCCACTCCAAACTGATGCCCAACTGACTGGTAGCTGTCTGGCGTTGCAAGCTTCCACAGGGCTATCGCCATTCGCTTCTCAGCTGTGAGGGCTGCTCTCATCTTGGTATTCTGGTGCTTCAGGGCAGGGGAAAGCAAGTCACAAAGTTCCATGAAAGTGTCCTCACGCATGCAAAAGTTTCACAGCCACTGGGAATCATCCCAGACCTGCAACACTATGCGGTCCCACCAGTCTGTGCTTGTTTCCTGGGCCCAGAATTGGCATTCCACAGCATGAATCTGCCCCATTAACACTATGATGTGCACATTGCCGGGGCCCGTACTTTGTGAGATGTCTATGTCCATGTCCTCATCACTCTCGTCACCATGCTGCCGTCGCCTCCTCACCTGGTTTTGCTTTTGCAGGTTCTAGTTCTGCATATACTGCAGGATAATGCGTGTGGTGTTTACAGTGCTCATAATTGCCGTGGTGATCTGAGTGGGCTCCATATTCCCAGTGCTATGGCGTCTGTGCTGAAAAAAGGCGCAAAATGATTGTCTGCCGTTGCTCTGATGGAGGGACGGGCGACTGACGACATGGCTTACAGGGAATTAAAATCAACAAAGGGGGTGGCTTTGCATCAAGGAGAAACACAAGCAACTGTCACATAGAATGGCCCCCTCAAGGATTGAACTCAAAACCCTGGGTTTAGCAGGCCGTTGATTTCATGGAGGGAGGGAGGAAGGGAAGGGGGAGCAAATGAATACAAAACAAATCTGGTCTATTTCTTGTTTTGATCCACTCTATCTATCTTATACATTTTAGGCTGGCAGCAGACGGTGCAGTACGACTGCTAGTCGTCGTCATCTCCTGGCTTCTCACCAGAAGACGGTGCAGTACGACTGCCGGAAGGACTCAGTCTCCAGGAGACAAAACTTAAAAGGGGAATGACCTGGCTGAGTCACTCCCATGTCTGCTCAGGCGCCCCTGACCGACCTCACTGAGGTCAGCTAAAAGAGCACCCAGGAGTACGACGATGATGGCTACCAGTCATAATGCACCGTCTGCTGCCAAAAAACAATGAGCTGCTGCTGTGTAGCAATGCAGTCCCACGTCTGCCAGCACCCAGGAGACATACGGTGACGGTTAGCTGAGTGGGCTCCATGCTTGCCGTGGTATGGTGTCTGCACAGGTAACCTAGGAAAAAAGGCGCGAAACGATTGTCTGCTGTTGCTTTCACAGAGGCAGAGAGGGGCCTGACGACATGTACCCAGAACCACCCGCAACACTGTTTTTGTCGCATCTGGCACTGGGATCTCAACCCAGAATTCCAATGGGCAGCAGAGACTGCGGGAACTGTGGGATAGCTACCCACAGCTACCTACAGTTCAATGCTCTGGAAGTCCACGCTAGCCTCGGTACTGTGGACGCGGTCCGCTGACTTAATGCACTTAGAGCACACAATCGACTGTATAAAAACGATTTATAAAAATCGATTTCTATAAATTTGACCTAATTTCGTAGTATAGACATACCCAAAGATTGGAGAAGTAGTAAATAATGAAGAAAAGAGGTCACTTATTCAGAGCGATCTGGATTGCTTAATAAACTGGGCACAAGCAAACAATATGCATTTTAATATGGCTAAAGGTAAATGTATACATCTAAGAACAAAGAATGTAAAAACTAAGAACTTACAGGATGGGGGAATCTGTTCCTGGGAAGCAATGACTCTTGAAAAAGATTTGGGAATCACGGTGGATAATCAATATGAATATGAATTCCCAATGTCACACTGTGGCCAAAAGGGCTAACACAATCCTTGGATGCATAAAAGGGGGCATCAAGAGCACAGAGGGTTTTTAACCTCTCTATTTTGTGCTGGTGTGACTGCTGCTGGAATACGCTGTGAAGTTCTGGTATCTACAATTCAAGAAGGATGTTGAAAAATTTGGAGAGGGCACAGATAAGAGCTATGAAAATGATTAAATGGTTAGAAATATACCTGACAGTAATAGACTCAAGAAGGTCAATTTATTCAGTTCGGGGGTGACTTGATCAAAGTCCATAAGTACCTCCACGGGGGGAAAATATTTGATAATAGTCTTTTTTAGTGTAGCAGGGAAAGGTATAACAAGATCCAATGGGTGGAAGTTGAAGCTAGACAAATTCAGACTTGATGTAAGACAAATATTTATCAGTGAGAGTAATTAACAGTTGGAGCCATTTACCAAAGGTTGTGGTAAAGTCTTCATCACAAGCGATTTGTAAATCATGATTGACATTTAAAAAAAATATAGGCTCTAGTTCAAAGGAAATTATATGGCCTGTGTTTTACAGGCGGTCAGACTAGATGATCACACTCTTCTGACCTTGTAATCTATGAATCAACAGCATCCAGACAGAAGCCTTTCTTTCTTTCTTTCTTTCTTTCTTTCTTTCTCAGCTTCTGTAAATCAGTCAGGTCTGATGAAGAACACCATCCAAACTGGAAGAGCCAATGCTCTCCATGAAAAGAAACATGGGTAAATTTTCAAAAAGTCAATGATGGGTACAATAGCACACCCTACTTTTGACAGCGTAAGTTAAAAAAAACACTTAAATAAAACCATGAACCCTAATTATCACCAGAGAAAGGTTTTCAAACCCTGATCCTCTTCTTTTCTGAATTTGCAGTCCTCTGCTTATTTGAGCCTGTGATGTATCTGCTGTATTTCCTAAATCTTCACCTCCATTTAAGCCTTGCACCTCTTACTGCTTATCAGTTTAAAGCCAAATTATGGCTACTCCAGAGCAAGTGCAACAAAAGAGCGAAGATGTACGAACCCTTCCATCCTGCCCCCTCCCAACCCACTTTGTGCAGTCAGGCAGAGGGTAGTCATAGCTTGGTTGCAGGCTCTGGGCAATGCAAGGGGCTGGGATGGGCAGCTATTGCTGCCAGCAGCACTAGTAGTTACAGAGGAGACATAGCTCATAGGGAAGAGGATTAGGAATGATCCTGTCCTCCCTGGCATAATGGCAGGCCTCTCTCATGACTTGAGCACCTCGCTGTAGAGCATTAAGTAATATGACTATATATCTATCACCTGCAGTTTGCTCCTCTCATTCTTTCTTCAAGGGGAGAAGTGTATGAGCTGTGGAGTGTTTTGTTTTGGTAGGGTGAGGTTTTTTGGGAGAGGGGGAGGTTTGCCTTTGTCTGTGAATATAGAAATATCTCAGAAGTGACCCTTTCCCTTTAGCCTCTCTTATGGGATATCAATTTTCCAAATGCCCTTTTGTGATGCAACCTTAAAATGTGGTATGCCTTATTCATTAAAGGCTACCAACATTTCTTCCTTTAGAATTCTTCAGGGGCTGCTTAATCAGCATGGAAGAGGAAAAGAACCCAGGAGATGCTAAGGCAGTTGGGCAAGTGAATGGAATGACAGGGGATTATGATGGAACCTGGGAAACTCCAGGAAAAAAAACACCCACATATGATGTGCTTCCATGATGCAATCTTGGGGTTAGAATTCTCCAATATGGAGAAATTAGGGCAATCAGAGGTTGGTAGCTCCATATAATGGATTTAGCCAAGAAAATTGTTAGAGGTCAGGTAAATGCATTGCAGACACTGACTCTGGTAATCAACACACACAACTGTACACATTGCATGAAAAATAAAAGACTAGCAGAAGAATACAAACTCTGCATTCTTCCCAGCCTGATTAAATCATTTTTGTGGTACTTAACTAGCTGTAGCACTTGTGAACTGTAAAATACTGTCACTTTAAGCTGGGTCTTGAATTTTCAGAAACTGATAGCTGGATTTCACTTCAAAACATTTACAACTTCTATACATCAAACACTGTCTGCTATTTTTAGCAGTTTTTCATGATGCTATCTGGTTCTATTATGAAATTTTCTATTTTACTGCTTCAATTGAAGCATGCATGATTTGTACAGTTCTTTTTCAAAGTCACGTGTTGTGTCAGATTACTATGTGCCACAAAAACATTTTCTGTATAGTTCTGTTTAGGGACTTAGGTGCCAATCTTGCAATTGGGTCTGCCCATTCAGTTCCAATTGTACGGTGCAGATCAGAAGCCATCTTTGGTCAGATCACAGCCGTTAAAAAGGAATTTGTCCTCAACGGATATAACCTCATTGAAGAATTGTTCTGATATTATGATAAAGTAAAAAAATCTTGCCGATGAAAGATGGATATTCAATATGCACCATATATCAATGAACCTAAATGTTTATTTTTTGCTGTAATGCAGAAGCAAAAATTACCTTAAAATTTAGATATTCCCCAGGATCGCCTGAAAGCAGGATAGTAATGTACTATATTTAACATACTATTGTGTCATTCTGATAATAAGCAAATTGCTTTAAGATCAGTATTAGCTTTAAATTAATAATGCACTGCACGACATCACTATTCCAGCCACTTACTGAGTCTTCAGACTTCATGTTATGCAGGGAGTTACCAATTTTCTGTGTTACTTAATTCTTTTCCTTTTTGTTTTTAGAAAATAGGGATTCTGGCATAATTAAATGAGAATACGATAGCACAACTAGTTCAGTGGTAAATATGCACTTCCTTAACAAGGGCATGCGTAGAAAATACTGCAGCAGAGAAAAGCAGACTGTACCATTCTGTCTGTAGATAGGGGGTTTCCTATAGATGTTATCTTTTACTCCAGTGTCTGAGAAAGAGGAAAGAAAAAGGAAAGAACAAAAGAGTAAGCAAACAGTTTAGACCGTGCTGCTTCTGTTTATTCTAATAAATAAATAAATAAATAATCACTTGAGCAGAGACCATTCATTCATTTTAATGTGTAGTAACTGCTATTACAATACAATGCAACATTTCTCATCATTAGTACACACTTAAAACATTCTGGGCTGCATAGCTGCCCAAATTTTTCCATCAATCCAAAAGGGATATATTAATATGGCTCCTTACCCATCAGGTCATTTAGTAGATGGGTACTTAAAAAATTCAGCCTAACATCATATCCATAAATTCAACAGACCTGTGCAACCAGCAGTAACATTTAAAGACAATGACATCTTCTAGGTTTAACATAAAATAAAGTTGTCTCTTTGAGCTTCTCCTAGTGCAAACTTGTTTATACACAGAAAAATATGAAGAGTGTAACTCATTCACTTCTGAGATCATGTTTAACAGCTAACATTTTCACTCTTCAGAAGAAATAAGGTTTTTTGTTATTGTTGTTCTACAGTTCACAAAGCAATGCAAAATCCATTGACAATTTAGGAGAAAATGAACACGTGCCACAATTGAAGATTAAAAGCTAAGCAGTGAATGCCTACCTGGAACATGGAAATGTCTAGGAGCCTGCTGATAGGCAGAAGGCGAAGATTTGCTGTCTGAATACATGGATAAGCTTGGAGTGCTCCGACCACTTTCACTGCCTCCAAAGGGAAGAGCAAAGAAAGCAGATAAAAGAAAAAAATGGAAAGCAAAGTAGAGTACTTCAAGCATAAAAAGCTTACTCAAAATGACTTGTTAATCCAACATTTTTAAATAAATAGTTCTGTGTAAAACCTCAACTTGCTTATTGGCACCATGTCTGGTTTCTGATGTGACTCTCTTAGCAAAGGCAATACCATACAGTGGTTCAATCACTAAACAGATCTAGGAACTGGAGTTTGCTATATCAGCAATAATGCATACTTGATGGATAACACCAGGTATAAGCATCAGCCTTGTAGCTCTGCTTTGAAATCTAAAATTCTCTTTTAAAAATGTGATGCTGTTAAAAAAATAAAATAAAAGAATCTCCAGGAATCTGTAGGTCCTTTTTTTTCCAAACGGCTCCTTCATAGCCTTAACTGAGCACATATATTAGGGAATTTTAGCAAAGTTTAAGGTTATGGCATTAAATTATAGCCTGCCCTAAAACCACCAGTGAAATCATTCAGTAATGTTAAATTAGTTCAAAGCAGGACTGCACCAAAAAGCAGCTGCTATGGCTGAGTCATGTCTTATTGGATATATAAATTACAAAATAGACTGTGGTTGAGATCTTGTACTATGTTTATTCTAACCCCCCCGATAACTCTCCACAGGATTTTATTCATATGCAGACAGGGTTGGATTATCAAGTCATGGATCTATAATGCCATAGCCAACTTGGCAGAATTTAAAGGTACATAAAATTCTATTGATCTGTACCAATTGATACCCTTATTTTGTTAAATACTCTTCAAATACTCCATTTATTTCCTGTCAATTAATCCTCAGAGCACACTCTATGGCATTATAATGCTGCTTGGCAAACAAAAAAGTAAAGCTCTACTTTTTTGGGACTTGTAAAATCCAGTTCATGTGTAGCACTGTTAAACAACCGGTAGCTAAACATGATATTTTTACAAAACATAGAATTGCTGACAATTTGCAGTAACCACTTGGAGCGCAGAATTAATGGATATTAATGATGAAGGTACAGCAGTTCTTTTGAAGAAAGGCCAACAGCCCAGAATACAGCTTTAGATGTATCATTGAGCATTGCCATGTGGGACAGAGGGGTTAATGGGTAGCTTTGGATTAGTAGAAAGCCCATAGCAAAGGTGAAAAATCTGGTAAACTGGGGATGAAGCAGGGGATTGCTAACAATTCACAAAGCCGAGCAGCCTCTGTTGAGGAGTACTGGAAAGACATTAAATACAGTCCCAGAGAATGTCATGTATTCCGTCATTTTAACCATAGGCCTGACGTTGATGGGAGTATTGCTATTGACCCTAATAGGAGCAGGAGAAGGCCACATGGGAACAGAGGAGAGAGCTGTGCATCTCATGAATATTCCTGCTAATTAATCCATTTTATTGTGGGACTGTTACTTCCCTGTACAGTGCGGAATTAAATGAAGATCATTAAAACTACAAAATAATGAGGAGTCACTGCCATCGTTTATCTAGTAGCAATGACTTGATAAGTCGGTAACAACTTTTTAAAAAGTATTCTGCATAGTTCAGAGACTGAAACTGGAAGAACATTAGTTGATATTCTCCAAGTACTACCAAGAACCGAGGGCTTGATTGTGGAGTTACTGCAAGCCCTGAGTAAGGGCCAACGTGTCAACGTGCTGCCCTAGGAGCAAACCAGAAGCTAAACTGTGACTGACAGAATCCCAGTTTGGCTTCTGGTTCCCACCTTGCTCCAGGGAGAAAGCCAGGTGTGCCAGCCATTTACTGGGCACAGATTACTTCCCCCTCTGTGCCAGCTGAGCTGCTGCACTTGACCCACTCCCTGTCCCTATTAACCCACCTATGTAGCAGCCCTGTAGAAACATCTCTACCCTTACACTGTACCACACAATGCAGATAGCAAGGGAGTGTCTTATACTCCTTTATCCCCTTGCAATGGGTGCATGGGAGAAATCCCAGCCTCACCCTAAATAACAGGGAGCATGGCATGGGAAATAGCTGCTTCCTGGTTAAGGTTTATGCACCCCATTGTATCCCAGTTATTATCACCCCCATGCAATGTCACATCCCAGGGTAGAGTTTGCCTGGAAAGGTTGCTAAAAAAATCAGAAAGGGCATTTTAAAGTTATGGTGTTTTCAAAAGATGCCTGTCCTTCGCGTGCTCAAAATTCCTGTATCACTAAACATTTATAATTGGGGTAGTGGAAGGCATGGCCCTTAATACATCACATACTTTGGGCACTTAAAATAGGATAAAAGCCTCACCAGACAGGATTGGGGCCCCATTGTGCTGGGAATCATATAAATACAGACAGAAATCCTCTAGATCAGGCGTTATTTTCCTGTTATGTTCAAGGGACCAGAAGGAAGAATGGAACAGGAGGAGAGAACTTGGGAAGGGAGGAGAGGCAGGAATGCAAACACATGGAACTGAAGGCTGCAATTCTGCCAACTGCTCTGTGTGGGATCCATCTGTGTGGAGTAGTTTGTAAGATCAGGACCTAGATTTCTATTAAAAGAAAAGGAGGAGGCAAGCTATTCTTGAGGCCCATTATACCATACAAGCTGAGCCACCATTTAAATTATTAAAATTATGTCAAAAATTTGCCACGGACTCTGAAAGTGTGTAGCTGGATTTTGCATTTTACATGCCAAATTATTAATATTTAGCAATAAATCAAACTGAAGGCCAAAGTAAAAGGTCCTATTAGCTTACAACAACCCCTAAGATCCTCTATAATTGTCTCTTGCCTGAGGTTTTCCTGGGTAAAAACTGAGTAAAGACTCCATGTCTGATCCCATAGAATATACAACTACTGGAGAGAGCAGTTTTATAAAGTTTTGGTTTGGTTCTCTGCCATTAGCAGGGTGAAAAAATAGAATCATGAACTCTTTCCTGGATTTCATTTTATTTTATTTGGAAAGAATCCTGAAAGGTTTACTTTGAACTTAAGTACCAACCACAGAAACATACTCATGTCTCTTGGCTCTTAACAAGACAGGCTGCCCTTTTAACCTTGTATGTTTGGAGTGTAATGACTAGACCTCAAAACATCATCCCCTCTCATGCCATTCCATGGCTGGTCAGGAAGAATACCGTGTCTTTTTGTACCTCCTCATTTTCAGCAGCATGCTGCTTATTGTCAATCCCTTACATTTCCAATCTAGCCATTGACACTGCAGAATTGTATTTTTGTCTTGGAGGATGGGGGGTCTGGCAAGAATTTTGCAGATTCACGAAGCAGCTAGAAGGCTATTGTAAGGGTTGTATGCCTGAAAATCCTTCCTGCCCTGGAACTCTTCAACATGCACAGTCACCACTGGCCCCAAAACGGCAATTCCAGAAATTATTTCTGAAATCGGGTCATTTTACATGTCCATATGTTAAGCACATGAAATTGGTTTTTATTTGAAGTCTTGAAAACTGCAATGATGTTTTCCAAGCTTTCAAAGCCAGTGAGTACTAACGTGGAATAAAAAGGACACGTCCTGGAAAATGTGGTTCTTAAATTAAGAAAGGCAAGGTACACTCCACTGCATTATAAAGGTGGGATTTTCCAAAGCTCTCAGCATTGGCCTAACTCTCACTGACTCCATTGCATCAACGGGAACATAGTTAGACCAATCCTGAGTGCTTTTGAAAATCCTTACATTTCTGAATTGTGATGGGCAGTAACTGTGGGATAAGTAAAGCTGCACTCTTACCAAGGCTGTCACAGAAGTCGGAGAAGCCCACTTTTATGATTAAAAACAAACAAAAAATACCCAACCTAGACACAACCAGATGATTTGAGGACTTTTGTGTGTGAGTAAATGTGATAGTGGAGGGTCAAACGTATTACACATGCCAAGATAAACTGTGGATGGTGAAGAGAGCAGAAACTCACTGACAACATTCTTATGGCCAAAAAAAGGGCCAACCTGGTGAATTGTCAGTGAGGGCCTATGGCAAAGCCCATTGTAGTCAAGAGAAACACCAACTGGTGTGGTGAGGTTTCTCTCGCTCAGCCAAGCACAGCTCTAATTATTTTGAACTGAAATGGCAAAAAAAAAAAAAAAAAAAATCTTATTTTGAGCCCACGGCACTTGACAATAGTTTATCTATATTCCCATGACTTTTGCTCTTCTCACTATGATCTCTCCATAGCTTTTCCTACATTTTTACAAACAGAGAAGGTAAAGTCAAACATTTATCAAGATAAAGAAGAAGGGCATCCTAGTATTTAGAACAAGGCACTTGGGGATCTCAGATCTCCTTTTTTATTATTTGCGGTGACACTCATTCAACGTACAACAAGGGGAAACTATGTAATACTTATTTAACCCATATGTAAATTGTATAAAAATACTTACCTACACCTCATAGGAGAGTTCTGAGTCTTAGTTAATAAATATTTGCAAAGGGCTCTAAGCTCCTTGATAACAGGTGCTCCAGAAGTGCAAAATATTATTATTTTGGCTGTTTTAGTAATTATTATTTTGTTAATAATAATTACTAAACAGGCTGCCACTTGATGGATTGTTTTCCAAACGACAGCAATAAATAATTACTGCTGCAAGTGGCAATGACAGGTAGTCATGAAAATATACTGGTTTAAGTGTGATCATATAGAAGTGCTGCTAAGCAACTGTCAATTGACTTTCAAATGAGAACATTCCACACTGTGTAATCATGCAGTGCAGTACACAGACAGGTTTTCCAGCTAAATGCATCAACTCTGATAAAACTGTATCCAAGCAGAGACTCATGTGATACAAGAGTGTGCTTCAGCCCTCCTAGAAGTGGGGGGACAGAATCTTTGTAGGTAGATTGTCTGTTAAAAATGGCATCACTTTGTTTACATTTGTTCTTTTTCTCCTTTCTCTTTTGGGGCTCACATTTGCAGGGTATGGGCCTGATTCTGCTCTTATTTACACCAATTTACAATGCACCTGCAGGGAATCACCTCCTTTCCTATAACTGCTCCTATGACAAAGCTTTGCTTCATCAACTCAAATAGGACACAAAGATAGAGGATACAAAAGTAACTGAAAATGCTTGTGATTCATTCCCGTTTGCTTCCCCTTCCTCCCCACATTAATCCTAGTGGAAGGAAGTTGTTGTGATCATTCAACACCCTGCCTTCCTTTCTAATGTTTAAACAACATGCCAAGCAAAAGTACACTCTGCCTCAAAGGTTCCAGAGATTCCCCCATCACAGTGGCCTGTCTCCAGCATGCAGAACATTAACAATTAATGTGCCCTTTGTGAAATATTTTGACAGGAACAAGCATCAATTTATCCAAATAAATAACAATAAAGTTTCTGTGCTTTAAAGTAAATGGGCCAGATTCACAGCTGAGCAATGGAGCTATGCTGATTTAACCAGCTGCGGACCTGGCCCAATAGATGTTAACAGTGTTAAAAATGGACTAGCTCTTTAAATATATTGTAAGAAAGATGTATTTGATCCTCTAGGGTGTTAATGTCCCTTATTCCAATATCCAGTTAGGGTAATTAAAACATGGAAACAAAGTTAAATATTTCTGTAAACGATAATAAACAAAATTTACAATTATTTCCACCCCCTCCCCCATCTTCAGATTTTTTTTCCCCTTTGGAAAAAACATTGAACAGTCACTGAAAAAAACACAGCAGGTCCCAGAGACTCACATGGTATGTGAAGAAAGCACTCACACAAAGTTAAGACAGACTATCCTGTTGGAAGCCATGCTTGCACAAAGAAAGTCAAAACACACTTGGAGAGGTTATCACAGCACAGTCGGCATTCCTGGGCCTTACCTTTGAAGAAAGGGATGTAATGATGTCTGAATGTAGATGTAGGGCTTGGGTGTTGGGGCAGGGAGATGCAGCTACTGGTACCAAGAGTCTGAGTACCAGCTAGGGGGCAACAAAGAGTAAGTGAAAATAAACTATTTTGTTCACTTACTGAAAGCCACAAAATATTCCTAGCAACGACACTCTTCTCACAGGAGCAGTTTTCTCTTGATGACATACAAACTTGGAAAGTATATTTTAGCTCCAGTCTGTCTTCTTGTTTCTAAAACAACGCAGGTCATAGTATGCAGTTTGGTAAGGGACAGAGACTTTCCATGAATGGAAAGAGAACAACACACAAAATGCTGATAACTATGTCCTGGGTTACCTCGGAGGTCAGACTAGATAATCAGCAGGGCCAGATTTACACCTTACGCACCACTAGTCACAGCATCTTCAGTGCCCCCCTGCCTACAGCTGATTTTTGTGTTTTCTGTAAAAAATGTAATTAAAAAAATATATAAACACAGCCTCCCCGGGAAGGCACGAGACCCTCCGCCACGCACGGCGCTCCCAGCCTGAGCCAGGGCGCAGCCCACCCGCTCCAGGCTAGGCGCAAGGCGGGGACTGTTCCTCTCCCCACAGTGAGTGGTCCCCGAGTGTCTTCTGTCCCTCCTGCAGCCCAGCGTGGCAGCTCTCCCTGTGCAACTGAATGGGGCGCCAGCCATGCCCTTCCCTCTCCCTCCATGGCACGGGCGGAGGCAGTGGGGTGGCTGAGATTGGGAAGGGGCTGGGACACTCCCAGCTACTTCAGCAGCCGCCCCACCCGGCTGCGGCTCACAGCGCCCCCCAGAGGGGCTGACTTGGATGCTCACTCTGTCCTAGCCCCACATGCTGGGCGGCAGCCTGGCCTCCTGTAGGAGAGCTGTACGTATTAACTTTTAACCCACTTTTAACTTTTAGACACCCCTAGGCACGTGCCTACTGTGCCTAATTGGAAATCTGGCCCTGATGATCAGAATGATCCTGTCTGGCTTTGGAACCTATGAATTTAACAGGTGGAACATCAGAATATATTTCAGAAGAGCATAACCTTACGATAAAACGTGCTGAGGAAAATCAGTGTTTTCAAAAGCTGCAACAGGGATGACGTGTTCATAAAGGGTCACAGTGGAATGAAATGGGGACAGCCAACATCTCTTTCTTTGCTAGGAACTTTGTAAGGGCAAGGTCCAGCTCCCACTGAAGTTGCTATTTTGCTATTAGCTTAAAGGACACAGGATCAAGCCCACAATGCAGGAAAATACTTAAGCACATGCCTAACTTTAAGCATCTGAGGAGCCCCACTGAAGCCCTTTTTTGTTGCTCTGAGGGCTAATACAGTCAAAACAACAAATACAGGTTAAAAATTCTTGCAGCCCCTCCCCGCCCCCCAAAGCCGTACAGGTTTATAACCCACTTTGGGTTGGGAATTGTTTATGTTTTCCTTCCCCTCCCAACCCTACTCCCATAGCGTGCAACCAAGCAGAATCCTGACGGAGCTGCTAGAGTCTCAGCAGAGACCAAGTCACTCTCCGCAGTAGATCTTCGATACTTTACTTTTTTTCACCCCCATCAAAGATTGTATGAACTATGAGACACAATTTTCTGTAAATGATTTCTGTAACCCATAAAACTTTCATTTGCATTAAGATTTCCATTTGAATGAAAGCTTATTGATGAAGAATCCCCTGATTTCCACAATGAGTTTCTGATCTTGAAGTAAAACACTCTTTAAGCCCCAATCATTCATCAATATTTCTGTTAAGTTCATAGAGTGACCTGGGAAATTATGTAACTCTTTATTGAGGAGCTTTATGGCTTATTTTTTAAGGGCCAAATCCTGCAAAAGCCCAACTATAAATGCAGGGTATCCTGACATAAATCAGAAGGGGCCCAGAGGTGTATCACTGCTGCTACTATGACCCCTGGCTGTAACAGGGGCTGCTGCAGCCCCTACTACAGGAGAGTTTTGACCAGCAGACTAGATTGGCAACTCCTCCAGTCTGGTACTTAGTCCCCACAAAGCAGCGAAGAGAGCCACTGTGAACCATTATTCTGCAGTTCAAAGTCTCTTGGCTGCATGTCCGCTCCGCGCACTGCGTGGTGGAACAATTGTGGCTTTGCTGTTTAGATTCCCATGAACAGTAAGTCCAGGGGCAGGATTAAGACCTTAATCCATTACATTTTCTGTTTTCAGCTACCACCAATTTAACACAATTTCCTGATGCCTATTAAGTTTTATGAAAAAAAAAAATCACTGCATGTGCATAATCGAAAGTACTTGTTTGTTTGTCCCCCTGGGCAGCTATGTTCACATTAACCAGCATGTTGTAATACACTCGAAAAGGGAGGCTGGAATTGCTTTCCGCACTATAAACCTTTCCGTTGGTATCTTCTACACTTACTAAATAGGCCAAAGGGGGAGGAGGGGAAAGAGAGATTAAATGAGCCTGCTTGTCAATTACCTGGTCTGCTGTAATGCTGAGGAGAATGGGATGTTGGAGTGTAGCGACCATAACCCAGAGATCCAGTAGAACTAGGACTTGATGTCCTATACTGTTTGAAAGATCTATCATCTTGGTCGCCCTGAGAGGAAAGGGAGGAAATCTAAGTCAATAGGAAAGACAGAGTGAATTATAAGATATTCAGAAGTTATCCATATCCAGTGTTGTTTTTCTGCCCTATATGCAAAAGGCCCAATTCTATCTTCATGCTCCATGCAGTCATAATGAAATGAAGGCAGAATACAGCCATAAACATCTCAAATCTGTGAAGAGTAGAGCAGTTCCAGAATTGCCAGACATGTCAGAGAATAGTCATATAAACATGGGAGGCAGCATGTAAGAAATGAGTCTAACATGAAAATACAGTTTGAAAAGAATGTATAATAGCAGAAATGTTCTGTTTTAGCACTATGTGCAGAATTCCCAATTTGTTTGTACCTTGTATTTGTTTAAACATGAGCAAAATGAATGTAAGATGACAGCATTTTACATTCACTTTGTACATGTGTAAATAGGCAGACAAGGTGCCAGACAGTATAGAATCGGGCCTCATCTGTTTAATTATGCTACGCAGATCTTCTGTGCCTGCTGTGTAACACATTCTGTACTATAAGCAAAACACATTCTATAATACTCAGGTGATCAATTTATGCATGAATATGTATCATTAGATTTAATGTTCTAGCATTACCACTTTCCATTTAAACCTACATCCTAAATACTTTAATTCCTGCAAATATACCTCATAGGGTTTTTCCCTTTTGCAGACTTAGGCCACTTCTCCCACAATCACTGCTAAGATTTTAATTCATTTTGTAGCAAATTGGTGACTGAAAATTACAAATTGGTGACTGAAAAAGTATTGTTTTCTTAGGAAGCAAAAGCCCCCGTTATGTAGAAACCATTTTTGGATAACTAGTA
Source organism: Trachemys scripta elegans (assembly GCF_013100865.1). Classification (NCBI taxonomy): domain Eukaryota; kingdom Metazoa; phylum Chordata; order Testudines; family Emydidae; genus Trachemys; species Trachemys scripta. The sequence continues at coordinate 117,338,998 of NC_048302.1, forward strand.
TCACTTTGGGATTCAGTTTGCTCAGTCCTTATTTAGGAAAATCAGAATTTGCCTGGGTAAGGTTGAATTAAAAAAAAAAAAAAAGTCTCAGATCAATCTCTCCTGCAGAAAAACCTGTGGAAGGGGGTCCTGAGAGATACCCTTGCAGAATTATTCCCCCAATATTCCATTGTGCGGGTTGGAGCGGGAGAGAGTGCTCCTCTGCTTCCACCCTGCCCCAGCACCCCCTCCTAAGTTTATGGCAGTGCAGCTCCATCACACCCACACAGCCAGGATGACTCCTGGCCACAGCAGTCCCCTGATTTGCCTAGAGTTATTCTTCCAGGGTCCAGAATGGGGACAACATGCATTGTTGGCCCCAGTTCAGCCATCAATTCCTTTCCCCCTAGCCAATGCATTCCCTATTCTCTCCACCCCTGGGCAGACCTCAGACTCACAGGATACCCTTTGTAGGGTCCAAAAGAGAGGTTGCAGGGCCAGAGGGACACCTTTGCTCCTTTCCACATGGATGAAAGGTGGTCTGTGCACAATGGATTCCCTCCAGGTGTATCTACGGGATGGGAAAGTAAAGAACGATCAGGATCTGAATAAGCATTTGAAGATTTGGCTCTGAAAGAGGATGACATGGAGATTTAGGGGCCCACTGTGCCATCAAAAACATGGTCGTGCAGAGCAAATGATTTTTATGACAGTACATGGCAATGGACGACCGTGTATTTGAAGATAGAAACAAGCCCTTATAAGAAGAGCTAGCTGCAATTTTTTAAAAATGCCTGCGTAAGAATTCAAAATTGTCCAAAAAAAGGGAGAATAATTTATGCCTGCCTAAACAAGGTAGCACATTGTAGGCATTTCCTAGCCTACTCTTTTGATTGCCACCAACTACTCCATGCTCACTTAAATCCCATGCTCATGTTGAAATACTTCTGCATGTCCTTTTCTAACTAGCTACATATTATCTACATTCTTACTTCAGCATAATGTATTCCAGGCAAAACAGCATAATGTCTTTGGAAGGCATTCTTTATGAAGTAGAACCTTAATAAATACAGTTCTTTATAGACCAAAACACTGTCATTTAATGAGCTAAATAAAAAGTGGACCGGACAGTGCAGTTTATTAAACTTGAGGAAAGTCCTGTAGCACTGCTCATTTCAAGGATGAATAGCTTTGTAAGTAACAAGTACCGTCCTTAGCACAGAAAATATACTCTGGAGAGGGCAAACTGTGGGCATATCTGAACATCCTTAAAGAATTCATGCGACTTTGTGAATCACAGCAGCTCTAAGAACAGTACCAATGTAACCTTTGGAGTTTACTATTATGCAGGATAATAGAGGGTAGTAAGTGAAGTTATTATATTTCTGAAACACTGATATTTCCACTTTGACTAGCTCATGCATGTTTCTGCATGTTTTTGTCTCTGTAGGAAACAGCAAGCTAAATTTGTGGAATACAATAATGAGTGATATATTTCTTTTAAAAGAAAAATATCAGATAAATTACATTTCTGATTGATAACTCTACTTTTCTCTCTGAACCAACAGTTCTAGTGACAGTTTGCCATTTTTTATATTTAAGGGAAACTATCAATTAATTAGTGGGCCCAAATATGCAATTTGTTACAAAAATTTTACAACAGTGTAATTCCACTCAGTTCAGTGAAGTTATGAGGACATAAAACTAGTGTAATGGAATAATGAGTCAGGCCTGCCATATTTATTTTTCCATCTACATAAACTAGAAAATACTGCTCCCAAAAGTGGTATTTCTTGGGTGTGATGTCCTTGTGTTGCTTCCAAAGTGGTATTTCTTGAACTGGCATCTTTAACAACGATGGTCCTGGGTATTGGTATAGTTCCATTAAAGTCAACGGAACTATACAGATCAACTGTGTATCTAGCCCCAGATGTGTGCATATACACATATAGGTAATTTAATTACATGTATATACAGTTGGTTTAACTATGTGTGGGGAAAAATGGACAGAAAGAGGCACGTTAAGGCCTTAGTCCAGGTCAAATAAAAATGCTAGTTGTAAATGTAAAAGCAGTTTACAATTCAGAATGTAATTTAGTTGGTAACATTTGAAAAAGTTATGATCATCTAAATTTTATTTCATGAAGTAACTATTTCTGAAGTAGAGATGCAGATGACAATCAATGAAACGGATGCATTCAGATGACAATATAGAAGCACAGCATTGTTTGATATAAGTAACAATATTAAAGAAACCTCTTTATAAAGACATCATGGCTCTGCAGACGCAGGGAGCAAACAACTAACATTTCAGGCTCTGATGATTAACTTTATAAACAAGTTTAATGCATCAGGAAACAGATCAGAATAGAACAAAGGCACTGGGGATTACCTCAGTAAGTGTTGGAGAGGGCAACTGAGGTGACTGCAAATGGCAACACACAAAGTAACAAATTAGTCATACAAAATTCATGCATGATGCTATTTGTGAAAAATGCTATGTTAACAGTATCAACATCCATGTGTAACACATATGACACATACAGTTAAAACAGGATATCCAGCAATTAGATCAAAAATAAGAAGTTAGATTTTTTAAATAAAAATGAGAAGGAGTAAAATGGAAACATCTTCCTTACACAGCCGTAAAATTATTTCATTTCAAAAGCGAATCCCATGGGCAGTTGCACTCTATTGAATCCTACACTAAGGACTGCACCTTTAATAGAAAAAATCTTTGTTTAAAGCAACCACTTTAAAACAGAGATAAGCCTATGCCAAATCCTTTGTCTAGACTCAGCTGACGTTTGGATTGGAACTTTGAAGCTCCACCCATCTTTGCTTTAAAGTATTCCAAGATATCAGTACATTTCCTCCCTAATCTTTAATTAAAGAGCATCTTTACTTGACAACTAATTTTTGCTGTTCCCTCATTTTCCTCTCACAATTGAGAGAGAAATTCTGCTCTGTGCTACACCATTGTAAATCCAGAGTAATTTTATTGAAGCCAATAAAGAAATTGGTATTACAGAGCATAATTAGGCCCTATTTTTTAAAATAGCTTAGTTAAGTCACAGGCAATTAAGCACACATGGCACTTATGCCTAGCACTAAACTATGCTGACATTGGCATAGCTGGTTTAGTTTAAGGTAACCTAATAATACCCAAATGAAACTGAGTAAAACACTACAAGGAAATATTGATAGTGAAGCATTTTAGCATTAGGAACTTTTAGAAACATTTTATATGCTTTTGTCTTCTCTACATATCATCTCTGAAACAGAAGGCTCTGACTGACAGCTCAGTTTATAAAGGCATTTATGACTAAATAGTTTGGCTAACACCAGACTAAAAATAATTGTAGCACTCACAGAAATGTTTCTATAAGAACATAAGAATGACCATACTGGGTCAGACCAAAGGTCCATCCAGCCCAGTATCCTGTCTACCGACAGTGGCCAATGCCAGGTGCCCCAGAGGGAGAGAACCTAACAGGTAATGATCAAGTGATCTCTCTCCTGCCATCCACCTCCACCCTCTGACAAACAGACGCTAGGGACACCATTCCTTACCCATTCTGGCTAATAGCCATTAATGGACTCAACCTCCATGAATTTATGTAGTTCTCTTTTAAACCCTATTATAGTCCTAGCATTCACAACCTTCTCAGGCAAGGAGTTCCACAGGTTGACTGCATGCTGTGTGAAGAAGAACTTCCTTTAATTTGTTTTAAACCTGCTGCCCATTAATTTCATTTGGTGGCGCCTAGTTCTTATATTATGGGAACAAGTAAATAACTTTTCCTTATTCACTTTCTCCACACCACTCATGATTTTATATACCTCTATCATATTCCCCCCTTAGTCTCCTCTTATCCATTTAAAAATATTTTATTTGGTCTTGAAACTAAAAGGAGTCTGTTTAAAGACCCTTTTCAATAGCTAAGGATGCATAATGTCCATCAGGTAAAGGGGCACACATGGATGTTTGCAGGGACAAGGACATACAACTCACATTCTAACCCTGGAAAGAACAAGTGGTATCAGTTTTATAAGGCAATGAAAGCTATGGAATGGCACTGTTGTATTGGGAAAAAGCAGGACTACCATTAAGTGATAGCTTGTCAAATGATTAATGGTGAATGAAGGTGTGATTGAACAGATTATGTCTCCAACATGAAATAGCTCCCCAATTCCCCTAGCAGGAACTGCTCCCTATGGGAAGAAATTTAAGGAGCCCTGTGTTTTTTCATTAACCCAGGCCATATTGAGGGTGAAATCTTGACACTACTGCAGACAATGTGGGTTTTCCCACAGGCTTCAGGGGAGCCAGGATATCACCCTTAATCTTATTCAATGCCTAAAGGGATTTACAGATTTTATGCATATCATCATGCTTATTATTAAAATCACACTATTCTGCCTATTGCTTTATTGTGCTTTCTGCCATAACACTCACTCTATTCCCAGATTACTATTCCAGGGGTAGCCAAGCTTACTGACCCTCCGAGCCACATACGACAATCTTCAGAAGTTCGAGAGCCGGGGTGCGCCTGCCAGGTCTTCAGCCGCTCGGGCGGTGCCTGCTGGGGCTTGGCGCTTCTGCCCCACTCCCGCTGAAGCCCTGACTGACATGTCCCGTGGGGCTGATGTCCTGAAAACCCCTCCCCTCTGGGAAGAAGCAGCGCTAGACCCACCACCCTGCCGCAGGACAGAAGCCCCAAGCTCTCCCCTCCCTCCAGTCTGGTAGGTGGAGAATGGCAGTAGAAGTGGGGGCTCTGCAACTGCACTTTAACTGTAAAAGAGCTGCATGTGGCTCACAAGACACAGTTTGACCACCCCTGTACTATGCCATGCCTCCCAACTACACCTTCCAGTGCCCTCTTTAATGGGAAGAGTGATACCCTTACTGCCATAGAGCAGTACCTTACTCCACAGTCTAGATGATTTCAGCCGGCCAATTCATGGAAGAAGGAGCTATCCATTGTGAGCAAGGGTGGCAGAGTCTGGGCGTGTGATACTGAAAATATTTGGATCCCGAGGAGAGAATTAGGTTAAGATGCTGGATGAATTAATCTAAGTCCGATGCATAAATAAAGAGTCCCAGTTTTCCATTAGAGCAAATTCTTTCATGTTGAATATGTTGTGATTCAACTGCTGAACCACTCATATAGGATTATTCAGGCTTATATCTTAGTTATGGATTGGCAACAAAATACCCTTTCATCACCAATATTAAAAGGCACCCTTAAAATACCTGGGCAGATGCTAGAAAGCCAAACTGCCAATGTAGCAACATCATTCCCACTAGCAAGACCTCCAGTATGTGGAACCATTGGAAACAGCAGCAAGGAAGCGATGGTTCCAGAGCTGTTAGCCCATTTTCCAGGTGGATTATTAATAGGAGCACAGAAATTATCCTTCAAGTCATATTTTTGTTTGGAATTGATGTGAAACTGAAAAGGGCTAAATGAGCTTGTCTAAAATTCGGGGAGAGGTCAGCATTTTGTAAATCTTGAAGAAATCTTCTTATGTAGAAACAAAGCCAGTTACGGTGTTTATAGCTCCCTGTCAATGCAGGATTGTTCCCTGAAGTACCTTTACTTGTGCCCTTTTCAACAGAACTAGAAGTCATGTGCATAAAGTACATACATAAATGCTTGCAGGATCTGGGCAATTATTATTCCATTGCTATTATTTCAAGCATTTATTTGTACCCATCTATTTATATCCAAGTTAAGCTAGCAATTAATTTTTTGTAGAGATTTTAATTTAAAAAATCTAAAACTATAAAAGAAATTAGAAAACAAAATGAAAGGCAGACATAAGTGAAGAAGAAATACTACCTTTTATGACAGGAGTGATGTAAAAATATGTTTCACGTAAAACAGCATTAGTATTAAATTACATTAGCAAAAATGTTATAACATTAGCTCTGCACATGAAAAGGGCAATATGTATGCATGACATCAAGATGAACTTTATTACGGGATGGTTGAAAGGAATTTGTGCACAGAAAAATGATACCTTTGTTGTGTTACCAAAATAACATGCTGCATATATCAAAAGCATGAAGGGTATTTGATTTGGCTTCTGATCTTTGTATTATAATTAGCAATGGTTCCTGTTTCCTACCACATGCAAGTATAATTTCTTTGGCAGAAAAACATACGTTCATTAAATCTCATCTGTTTAAAAAAAATATTTGATCACAAAAAGCTATCCTTTATTTCCCATGAACTAAAGAGTGAAATGGAAATCCCACTTGTTTTATGGACAATTCAAGTGACTGTGAAAACATAAAATAACTCCCATTAATCCAATTTTACAAAGTAATTACAAAAATTCCAAGTGTGTCTAATAGCTTAGACACAGTGATGTGTTTAATGATGCAAATTAATTTTTAGATTCACAAATTAAAAAACAACAACACAGGATTCAGTACCTCCCCATAACTATGCCTGTCATCTGAAGAGTAACTGATATATGGCGTATAGGAGATCATATCTGGGCGGGCAATGTTATAGATGGCTTTATTTTTAGGAAGAGCAGCCAAATCCCTGTAGTCAAGAATTTCATCTCCGAGCTTTGCCTAAGAAAAGGAGGAAAGAAAGCAGTAAAGATAAGAAGGAATATGATCAGGATACAATCAGAAAAGGACAGACCTATATAGGTAGAAGAACCAATAAATATTTAACTTTTTTATGACTCCGAATTTAAATATCTTTTCAGTGCTTACCACAAGATCTTAAATGCACATGGTTGTTTTCTTTATATATGTTGATGATTTCTCTGCCATTCAAGTTTAATGTATAGTTGTAATGTTGGATAATCCTAGTTTTCTTCCATTTACATCCTGCTGACTATTAGCTATGCAAAGAGACAGCAGGGCTAATCTTGGCCAGGCAAAAGTCCATTTCTTCTAAGGTGATTTTGGATTGCAGTGTTTGTATTCTTTTTCCATTACAGATGGTAATGAATAATCATGTACTTATTTCCAACATAACTATCCCCTGTCCAGATGCTGAAATGCTGCTAGTCAGTAATTTCTCCCATTCAAAAGAGCTGCTTATTCTATCCTACAGTTCCTGCATAACTAATCTGCAGTAAAATTGCATTACCGTGTACGATCCCTACCCTGCAACTGAAGTTAGGCTCCACCTCCATGGAGCTCTTTTCAAGATCAAGATTTATCTTTGTAAGGCACCAAACGAAGATCCTTTGCCTGTAAATATTGGTGTAGCTCCATGGAATCCAATGAAGCCAAGCCAGTTTACATGAGGGCTGAGAATCTGGCTGTAAGTCTTTACAAAACCTGTGACTTTCACAACACTCCATAGCTGTAGCTACACAACTCAGAGTGGGTTGCCCTGACCCCTCTTATGCCTCAGTTTAGATGGAGCATGATTTTGAAGTGGATCAATGTAAGTAAGCAATTTCTCTCTTTCTGTGTACATCTTATCTGTATGCAACATCACCCTGGAGAACACAGAACAAAAGGAGAATTTATTTCTGTACTTGAGCAAACATACAAAACACCTTATAAAATTCCAGGAACACTGTATAAAACAAAATCCCAGAAACAATATCCACGAAAGGAAGAAACCGCAGATAAAATGGAAAACAATCCTCCTCTTAAAAATCACTTAAAACAATTCCAAGAGAAAATACATTTCTTCCCACTGCTTCGACTCACACAGAATATATTTTGTCTCAGGTAATCTAACCCTTCCAACTGTTAGCTGCTTCTCAACGCTCCCACCCCACTCCAGGTCTTCTCTTTGGTGAGTATATCCCCAGAGTCTGGGGTAAACAAATAGCTTTATGGAAGGAAGAACAGATAATCTCAATGAGTAACTGATCCTAAACACACTACTCCAGCTGCGTCCCACCTTTACCTCCTTCACTATCTATTTCACCCAGTCCTCATTCATGATTATGAACCAAAAGATACCAAGCCTCATTGGAAAAAATTATATTTTAGTATAATTCTTTCTACGCTGCCCATCCAAATATAGGAAATGTGGATGAAAACACATTTTGTTACAGACAACTTGGCCCAGCTCTGCTCTCAATACCTCTTAAAACCATTCCATTATTTTCTGCAATCATTCGGTTCAAAATGTTTACCCATTCTAACAGTGTGGGTGATATTTAAAATTCTGTGAAAAACACCTCAGGTTCAAGCGGAAAGGCTTAGATATTAAAATACAACATAAATAAGATTCACTAATGGTCTAGAGCAGGGGGGTCAGCAACCTGCGGCACACAAGCCGATTTTTAGTGGCACTCTGCTGCCAGCCGGGGTTCCGTCCGCCGGCTCCACTCAGCCCACTGACGGTCTGGGGTTCTGGCCGTCCTTTGGATGAATGGAACCCCAGGCCAGCAGCGGGCTGAGCGGGGCCGACGGCCAGGACCCCAGCTGGCAGGAGCCGGCGGATGGAAGGGGTCCCAGCTGCTGGCCCTGCTCAGCCCGCTGCCGGCCTGGGATACCGGCCTCTGGCCCCACTCAGCCTGCAGCCAGCCTGGGGTTCTGGCCCCCTGCCAGCTGGGGTCCTGGCCACCAGCCCCGCTCAGTCTGCTGCTGGCCTGGGATACCAGGCGCCGGCCCCGCTCACCTTGCTGCACTATTATTTACTTTACATACAACAATAGTTTAGTTATATAATATAGAGACTTATAGAGAGAGACCTTCTAAAAACATTAAAATGTATTACTGGCATACGAGACCTTAAATTACAGTGAATAAATGAAGACTTGGCACCCCACTTCTGAAAGGTTGCTAACCCCTGATCTAGAGTATTAAGTTTTTCAAAAATCATCCCCACTGTTCAGAAGTACTTAGTGATTCATATAAAATTATTTTGGAATATGTTATTTTACAATTGTGTATTATGATTTCCACTCCTAGTATGCTAATGTTTGACACGCTGAGGCCTTATGCAACATGAAAGAAGCTTTCCAGGTATCTCTGAGCAGAGCTCAGACCTAATGCTCTCTCTGTGAAATTCACCCCAATGCATGTACTTTGTACTTAAGCTCCACCAAAGACATTAATGCAGAAGTCAGTCAGTATTTAAGTGGTACACAGGGTGCTCTGTGGGACCCTCTGCACTAGAGTGCAGTTCACTCTGGACATAATCCTGTGACCAGTGAAGTTAAGGGAAAGATTCCCATTAACTTCAGTGAGCACTTGATCGAGCCCTCTGAGAGTGCAAGAAACCAGTGAAGTCTAGTTTAGTGTCAGTAAAGGGGGAAGGGAAGTATGTGTGTTTAGGGAAGGGATGGTGCTTGTTGCATCCTTTTAACAGGTAGCACAGGGAGTCCAGGGGCATTCAGTCTTAGTTAGAACACGTCTGGGGATTCCCACTGCTGCATGACCTATGTGCACCTCCTCAAGGACTGTACCTCAAAAGTCATAATATATCCCCATGTCCCTGTTCTGTTTTAATGTGACACATTCAAAAGTGTGAGAACTATCAGTTCACAGCTCCTAACCCCCTAAGCGTCTCTCTGTACTCTTTCTTTTGCTCCATCCTTCTGCTCTGACACATTACAGAGGTACTGGTCACAGCTCTGTCATTCAGGCTGAGTTGAGTTTTGCATGTAAAGCAGTATATATGCATACCATGATAAATCCTGTGCTGGAAGGGAGTATGAGAGTGGTAAAGATTATTCATTTAAGGTATGTCTATACTGCACACTACTGGTGGCAGTGTGTCGGGTACATGTAGCTATACACTGCAGGGAGAAGCAGGCTGTGTTCACACTGCAGTGTGCAACTACACATGACAATGGAAGGCTCCAGCAGCGGGACATTACACGGATAAAAACAGCAGTGTAGATGCGGGAGACACTGCTTGGGTGTGTAAAGAGCCATGTAGGGTACATACTCTCAGTGTCTTTACTCTACTCGCCTAATCAATGCCTCACCATCTGCACTGCTTTTTATACCTGTGCTAGGGAGAAATGCAGTCCACTGTAAGAAGTGTGCTGGGAACGCACCGAGATAATGTTCAAATTCAATAACAACTGGTTTGAATTCTCCTCCCTTTCTCTTCCCAGATATCTAAATGGGAGTTAAACAATCTCAGAGCTTACTGACAATTAATGCACGTGAAAATGAGAGACGTGGCATTCCCCATGGGAATCTTTTTCTCTGACTGCCACAGCAAGCTTACTTCTTTTGAAGTACCAGCTCACTCTAAGTAGGTATGTCACGGATACTGACTTAATGAGACACTTTGAAAAACATAGTTTAGACAGAGAATGAAAATGGAGGTTTGTCCTTGACTATTAGCAGCCCATGAAGTATACTTAAAGTAATCATACACTTCAAGAAAAATGCTTGAAAGCCAGTACTGTACCACAGCTAGATATTTGCCACTACATGTATAAATAAATAGAAAAATGTAAAAAAGTAAGAGAAAGGCATAAGGGTAGAGAAATATCTCCCATCTAGTCAAGGAAAATATGCTTAGGTGAGAACAGTCCCAATTCACAGTGAATATGTCTGTGCTGCTGATGGTTGTGGCCACGCCATTATTACAGGAAATGTTTCAAAAACATGTCAGTCTGCAGCTCTATGGAGTTCCTGCCAGAAAGGCAAGCTGGAAATACTGGCAGGCACCTTTATACGAGCCAAGCCCTACTGTCCTCACTCACGCTTAGTCAAGCAAAATTCCCATTCATAGGAATATAAATTTTACCTCAGGAAAGACGGCAGCCTTTGGTTCCAAGGCATCTCTCTGTTGGTCTCTGTGTGATATGTACAGACACCTCCACTCCGTATAATAAACGTCAAGTTATAAATTGGCAACCTGTTGTCTGCAGCTATTCGCTCTGGGGTTGCTAGTGTGCCGTGAGCATGACTTGTGTGCCTCAGGGACACTGCATGGGACAGGCTGGTTAGAAAGCAAAATCCTGCAGGGTTCCCAGAGGCACAGGCCTGGCGAGTGCCAGTTGTACTGATATTTGCTGCTTTGATCATTTTGTGACCTTGAGAACGTGCTTATGAACATCATCTCCAGATGGCTGTCACAACAGGTACTGAGAGTAACACCCACCAGGGGCTGGAAAAATTAAGAAATAGAAGCTTTTTCAACAGTTATTTAATTATTTTAAATATTCATTATGGCTACTCTCTCAGTTGGAACCTCTGGTTCTTTATATCTTTAGGATGACATGTTCACACCGGAGACCCATTATTAGTATGAGGTCCCAAATCTGTTCCCATTGAACTCAGAGGCAAATCTCTCACTGACTTCACTGACAGCAGAAGCGGGTCCTAATTCCTTTCAGGTTAGAAAGAGTGTGATCCTGCAAATGCAACATGTGCATGGCAGAGGTGCGCTTGCTTGCAATTAATTGCAGAATCAGGACCTACGTTTGTAAAAATCTCACCATGTCAAAATTAGATCTGCTAAATCAGTAGTGTTCAAATCTAAATATGTAATCTGCTTTGAGACTGCTATTTACTTGAACTTTTCTTTCCTTTGTAGATACTTTGCATGGTTGGTACAATCTAAATCTAAGTGGTAATCTAAGACCTAAAAATATACAGCTGCCGGAGAATAACATCTCTGCTTCCACACAGCAAAGGAAAAGAATAAAACTGCCAACAACTTGTTATTTTTAACTATGGTATTCAAACAATTTCATGGGAGAATGTCAATTCTGATTTGCAAGAATCAACAAATAAAGAGGTTTTGATGATTTCAACTTTCTGTGCAATAACAGAATATGTTAAACAACAGTTAACAGTAAAAAGTGGTACACCTTTCTTTCTGCCTCATGGCATGTAGAAGGGGATACTTACATAGATCACACGGCTTGGAGAACCTGATGTACTTGAAGCAGGAATGGAAATCACACTCTCAGAGGAAGTTCTAGTTTCCTAGGACAGAAAACAAAAAGCAAAAGGAAATTTATCCATGGCTTCCTAAGAAAGAAAGAGTGTAAACAGTCTTTCATTTAAGCTCAGCTTTGCCACTTAAAAAGAGAATGCTATGTTCTACTCTAGCTAAAACTAACATATACATCAAAGAGGACTAATCAATCATCCAAATAATTAATTTTTGCGCTGGTCAGTTAGCCATCGCATTTTACCATTTACCTTCCCCTCACCAGAATGAACTCCAGTGGTGTGATCCTGGGCTACCAGAATGGTCCTGGAGGGCTGCTAATGCTGGTGCAGTTACAGCAGCTTTGAGGCTGGGATCACGTGGGTGCATGAGGGCAGAATTTGGGTCCCTATGTGTATGCTGTCAAATTTTCATATTTGTTTTTTACAATGTCTCATAGTGCTGGGTAATTAATCGGTAGCCAGCAAACAGCACCTAGAGCACTGCAAATAAAGCAGACAGATTGCAAAAAAGACTCAGGCCCAGATGCTGTAAGGTATTTAGATTTCTAACTTCTATTGAAATTAATGGGGGTTGAGTGCCTAACCGCCTTCGAGGATTTGGGCCCCCATCTCTTTTGCTCGCTTATTTTGAGTACAACAGATTAATATTCATGTCAATCTTAGTATGGCATGTATTACCTGTTGTTGTTTTTTAAACTAGTTACTGCATTTAGAATGTCATTTAAGTCATGACAGAACTTTACTGCAATGTTTTTGGTAATTTCCTTTATTGTGAGAAGTAGCATCAATTATAAACAAAAAAAGGGCTGTGAGACACAAGAACAACAAGAAATGAATGATCTTGACAGTTGTTATTCAAATCGAAACCAACTTGTGAGATCCACATGTTTAAATGATAAAATAATGAAAATAACAATTATTCCCTACATTATCCTTCAGCCATGTACATTAGCTCCTCATAAAATATTTTCTGCTTGTATGGAGAAACCTGTGCTTGATTGCAAGTGGATTATTAGTAGTGTTAAGCTGTCAGATCTAGTTATTGTCCTAGCTATCCTGTTCATTACTGATAGCAGCTTCTACCTTCTAGGTACAACCACAGAATGGGTCTAATTTCACAGTTGTCTGTAGGAGACATTCAGTATAGTTGTCTTCAAAAAGGCTCTGACTAAATAATTTATAGAATTTGATTAAGAATTTTACAATAAATCTTTGCTCTCGAACATGACACTACCTTACCAAACAGAAAAAACTTGATGGCTCTATATAATGTGTCTCTACAAAAATAGTGATACATTCCTATTGTCATTGTTAATATTGCATTTTTGCTGCTTCTATGGTTTGTTTATATATCTTAAGAGCTAGATTGTGAGATCTTTCCTCACACTAAGTAGTACCTCATTCCACAAGTAGTCCCATTACTTTGGGACAACTTGTCGAGTGAGGCACTATTCAGTGTGAGTAATGGGTCACTAAACAAACAGTTATATAAAAAAGAAGCAATCAATCTATTTTGGAATATCTGGCTGATCTATGAGATGCTTTAGAGAAGTTTCATCCCCCTGTTTATTTTTTAAATTTACACTGAAAGCCCTGTCTCACCAGGACATCAGCACAAGGGTGTGCGTCACTGGGTATTTCCATTGCATGGCTAAAAAGACTCTAAAATCAAGTATGTAAGCAGAGTATTATTAGATAATGTTTGGAGAGTGTGGTGACATAGAAGACCCTATAATAGTGGCAGTGCAGTTCTGTATTTGAACGTTTCTCAATGGCCTCCTCTTACCACAACTGCCTTTAGGTTTTTGCTTAAGCTCCAATACTGCAGAGTTTAAAGTTCAGTTCTAATCAGAAAAGCAGTTAAGCATGCAACAGGTGCCTGATCCAAATTCCTTTGAGGTCAAATGGACAGACTTTGATTGACTTCAGTGAGCTCTGAATGAAGCCCCTGTCTGTGTGTACATAGGCAAATCTCCTTGTTTTAGTGACTAAATTAAGAGCACAACAAATTGGGCTGAATATATGTAATAAAACTCAACTAGGCACCTTCTTTTTCAAGTAACCTCTGGCTCCTCATTTTGAGGTGCAATCCCGGTAGATTTCCTTCCAATGCTGTTAATTCTACTTGCTGATTCCGTCACTCCTGTCACCCGGTCTTTACTCAATACTGTGCTCTCCCATCTCCATTTTCCCTCTCTCTGATCAATATCTGCTCACACAGGCTCCCTTTGCTCTCTGCATTGTCCATTACTTCTCTTGCAATCTCTTCTCTATCAAGCTCTGATTTGTCACTTTTAGCCTCCACTTCTCTCCCCCAAAACTCACTCCTCTCAGTCGATGCTATTATAACCTTTTACTTTCTGCTCCTCTCTACGCTTGACTTTTTTGATCCCTTCTTCCAGCATTCTGCCCACTCGCCTACCCACCAGCCTTCAATCCCGCCCCCTCCTGTGATGACTCTTATCCTTCCTCTTCCTTATTTGCAATTTTTCTTTTTCTTCTGGCTCCTTCCCGTCTGCTTGCAAGCTTGTTCAAGTGGGCTGTAGTCCACGAAAGCTTATGCTTTAATAAATTTGTTAGTCTCTAAGGTGCCACAAGTACTCCTGTTCTTCTTTTTTAGATGACAAAAGTATCCCTCAGCTCCACCTGTTTCTCCCCAACCTTTTCCCCTCCACTCCTTCATCTCTAAAGCCCTAGAGCATGCGCCCACCCACTCTTTCTTCAGATGCATCTGAAGAAGTGGTTTTTTACCCATGAAAGCTTATGCCCAATAAATCTGTCAGTCTTTAAGGTGCCACCAAACTCCTCGTTGTTTTTGTGGCTACAGACTAACACGGCTACCCCTCTGAGACTACTCTTTCTGCCTTCTTCACATACATTTGTCATGCTCAGTACATAGAAAATAACCATTCTTTTAAAAATATCACCCTGATGCTTTCCTTCATCTACTAGAATGTCAATCAATTGCCACATCCCACACAGTCACTGTCACAAGCTGTGCTAACGATTCACCACTACCCTTTATAAAATTCCATCCTTCTCTTTTGTTTCTCTTATATAAAAAGGCGCTGGTAAATTAAAACAAAAAGCAAAGTAAATGAGAGATAATTAGTGCTGAACAGCTTTTTGGCCAGGTTCTGTATTTCTTACTGAAGCAAAACTCCCCCTGACTTTTATAAGGTTTACGCATAGAGAGCCTCTTTCACTCTGCTCAAGATTAGGGGCACTTGCATAGCTCTTGAGAGATGTGTGGCTAATGTGTCAGTCTTTAAACAATGTCCCAAGACGATGTTTTCTGTGCCTTAGGGGGAAGCCCAGCTAGCACCAGGCCAGCACAACAGTGTCTACTGTCCTTCTTTTAAAGAGGAAAAATTATTTAACTACATAGGAACATATGACTGGAATGACATCCTGTGTAAGCAAGTCCAGTTCCCTGCTATCACATGTGCCCCCATCATATAATCCCATTCCTAAATTTATCCATCTCTACATTTTCAAAATGTTGCATAGAGTTTCAGCCCAGCAAATTCTGAATGAATTGAGAGTAAAATGCTGTGCAAGTCTGAAAATGTAGGATATACTGTTATGCTGAATCAATAGCACTTATACCAACTAAAATACTAGGTTGTCAAAAAAGGTAATTTGGAAACATTTTTTCTTTTGTTTTCTATCCTGAAATATCACTTGCTATTGACTGAAATTTATGAGGCAAAAGTTTAAATTGGCTACTTTACATTTTAAACACTCACTTGAGTTCAGAGCTCTCCAAAAATGATGGATCAGAGCAATCATTTACCCCTTCTAAATACATGGGTACAATACATGGGGCCGTGACCTTTTAGGATGAAGCTGAAAATAATGTTTTTCAAAGCTGTACTTCAGTCAGAGATGTAACTGCTAACACACCACAGATGTGTAAGCATCTCCTTTCATAGTTGCTGCCCTGAATTCTGTCCTGTCCTGTTCCACGTGTTTGGAGTATAATTTTTCTCAAGCCAAATCAAAGCTCTTTCAAACAAGACCACCATTTGATACATCTAGAGAAAACAATCCAAAAGACCCCACATTTGGCCTCACTCCATTAAGCAAGACGGTGGTGTCTCAGTCCCACTAGTTGAGACAGACCATGTCCCTAATTATTGATTAATTTTCCATTTTCCAGTGTCAGCTCATCCATCACCTGTCCTTGTAATTATTAAGATTTCCAGAACTCCTCCTCCTTTCCGCTACACACATACACACACACACAGAGAAATCATCCCCTTTCCACCACACAAATCATCTTAGTTAGTATTTATTTAATATCAGCGGTTAAATTAGGTTGAGTAAGTATGGCAGCTCTAAAAATAGCGAAAAAAAGGTGCTACAAAGAGATTTTTATGTAAGGAAAATATAGTGGGATTCCAATGATATTTTATTTATAGCCATCTAAAAAGAGAGGCTGCTGGTGCACTAACCTTTCATTACATCCTAATCTAATGACAAAGAGTTTATTCACATACTTCAGGCCAAAAATTTCCTTAAAGGATAGGTTTAATCACTGACTAGCTAAAATACAGACTCTAAATTACTACTGCACCAACCGTATTGTCAGTTAAAGTAACCGTGGTTAATAATCTCAGTGGCCAGTAGAATAGTAAAACAACGGAATACATTAAAACTGGATTAAAAGATGCATCATTTACCTTGCTTTTTTCTTCAGTCTTGGCTGCCTGTCTACAGGCTGGATGCCAAATGGAAGTACCTGAAAATAAAAGCCAGCACTCTGGTGAATTCTGTCCTGTAAAATGCAGCTTTCAGTGTGAAGGGCAGAACACTGATCTCCAGTAATCATAGAAACCGGGGTGAAATCCTGGCCCCACTGAAGTCAGTGCAAGTTTTGCCGTTAACTTCAAAAGGGCTAGGATTTCACCCATGGTTTCTAAGTCAAAATATGACAACTTTGGGATACTCAGAAATCATTAAACAAGCTTAGCTGTTTTTTTAATTCTTTGAAAACTCTTTAAGCTATAACAACCCCCTACCCATCAAAACAAACGAAAAACTCTTTATGTCCCTCATTATCCTTGGAATAATGTACATACTTTGGTCTAGATTCTTAGCTGGTGTAAAATGCCATGGTTCTATAGATTTATGCTGATTTACATTAGCTGATAATCTGGCCTGCTATCTTAATTGCTCATGAAATTAACATTCATCTTGCATTCCGTACCTATAAGTGGGACATAAGTTAAATACTACCACACTAAATTAATTCAGGGAGATTGTATAAGGCAGTGATACTCAGACCTCAGTGGTTCAGAGGCCAAATTATCAATCAACATTACCCAAAAGAGCCACAGTAATGTGAATTCGTTGTTTCATTTACTATAGTACTATTAATATTTAAACAGCATGACGGGACATATTTAGTTTATATATATATATATATATGTATATACACACACACACATTCTCACAGCAAACAAGTTAATTTAGTGCAAGTTGATAACTTGGATTGACTAATAAAATAATAAAACATCCTGATTGGTTAATAATTAAATCATACAGTGTTTTAATATCATGTGTTGCAAAGAGCTGCAGGAGACACATTAAACAGCCACTTGCGGCTCGCAAGCTGCAGTTTGAGTATCACAGGTATAAGGCAAAGAGAACAGGAAACAAATACAGAATGAAGCAAGCCTAGAAATATAATACATTAAAATCAGAGGGCTATGGTACAGTAGACATTAGAAAAAAACAACACAAAGTAGCCTTACTTTGGAACACATTAGCAATCAAGCTTCAAAGAAGAGCATAGTTCTACCTTGAGAATTTAAATTTAAAAACAATGTCCATGAAGTTAACACAAGATGCTAGACTGTTATGGTCTTTTTCTTTTAGCTAAATAAGTGTGTGGGCTTTCCTCTGAGCAGTAACTAAACTAGCAATATAACATATAACATTATCAAACAGAAAAATGGAAAAGCTTCATCTGAAGGGAACAGGAGAATGGACCATTTGAACCAGAGCAATTTGCTTGATATATACAAAAACAAAAAATCACCTATACATCATCAAAAGGGTGCAAATGTTTCAATTAAATGTCAGCATGAGTGAGCTTCCTTAAGAAAATAGACTACAGGCCAAATTCAGTATCTCAAATAAGGATAATACGAAGTGCTGCAGTGTTACTTATGAAGAATCCTCTGTTTTATAAACAGTAGCACAGTAATAGTTGTGTGTGTGTGTGTGTGTGTGTGTGTGTGCGCGCGCGCGCAGAGTCCAAGTCAATGATGTTTCCAAGACAGGACAATCTTGTGTCCCTACGCACCACAGTTGGTCTGGAATATTTCACCTGAATTTGGCTACATTAAATTAATAATTTGGGACAAGATATCAGGGTTGATTTATATTTATGTTCCAAATACCAATAGGCAGCAATGCTGTTACAATCACATGACTTTCACAGAGTTTCTGGGCATGAAGATCATTGAAATATTGTTGAGAAAGTATTTTTGTGGTATTCCAGGTTAAGGAAATGGAGCTGGTAAAACTGTTCAGTGCTGTTTCATGAAGGGCGTTTTCAGAGGGAGGGCTGGGTGTCTATGGGGATGAAAATTACAATTTAAATAAGATAAACATATATGCAACAAAGAGAAAGGGAGGGAGAAAGAGAAAATTAGCACAGAAACTTAAGAGTCAAAAACAAAGAAAAATCTGAGAAGTCAAACATGTCAGTATGTTCAGAATTTAGAGGTAAGCAGTATACAAATAACTATACTGAATATACCAGTAACTGCAGAAAATAAGATGGGTCCAAAAGCAAAACTCTGAATTTTGGGAGTATTTGAATCAGAACTTAGAACAAAAATTAGCAAACATCCATCTTGTAATATCTTTATAATGGATTAAACTGAAGCCTTGAATCCAGACACAACTGAACTTCTGAGTGTTTGAAATCTAAATTCAAAATTTGTAGCTTGGGATCATCTCCAAGACTGGTTTTAGCATTGATTTGTTATTGAATTTCACAGATTCCTCTTACTGCTGAGCAAACTGGCTTGCCATTAACCAAGGAATCACAACATTCCCTGGCTTCTGTAGTGAGTAAAGTCATGGATCACATTGGAACTCAATGAACTACTATAATTTGCTCTAAATCAATGTGACAATAGTGATTTTAAATAACGTAACAGCAAATCTTATGTAGGTAGTGTCTAATTTTCTCTGTTTAAAGAATGAACACAAAGAATGATTTAAGTGTACTACTGATACTTGCAGGTTATAGAACAGAGCTGGGTAAAAAACATTAATCTTAGGTTAGTACATCAACTTGTTAGTTCCCTCTGCCCATTTAGTTTCTCTTTCTGTTTTGCCAAGAAAGAGAGGCTGTGCCCAGATGCTTATGCTAGAGGTGGCTGTCTTATAAATGCAGATATTGTTTTAATAAATACATTAAGGATCAATACTAATAATAACTTTTGTTTGTTTACTTTGTAGATACATTTCTTCTCCTTCTGCAAACATCTGACTGCATCTGACACATCGTGCACAAGCTGGGTGATAATGTTTTTCTCCGGCCTGTTGGGGGAAAAAAAAAAGGTTATTATGGATAATGCTAATTCTAGACAGCACTGCAGCTTATTCAGTGATTACACCTTCAGATGTCATATTAAGTTTTTGAAGAAAATATTTTATTACGTTATTTTCTTTCAAACTGTAGATTGCCACCCCATGGCGCCGCGGGCCCTGTGCCGCTGCTGGAAGAGGCTGGCACCACGTCCCTGCGGCCTCTGGGTGTGGGAGGGCAGAGGGCTCCGTGCACTGCCTTCACCTCCAGGCACCGCCCCCCACAGCTCCTATTGGCTGGGAACAGGAAGCTGCGGCCAATGGGAGTTTCAAGGGAGATACCTGCAGGGGAGGGCAGTGCATGGAGCCCTCTGCCCTCCCTCCCTGAGGGACCGCAGGGACGTGATGCCAGACGCTTCTGGGAGCAGTGCGGCGTGGAGCCAGGGCAGGCAGGGAGCCTGTCTTAGCCCCGCTGTGCGCTGCTGCCACCCCGGAGCTGCTCCAGGTAAACGGCTCCGGGCTGGAGCCCACACTCCGAACCCTTCTTGCACCCCACACACCAACCCCCTCCCCCATCTGCTCAGTTAACCTCTTCACAAAAAAGCTAACAGAATGTAACAAACCATCAGGAAAGTGATAGATAATAAGACAGAAATTATCATAATTCACTATATAAATCCATGGTCCATCCACACCTTGAATACTATGTGCAATTCTGGTCACCCCATCTCGAAAAAGATATCTTAGAATTGGAAAAGGTACAGAGAACGGCAACAAAATGATTCGGGATATGGAACAGCTTACATATGAGGGGATATTAAAAAGACCGAACTATTCAGTTTAGAAAAGAGATGACCAAAGGGGTATATGAAAGAGGTATATAAAATCATTAGTAGCATGGAAGAAGTGAATAGAGAAATGTTATCACTCTTCATGTAACACAAGAACCAGGGGTCACCCAATGAAATTAATAGTCAGCAGGGTTAAAACAAACAAAAGACAGTACTTCTTCATACAACATACAATCAACCTGTGGAACTCCATGCCAGGGGATGTTCTGAAGGTCAAAAGTGTAACTGGGTTCAAAAAAGAACTAGATACGTTTGTGGAGGACAGGTCCATCAATGGCTATTAGTCAAGGTGGTCAGGGATGCAATCTCATGCTCTGAGTGTCCCTAAACCTCTGACAAGAATTATTGTTATAAGCTGGGGAAGCATCAGTTGGAAGTAACAGAGGAGGAGAAGGACCTCAGAGTATTGGTTGATCACTGGATGACTATAAGCCACCAATGTGATATGGCTGTGAAAAAAGCTAATGCGGTCTTGGGATGCATCAGGCGAGGTATTTCCAGTAGAGATAAGGAGGCGTTAGTACTGTTATACAAGGCACTGGTGAGACCTCATCTGGAATACTGTGTGCAGTTCTGGTCTCCCATGTTTAAGAAGGATGAATTCAAACTGGAACAGGTACAGAGAAGGGCTACTAGGATGATCCGAGGAATGGAAAACCTGTTTTATGAAAGGAGACTCAAAGAGCTTGGCTTGTTTAGCCTAACCAAAAGAAGGCTAAGGGGAGATATGACTGCTCTCTACAAATATATCAGAGAAATAAATACCAGGGAGGGAGAGGAATTATTTAAGCTCAGTACCAATATGGACATAAGAACAAATGGATATAAACTGGCCATCAGGAAGTTTAGACTTGAAATTAGATGAAGGTTTCTAACCATCAGAGGAGTGAAGTTCTGGAACAGCCTTCCAAGGGGAGTAGTGGGGGCAAAAGACATATCTGGCTTTCAAGACTAAGCTTGATAAGCTTATGGAGGGGATGGTATAATGAGATTGGTCCTTGACTATTAGCGGTAAATATGCCCAATGGCCTGGGATGGGATGTTAGATGTGGTGGGATCTGAGTTACTACAGAGAATTCTTTCCTGGGTGTCTGGTTGGTGAGTCTTGCCCAAATGCTCAGGGTTTATCTGATGGCCATATTTGGGGTCGGAAAGGAATTTTCCTCCAGGGCAGATTGGCAGAGGCCCTTGGGGTTTTTCGCCTTCCTCTGCAGCATGGGGCACGGGTCACTTGCTGGAAGATTCTCTGCACCTTGAAGTCTTTAAACCATGATTTGAGGACTTCAATGGCTCAGACACAGGTTTGATACTGGAGTGGGTGGGTGAGATTCTGTAGCCTGCATTGTGCAGGAGGTCCGACTAGATGATCATAATGGTCCCTTCTGACCTTAAAGTCTATGATTCTATGACTGACAGAAGCTGGCACTGGACAGCAGGGGATGGATCACTCAATTTCCCTCTTCTGTTCATTCCTTCTGAAGCATCTGCACTGGCCACTGTCGGACGACAGGATACCGGGCTAGGCGTCCCATTGGTCTGACCCAGTATGGCCATTCTTATGGTCTTATTTGTATAAAATCTTGGCCTCAGTGAATTCAATGTCAAAACTCCCATTGATTTAAGTGGGGCCAGATTTCACCCCCTTTGACCAAATGAACTACTAGCATAAAAAAGGGTGTTGCCATGGACCACATGTAATATTATGCATCAAGTACTGCAGACCTGACTCAGGCAAAACACTACTGGAGTCAAGTATGAGTTCAGAAGGAGTTTTGTCTGAATTAGGAGTGAGTGCATGATTTGGCTCTTTGTAAAGTGTTTCATATCCTGTTTCCTTGGAAAAGTGTGGTTAAAAACTAATACAATTAGTGTCAAGTATTGTTGCTGTTAAAGTGTTTCTACAGTACTGTACTACAACTCTACGTTTGTATAGAACTTGGTCTGCAAGTCTTTGTTCTGTGCAGTGATGAACAAACTGTCAGCACCCAGACAATAGTAATGAATCAATGCTAATAACGGCATGCTATTAGAAATGTAACTGTGACTATGTGGAGGATCTGCCTGATTACTTATGACTGACAAAGTCAAAGGGTTCAGCAAAGGTTTACACCACAAAACATAATCTTGGTCCAGTAGTTGCTCTCTCACTACTCAATACTGGGGTCTGACTCAAGTTTAAAGAGTCTTTGTATTTCACTTCGCCAATGTAGGACTTGTTTAACCCATGAAAACCTATTGCCATACAGATGTGTAACACTAGTGCTAAGAAAGAAAACAATTCATTAACTGAATGCTTTGGATCCTTTCAGCGATATGGGAGAATTACTTCAACACTGATAAGGGAGGTGCTACTGAAATGTTTGGGAGACTTGTGTCTATAGAAGAGACTTACTATAACTCTGAGGTGCAATAACAGCCCTTAAAAATATGTTTCCTGACGCAAAATGACAATTAAAGCCATAGAATGAATCAGGTGTAAAAGAAGACAATGGCACTGTCAGATGGTAGGCCTTTTTGTTGAACAATGTCATCTGGAGAAAACACTAATATAAGCAGGGTACTGACATTACATGTATCACTTAGCTATTGAACAGACAAAGGTTAATTCTGTATTTTGATTTCATCTGTATGGTATCACAATATCTGATAACAGATGTTGAGCTTTTTTCAGTTCAAATATTTTTATTTCTTTTAATGTTATACTTTTTATAACAAAAAAGTATAGAACTTTGTATATACACAAATATACAACAATAAATTGGCCGATGGAGGTCACTAAAGCTGCACTAATGAGACCGTCTATTTCTTTTTTAGTGCTCCATCTTGCAAAATGCTGAGTGACTCCTGTAACCCTAGGGACTGAGGGCACTCAGCACTTAGTATCAGGCCTTTAGGTCTAATATTGCTTGTTTGTGTCCATAGATATAAGCATAGATGGACACAGAAATTAAATCAGAAAAACCTAAAGTTGGGATTTAAAGGCAACAAAGAGGACCATTTCCCTTGGGAGGTTGGTATTATATGGGCAAATGCTAATGCAGAGCAAAATCTCAGTAAATTTGATTGATTTGGTCTAGCTGATACAATTTAAACCCTGGCTAAAAATATCTGGGGGAATTCAATGACTTTCCCCCCCCCCCAAAGAAACTGTTTAAATAAGTTCTGAAATGATAACCTGGCAGCACCATTAAACTAGAATTGACTTCCAAAAAATTAAAAAAGACAACCTAAGTTCATAATTTCAGACCACTTATATGTACAATAACTAAACTCTAACTAGTAGCTCTACAAAGAGACTTCTCTTTTCATCCTAATTATTAGTAGAGTACAAAATCAGATCCAAAAGATGACAAAGAGCCTGATTCTTTAACAGCTGTGTAACTCCATTATACTTCACAGGGTTTCTGATGAAGTCTGTGGGGTTAAGTGAAACCAAAGCTTTTTGTATATTATTATTTTAAAATACTGACGGTGGGTTTTGGCCTTTATTTTGATCAACATTAAATCCCTCATTAGAACACTTTAGCATGGAACATGGTAAATTCCCCTTTACTTGAAGTATTTAAATCAAGACTGAATATCCGTCTAAAAGACAAGCGATAGCTGAGCCTGTAGTTATGGTCTTGATACCGAAATAATAGGTGAAATTCTAAGGCCTGTGTTTGGCAGTCAGAATTAATGATCTCTTCTGGCCTTAAAAAAAAAAAAATCTATGAATACTTTTCAGTAAAGTGTTATAGATTGTTACAACCAATTCTCCTAAATTTTCCACAAAACATTATGAAGAGAAGTCAGATTTCTAGAAAGTATTTATACATTTTATTGTTGAACTGTGTTATGTTAGTACAGAGTACTTTTAGTTAAAAGAGGTAAATGTACAATTTTAACCAACCATTATTCAAATATGACTTTGCAACTGTACAGCTAATAACCTGCCAATTTGTCTGTACTACCTATGCAGAAAGGATATAGAAAGTCTGCAGAGAAAGGGAAAGTTCTAAACACTCACTGCTCACAGACCACAGTAACAGGCACTTAAATTAAAGCTGGTTGAGAAACAGAAAATGCATTCAACCGATATTTTCACAAAACACTGTCTGTTTTTCAGACCAGATTCACCCTTACTCATGTTGAGTAGAATGTTTCTTTTTATGTAGCCTCACCGAAACAGATGGAAATACTCACTGAATAATGTACTAAAGTGGTTGCAGAATAAGTGTCCCAGAATCTGGCCCATCATAATTTGTGCAGCAGATATAAGAATCCTTGCAATCATTTATAGAGATATAGGGCCAGATCCTCAGCTGATGTAAGCTGTCATAGCTCCATTTAGTTGGAGCTATGACAAGTTACATTAATCAGGAATCTGCCCCATAATGATTCAAATCACTGTGTATTTTTATGACACATCAAAGTATACTTGCTGGAGTTGAGGTTTATAGTGTAAATCTATTGCCCTATTGATTAGAGAAAAGGGATAACAAAAATGCACCACCAGTTTCTCCAAGAGCAGACTGAGGCAGAGGCAGGGCTACTTCAAAAAGACTTTGCTCAACAGATGCCACATCTTGAACCAAAGCTGGACTACCAGTTCCAGCAGAACCTGGAAATTTTGTGACCTTAAGACGTAAAGTGTTTGTATTATCAGCTTAAGTTGAAAAGATGGCCTTGTCATTTTCCTTTTTGTTTGGTTTGTTGCACTGATGTGAGGGAGTCTAATGTGGCAAACAAATTCCTAACCATATGGCTGTTTCTTCATTGCAGTTTGGAAGCTTAGTTTGCCAGACTGTATTTTATAAAATGGGCAATACTGTGACAACAAACACACATGCAATGCGTGTAAGTGACAATTTGTTCTTGTGAATCCCTTATTGTTTTTGAGCTTGACCCTCTAATATCCTACTCCAGCAACCTGTACATGCAGGAATAAGTGGGATTAGCATTTATTAAGGGAAAATCCTCCTAGTCTGAGGGCAATATGCCATGTAGAATGGCAATGTCTCCCCTCAGCAACGCAGGTTACCATGAGCCCATCTAACCCATCTTTCATGCTTTACGCTGGCTTCTTATAGGACAGAGAGTCAAGGTCTTGGTTCTTATTTTTGAGTCAGTCAATAGTTGGGGCCCAGGATTCCTAAAAGAGCACCTAAAGAGGAATATGGTCAACAACTCCACTCCTCAGGCACAAAGGAACTGTTCAGTGTAGATATAAAAAGTTCAAATGTGCAGTAGGCAGAGTTTTCTCAGGGCTAATGAAAGGCTGTGGAATTAACTCCAACAGGAATTAAGAACCACCACAAATCTCATCACCTTCTGCTGGAGCACTTTTCTGATTTCCTTTCTTTGATATAAACACACAGCACAGCGTACATATTTTGATGCTAGCAGGCCAGGTGCCAGATTACGCCAAGGCCCATAGACCTCACTGAACACTGACCAGTGCATAGCTGGAAAGTAGTCTAGCTCACCTGTGTGTTAGCATTTTTAAAACTGATATTAAGTTGGTCAGAATGTGTTTAGATTTGATTAAATGCTTGTAGGATGCTGCATATATTGATCTCACTTATAAACATCTGTATCCCATGGTATAAAGTTATATTGAGTGTTTGCACTGTAAACCTCTGTAACTGTGTAATACACCAAACAGGAAAGCAGCATTAATCAGTGTAAAGTGCTGGTCCTGCACACAAGAAGGCCCACTGAAAACAAATGAGCCATTTTCAGACATCAAAGGACAAAGGCTTAGCTGATTGCCCCATCCCTGCACCCATGAAGAGGAGATGGGCACCAACTCTTGTCCCATTCGTTTTAAGTCTAAGGGAAGGGAATAAAAATCCTGGTACAGTGATACAGTTCCTGACTAGAAGGAACTATTAACTAAGGTTTGTAACCTGGCCTTTAAATTGGCTTCTGTACCCAATGACTGGAAGTTAGCTAATGTAACGCCAATATTTAAAAAGGGCGCTAGAGGTGATCCCGGCAATTACAGACTGGTAAGTCTAACATTGGTACCGGGCAAATTAGTTGAAACAATAGTTAAGAATAAAATTGTCAGACACATAGAAAAACAAACTGTTGAGCAATAGTCAACATGGTTTCTGTAAAGGGAAATCGTGTCTTACTAATCTATTAGAGTTCTTTGAAGGGGTCAACAAACATGTGGACAAGGGGGATCCAATGGACATAGTATACTTAGATTTCCAGAAAGCCTTTGACAAGGTCCCTCACCAAAGGCTCTTAAGTAAAGTAAGTTGTCATGGGATAAAAGGGAAGGTCCTTTCATGGATTGAGAACTGGTTAAAAGACCGGGAACAAAGGGTAGGAATTAATGGTAAATTCTCAGAATGGAGAGGGGTAACTAGTGGTGTTCCCCAAGGGTCAGTCCTCGGACCAATACTATTCAACTTATTTATAAATGATTTGGAGAAAGGGGTAAACAGTGAGATGGCAAAGTTTGCAGATGATACTAAACTGCTCAAGATAGTTAAGACCAAAGCAGACTGTGATGAACTTCAAAAAGATCTCACAAAACGAAGTGATTGGGAAACAAAATGGCAAATGAAATTTAATGTGGATAAATGTAAAGTAATGCACATTGGAAAAAATAACCCCAACTATACATACAATATGATGGGGGCTAATTTAGCTACAACAAGTCAGGAAAATGATCTTGGAGTCATCGTGGATAGTTCTCTGAAGATGTCCGCGCAGTGTGCAGAGGCAGTCAAAAAAGCAAACAGGATGTTAGGGATCATTAAAAAGGGGATAGAGACTAAGACTGAGAATATATTATTGCCCTTATATAAATCGATGGTACGCCCACATCTCGAATACTGCGTACAGATGTGGTCTCCTCATCTAAAAAAAGATATATTGGCACTAGAAAAAGTTCAGAAAAGGGCAACTAAAATGATTAGGGGTTTGGAATGGGTCCCATATGAGGAGAGATTAAAGAGGCTAGGACTCTTCAGATTGGAAAAGAGGAGACTAAGGGGGGATATGATAGAGGTATATAAAATCATGAGTGGTGTGGAGAAAGTGGATAAGGAAAAGTTATTTACTTATTCCTATAATACAAGAACTAGGGGTCACCAAATGAAATTAATAGGTAGCAGGTTTAAAACAAATATAAGGAAGTTCTTCTTCACGCAGCGCACAGTCAACTTGTGGAACTCCTTACCTGAGGAGGTTGTGAAGGCTAGGACTATAACAGCGTTTAAAAGAGAACTGGATAAATTCATGGTGGGTAAGTCCATTAATGGCTATTAGCCAGGATGGGTAAGGAATGGTGTCCCTAGCCTCTGTCTGTCAGAGGATGGAGATGTATGGCAGGAGAGAGATCACTTGATCATTGCCTGTTGGTCCACTCCCTCTGGGGCACGTGGCATTGGCCATTGTCGGTAGACAGGATACTGGGCTAGATGGACCTTTGGTCTGACCCGGTACGGCCGTTCTTATGTTATGTTCTTATGAACTGCATCACTATGCTGCTTGGAATTTGGAGAGGGCAATATTTCTTAGCATAAGCAAGGGCTCCCCAAGCTGCTTAGCTTGGGCTTGCTCTAAAGGAAACAGAAAGCTTGCATATCACAGCAGTTTCTATTCCTTTTGGAATCTAAGACTGTAACTCATTTGTGTGTCTGTTGACCGGCTTTAACATTGTAAATGACTCATTTTTTCTTAGTTAATAAATCTTTAGTTAGTTTATTATAGGATTGGCTACAAGCATTGTTTTTGGTGTGAGGTCTAAGTGTAACTGACCTGTGCTATGTAACTGGTCCTTGGGGACTGGCAGTAACTTGAATATTGTTGTGATTTGTGTGTAAGGGACAATCTACCACAAAGACAAGCTTGCCTGGGTGGCAAGATAGATCGGAGTACCCTAGCGGACTGTCTGTGACTCCATGGTGAGGCTGCTATAGTGCTTGATGAGTTCACATTTGTTACTTGCTTGGTGAAATCTAAGTATAGAACTGGCAACCAATTTGGGGTTTGTGCCCTGCTTCTTGACAGTCTGCCTGAGGCTGGCACTCATGCTTGTGAGCTACTCCAGACAGCTCAACACATATAATTTATAAAAAAAAACAAAGCAACAAAATCCCTACCCTACTCATACAAATTCTCTCTTGGGGAGTAGCCGAGAGAAATAATTAATCAGATATGAAAACTGTTAATTACGTCACTTAATGCACTACTTGAAGGCAATGATGAAGGTGGTCCAACAAACTGACTAGAAAGGAATAGCATAGAATAGAATAAATCCAGTGGCAGATGTAATTCCATGTTGACATATGCAAAATGCATATTGGAAAGAGTAATCTGAATTACTCATCAGTGGGTTCTAAATTAACAGTCGCCACTCAGGAGAAAAACCTGGGTATCGTTATGGATGTCTCAGTGAAAATGCCTGCTAAATAGGCAGTAGCAGATGGACAAAGTGTAAGGATGTATAAAGGATAGGACAGAAGATGATAGTGGAGCTAGTATAATGACATTACATGAATCACTGGCATGCCCTTCCCATATCTATAACTCCGATTGAAGTCAATTCCTATGGCAGTGGCGCATGCACCACACCTCACAGGATTAGGTCCTAAATCAGGGGAAGAATTTTGCCCATGGTGTTGTGTCGCAGGGCGACTGGCCCTTTAAGGGGAATAGGGCTCAAGTCTGCCTGCTGCTGCCTTTTGAAGACCCACCTGGGCATAACTGAGTGTCCCAGGTGGCCACTTAATGGTTAATTGGTCAATGAGCACCTGGATCTAATAAAAGGTTACCCGAGCTTAGTTAGGGAAGTCATTCTCAAGGAAACAGGGAGCTCCCGAGGAGTGGAGCTCCCAGAAGAGGTGATCAGAAGAGCTCATCAGATCAGGGAGCCTAGAAGGTGTGCTCCTGGAGAAAGGGAACTCTCTAAGGAGCCAACGCAAGCAGGGAGTCCAGGAGGTGTTCCTGGAAGTAGGAGAGTCCTAAAGAGAGAGCTTCAGAAGGCAGGCGTACAGGGAGGGCTACTCTCAGCAAAAGGTTCTCCTAAACTATGCCAGGAAATGCAGCCTCCCCGGAAGCTACTCCCAAGGAGAGCTGCTTCTGGAAAGAAGGGGCTGATGTAAAGATGAGCAGTCCCAGAGAGAACGTTCTCCCAGGGAGGGACAGGAGCAGCAGAGGAGATGGAACTGGGTGTGGGACCTCCCACCACTGCCTTATGCTGCTCCTGCCCTCTGCCTTGGAGCTGCTCCTGCTTGCTGTGCAGAGTTGAGGGGGAGGTAGAGGGGTGCTGATGTCAGGGTTTTCCGCTCCCCCAGCCCTTGTACTCCATCTCCACAGAGCAGGGTGTGGGGGAGACAGAACAGGGCTCAGGACGGAGGGAGCTTGCTGGCAGCTGCTGCTGTGTCTGAACTTGCTGATCTATTTAAAAGGGCAGTGTACTTAAAGTCAGGTCAGCATACTTAAAGAGGCAACGCGCGTCTCTGTCACACACACACACACACACACAGTGTGTGTGTGTCTCTGTCACACACACACACTGTTTTTCACACTCACCTCCAAACACACATGTGTATTGTTGTTGTTACTTCTTTCAAAGTGTGTGATTTTAGTTTTTTGACTGATCTATACATTTCATAATTTTTATTTCTCTCTTACGCTTAAATTTAATTCTTTGAGTAGTGAGTTCTAAAATGCCTAAACTGTCCTGGCTGGAGTAATTATCCCTATGGTAACATTTTTTAAAAAAATATTGGTTTCTATTGGTGGTGCACATCTGCACATTACCTCGATATGGTGCACATAACAAAATTCATTTCGCACGTGGATGGAAAAAGTTAGAGGGAACACTGACTATAACTACTAACAATATAGGTATGACTAATGAGGGCTGAAACTTTTTTTTCTGCTGAGAGCAACAAGCTCATAGAAATGAGAAGAGAATTCAGGTTGATTCAATGATTCTATTACACTGTTTTACATTTCAGCTGACATAATACAAATGTAGGTAGCTGTAGCAGAGTACCAGTAGTGCTGAATCTTATCTGTTCAGGTAGGTTCACAGTCTATCGTCTTTGCTAATGCAAGACTCCTATTGACGTTTTGTCTGCTTTAGGAAGGATTACAGGAGTTAGTCCGCAGTAATTGAATTTTGACATATGAAATATTGAGGCAGTTGGGCTCCTCTGGAACAATGCAGATAACAAAGCCCATAAAAGCTGAGGACAAAATGCTCTAGGTAGAAGGCATCCAGCTATGGAATGAACATCTAGAGAAGAATCAGGCAAACCCAGAGCCAGAACACCTTCAAGAAACACCGCAAAACCTTTATCTTCCAAAAGGCCTTTCCACTACAGCAAGAATGGTGCTCCAATATTGGCACTCCTTTCTACACAAGACCTTCCCTTCCTAAAAACATCTGAAAACAAATCAACCAACCAGTTAAAAATCCTAACCGAAGCAGAGTTTCCATCTTGAGAAGAGCCAGAGACTCCATAAAGTCCACTAACGACTTCCTACTGCTACTTTATGTGGAAGACATTCAAACACTATAGTGATGGGTGATAGTATAAAACCTAAAATAGATTCTGGATTTCCTCTTTTTTCTTGGGTTTGTCTCCTTCTTTTAATAGTTCAGACAAAAATGAAACTCATCTTTTCATCTGAAAATTTATTCTTCTCCAGTTTCTTTTGATTACACAATGCTTATAGACAGAATGCTGTTCAGGTTTAAAATTCAGAACGTGTGGCTAATACCAAGTTGGGAGGGGTCGCAAGCACTTTGGAGGACAGGATTAGAATTCAAAACAAACTTGACAAATTGGAGAACTGGTCTGAAATCAGCAAGAAGAATTAAATAAAAAGTCAGATGCAAGACTACAAAATGGGGAATAACTGGCTAATTAGATGTTAGTACTACAGAAAAGGATCAGGGCGTTATAGTGTACCACAAATTGAACGAGTCAACAATATGATGCAGCTGCGAAAAAGGTTAATATTCTGGGATGTATTAACAGGAGTGTTGTATGTAAGCCATGGGAGGTAACAGTCCCATTCTACTTGGCTTCAGCTGGAGTACTGTGTCCAGTTCTGGGCCCCACACTTTAAGCAGGATGTGCACAAACTGGAGAGTCCAGAGGAGAGCAATAAAACTAAGAAAAGGTTTAGAAAATCTGACCTATGAGGAAAGGTTAAAGAAACTGGGCATGTTTAGTCTTGAGAAAAGAACAGTGATGGGGCGGGGAAAACCTCATAACAATCTTCAAATACGTTAAAGGCTGTTATAAGAAAGATGGTGATTAACTGTTTTCCACATCCATTGAAGGAAGGACAAGTAGTAATGGGCTTAATCTGCAGCAAGGGAGGTTTAGGTTAGATATTAGGAAAAACTTTCTAACTGTAAAAGTAGTTAAGCTCGGAAATAGGCTTCCAAGGGAGGTTGTGGAATCCCCATTATTGGAGGTTTTAAGAACAGGCTGGATCAATACATGTCAGAGATGGTCTTGATTTTCCTTGTCCTGCAACAATGTAAGGGGTTGGACTTGATGACTTCTCAAGGTCCCTTCCCACCATATAGTCCTATAATTCTATGAACTATTTATTTTGTACAGTAGACAATAAATCAGAGGAGGAAAAAATCTGTGAAAGAGTAGGTACCAGGAGAAATATGTGGAGGAGAAATTCTTACTAGCTGTTCTATAGCCTCAGTGACCCAATTCACCATTGTGTCACTCCAATTTTATGCCAGTGCAACTGAACTGATTTCAACAGAGTTACACCAGTGTCAAAGTGGAGTAACACAGTGCTGAATCTGACTCTCCCCCCCCCCCCTTTCTTCACTGGAGTCATCTGTCAACCCACACTAAGCCAAGAATCTGTCATTTATAATGTTCTACATGCGCACCTGCAGCACTACTTCAGCGAGTTCACATGTACAATTATTTCATTTTGTGTGAGCTCTGGCTCATCCCCATGTGCTTTGCAAAGCTATGAGTTTTCCCACCCACGGTGGATACATCTGAATCATACTTACTGCCTCCCACAGTTTCTTTATTCTTTCAGGTATAAAGTGCAGAGCTAGATGTACAAATGGGGAGATTTATCTTTTAAAGAAAGTAGCTCACTGTGTACCAGCCACTGAAAACAACGGTTAAAGGAATAATTTAAAAGAAAATAGTATAAATATAATTCAGATTTTAATTTGTGACCTCTAGGGCCAAGTTTTGACTCGCAGGGCCAAATTTAGCCTGGGTGGAGGCAGGTGTAACTTGGATGAAGTCAATTGTGCTCTGTCCGCTTATATCACAGCAGAATTTGGCCCATATTCCTATTTATTAAAATAGTCTATGGATATAGTTATTGGTTTTGTCACTTGGTTGCATATATTTCACAATAAATGACCTACACCTTTTGTCTCTTTCTCCCACTCTTGGTTTTGCATCTTTTTCATGCCACCCATTATGCCTGGAATAGACTTCTGCTTCCCATTTGCTAACTAATCTCCCTCACCTCTTCCAAATCCACCCTTATATTCCATGGGCCTGATTCTCTCCTGGGGCACATTGCCTCAGCTCCATTGACGTCAATGAAGCGGAGGCTTTGGCCCCAGAGATGTTGTGCAGCTTTTCTTAAAATCCTCTTGGGGGTCAATATGAGCTGCAGCAAGTTAGAGTTGCTGGCTTCTCTAAATTTTGCCACACCCAGGATGGAAAGAGGCATAAAGGTGGCAGAGCGTCACTTTTTCTTCTTTACTTCAGCTGTGCCAAGGTCTGCTCCAATGCAGTTGAGGATCTAGCCTATTAATTTTGGGCAGGCAGAGTGAAATTACTGAAGCAGGAAATAATATTGAACAGTACTGGAGAGGCTGCATGGACCACTGGACTGGAGGCTAGAATGGGAGTCAGCAGGCCTGAAATACTACTTCCAGCTGCTAGGTCTGGGTACATCTACACTACAAAAACAAAAACAAAAAAAAAAAAAAAAAAAAATCAAACAAAAACAAACAAAACCCCACATCACCAAAACAAAAATAAAAACAAGAAAAAAACCCAAAACTAAAAAACTCCCCCAAGAACCACGTCAGCCAGCCTCAGAGCCTGGGTCAACTGACAGCAGCTTGCAGGGCTCATGCTACGTGGCTAAAAACTGCAATGTAGACCTTCCTGCCTGAGCTGGAGCCTAGCCTCTGAGACCCTCATACCACACCATGGCTCCATAGCGCGAGCCCAGACTCTGAGACTCACTGCTGCAGGGCTGGTTATTTTGGTTTTCATTTGCAATTTAGACATGCCCACATTCACTTATCCGCTATTCTTTCTGTGCCTCTGTTATCCTTCACACCCTTTATTTGTCTTGTCGACCAGCGGTTCTCAAACTGTGGGTCGGGACCCCGAAGTGGGTCTCGACCCCATTTTAACGGAGTCGCCAGGGCTCACTTAGACTTGCTGGGCATAGGGCCAAAGCTGGAGCCCCACCACCCGGGGCCCAAGACCCACCGCCCAGGGCCGAAGTCGAAGCCTGAAGACTTTAGCTGTGGGAGGTGGGACTCAGATAATACGCCCCTTGCCTGGGGCTGAAGCTCTTGGGCTTCGGCTTTGTCCCCACCCCCGGCAGTGGAGCTCGAGTGGGTTCGGGCTTCAGTCCCCCAGCCTGGGGTCATGTAGTAGTTATTGTTGTCAGAAAGGGGTCGCGGTGCAATGAAGTTTGAGAACCCCTGATCTAGACTGTAAGATCTTCAGGGCAGGGGCTGTCTCTCACCATCTGTCTGTACAGGGGCTAACTACGGCACTACTGTAATACAAATTCTTCTTCTTTATAATAATATTGCCAACCAGTGCTAAGTTTCCAGTGTCAGTTACATTAATGCGCTGCTAGAGCAAAGCATAAGCTCCAAGTTCTTATTTTAATTTAAAAACAACCTAAATAAAACAAAAATATACCGAAGGCTGGAAGGAGGAAAATCAGAATAAGACATACAATATTTTACCCCTGCAGAGCCTGTTTTCCTACTTGCAGTAGATACACAATACATGCTTCAGAGGGTCACAACATACTGGAGATATTTTATCAACAAAACCAAGTGCCACTAACTGCAGTTAAAGGTGCGAAACAAAGCTTAATGCTACACCACTGCCATGGTTACTGCGAAGAGTTAGAGGGAGGATGTTCCAGTGTTGTCTGGATTCATTGCTATGTTGCCAGGCACTGCAGTGAAGCAGCCTTGCTGACTCTAAGGGCAGTCAGTCAGATGGCAAACAGAAATGAAGGGAATTTTGTAAAGCAGAAGGGTGAGGGATTAAAAATACCCAGTTTAAAATTTCATCTAGCTGAGACATTCATTAGGTGGAAAGAAGCACTAAATGCTCTGACAATACTGATGCATCACCACAGCAACACAGAGCTAAGAAAGGCAGCCTAACTGGTAAACTGTAAGCAGTTTATATTTAAAGTTCAAAGGAACAAAGCGGCCAGTAAAACCAGAAATGATTCATTTTGTAGCAGAACTGTCTTAATTTGTCATAATACATCACTTTTGCATGATGCGAAGCAGATGATATTCACCTGTTCCCACAATTCTAAACATGTACCAATTACACACACACACACACACACACACACACACACACAGAGTGCACAGACCTCTAATGAGTTAACTCTACCACACGTAGAAGGGAAACTATTAACAGGAAGAAAAGCAAGCAACTGCAAAGAATTGCAATGACCATTCTCATAGTGATTCCATTTTTTCTTAAGTTTCAAATATAGTTTCATGGTATTCAAAATATTCAACAGCATCTAGCGCATTGGTTAAAAAATGTACACGATGAAGATATCAGCAAATGTTATCAGCCGAACTGCTTGCTAAACAAAACACATAAGTGATGTGTAGGGTAATAGTTATGCAAAAGCTCATTTTAACATTCAGCAGTTTTTCTGACAGTTATGATGGTTTTTTATGTCACATTACAGAAAAAGATCATGCATATTGCTAGTGATGGATCCTTGAAGGAAGAGACTACTAAAAATACATGAAAGAAAAAGAAACACAGAACAAACAAACCCAAAACAGCAGAATTAGCACTGAACAGGCTAAAGCCACAATTAAAGGCATTTTCATTGCTATTTATGTGTTTATGTTTGGATGAAGCCTGTTTAAAAGTAACAAGTTACTGTGAATTGTGATCATAATATTCAAATTAAGACTACTGCGTACAACGTACACTTAACCAGACAGATTCAGGTGGCATGCACTGAAGATTAACGTCGCTTTGTAAACCAGCAGCCCCAAAGGCACCAAAACCAAAGGATCATTCCCAAACTGCAAAATGCACTGAACCTTCATATATAATGCTCTTTGCAAGTGCTGTTTAATCTTTCCTACCTTAGCTGGTTTCCTCTTGCAAAAGCTAATGCTGATTTATTAAGACATATCGTTTTTCCAACAGGTTGTGCTTCCTTCTCTCGTGATAGAGAAAACTGGCTTTGGCAGCAGTTTGTAACTGATGATTAATTCTGACACTTCAGTCCTTTTGCCTTTCTTGCCAGCTTTTCAAAGGCTGGCCATTCTATAGGAAATGCCTTGATCATATAGAACCTTTGATTTTATTATTTCATTATTCAGTGTTATCATCTGTATTATAACCCGCTCCAGTACATTTTACACATCACTAGGTTTTGTTGTTAGTGAAACAGCAGGATAATAGACATTTCAGAATAAACCATTATTCCACACTGCGGGCAGAAATTTGCACACCCTGCTGTAGGGAATTAGTCTCGTCTCAGTACTATACTAAAAGGGGAAAGCATTTGATTTACAAACTAGACTGAAAACTAAAACAACGTAGGCTCCGAGCAAAGCAAAAACGTTGGGCTACCAAGCCAGGGGCAATTTTTTTTAGTGTAGAAAACATCTGATTATAATTTTTACTTCTCTTTTTCAGCTTCAGACATTTCCTGTCTCATCACCATTCGGTAACTCAAGCATTTCTTTTCTTCTTTTACAAGACCTTATGGCTTTGATTTCCAAAAAATTTTTAAGTTAAAAAAAACAAACACAATATAGATTTACTATTAAATGAATATTAACTCGTTATGCTGCAATGCATAGTGCCTGCCATAGTACAGCATATTTTAGGAAGCCATCTACAGTCATGGGAGACATGTGGACACTGCAGTGGGAACTGACAGGACAATATACACCACCTTCTGCAGGGCATACTTGAGCCCTGGGTGTGTAGTTGTGAATAATGTGGAATCTATAGATGTCTAATCCAGAGTGAAAAAAATCCTTCCCCATCAGAAAAGGATTGGGGTGTGGTGCAGACAGGTCCAGGTAAACCCTTTGAAATGCATCCCTGCAAAACTGCTTAACCTGCTTATTCAGATGAATGGTAAAGATCCACCTGTAGCATTTACCACTGGAGGAGGAGGTACACACAAGGCTCTATTACCACTTAGCTCTGCCTATCATTGTGTTGTGCACTCCTGCTATCGATGTAAAGTAGTTATATGGCCTCCCATTACTGTGGTACCTGAGCGCCTCATAATCTTTAATATATTTATCCTCACAACTTTCCTTACAAGCCTTTGATTCTGCCTCTAGGCACGCGCAATGCTGCCTCTCTCCAGGTGTCTGGACACCTGCTTAAGCCCCAGGATGATCCATGATAGATATGGGGTATGGAACCACTTCCATATGAGGACAGATTAAAAACACTGGGACTGTTCAGATTAGAAAAGAGACGACTGGGGGGGGGGAATATGATAGAGCTCTATAAAATCATGAATGGTGTGGAAAAGTGAATAAGGAAGCGTTGCTTACCCCTTCACGGAACACAAGAAACAGGCGTAACCCAATGAAATTAGTAGGCAGCAGGTTTAAAAAACCATAAGGATCTACTTCTTCATAATGCACAGTCAACCTGTGGAACTCATTGCCATGGGATGTTGTGAAGGCCAAAAGTATAAATGGGTATGAAAAAGATTTAGATAAGTTCATGGAGCACAGGTCCACCAATGGTGATTAGACAAGATAGTCACGGATGCAACTCCACGTGCTGGGTGTCCCTAAACCTCTGACTGCCAGAAGCTGAGACTGTATGACAGGGGATGAAGTACTCGATAAATTGCCATGTTCTGTTCATTCCCTCTGAAGCATCTGGCATTGGACGCTGTCAGAAGACAGAATACTGGGCTAGATGGACCATTGATGTGACCCAGTATGGCCATTCTTATGTTCTTATGAACCAGGGGAAGATAGCTGGAGGAGTGCCTTACTCACATACTGGGCTTAATCTGGTAGGCATGGTCAGAGACCACTTAACAATACACAATGCAGGAGGTAGCTGGAGGGGGGGAAAGGAGGCCTTAAGCTTACTGGTTAGGATACTCAGGATGTGCGGGACCTGGTTCAAGTCCTCCCTCTGCTTGACACGGCACAGGGTTTGAACAGGGATCTGCCACCTCTCAGGTGAATGTCCTAAACCTTGGGTTAGGGGAAATTCTGATGTGGGGCTACCTCAATTGAATAATTAAATATTAACTGGTCCAGAGAAAAAGCAAGAATCACTCCACAGTCCAGTGGCTAGGGCAGACATGAAAAAAGTGGCTTGCTTCCAGTAGGCTATCCCCTTCTTCCTATTATGGGGACAAATCCTGAAATCAACAGAAGTTTGTCTGAATGAAGCAATGAAAAAAAGTAGATGTGTGTGTGAGAAATGCTGTTTGGCTCTTCTCACTAAACAGAGCACAGAAATAACTTGCATTCCTCTCAGTGAGATGGAGTATTTTGCAACTGCTTCTGAAAGCATCAACAATCCCAAAGAAGAGGAAATAACCCATAGGTGGGGGTAAGGGGTGTTCTTTTGATACACACCTTATTTGA
Source organism: Trachemys scripta elegans (assembly GCF_013100865.1). NCBI lineage: Eukaryota > Metazoa > Chordata > Testudines > Emydidae > Trachemys > Trachemys scripta. Next base: position 117,377,108 of record NC_048302.1, read on the forward strand.
CTCTACTCACCCAATTAAGAATGAGCATTATGAGCCAAATTCATGGCCCACAATACAGCTTATTTATTCTGGTCGGCAGTGCACAATACCCTTGTTTCCAGCAAATCCAGAAAAAAAGAGGACTCCCCTTGTATGACTTAATCTTCCAGTGGCAAAGCACCATTATAGCTGCTCCTATGCCACCGCCTTCCAGTATCTGGTCAGGGATTGTGGTAGGGCAAACGGAGATGTGGGGAGGACACCACTGTATCCAAACAATTCCCTGCTGCTAGAGTGGCACTTTGGGGCTCTGGGTAATCTTAAGGCTTCTCAAAGCCACTGCTGACCCTCAGCCTTCCATTTCAGTACCAAGCACAATGTGGTCAGAATAGAGAATCTGCCCCTATTCTGGCTAGGAACAGGAAAAGCCACTTAAGCGAATGGAAAGGCCCATTGACTTCCATGGAGTTTGGATCAAACCCTGATCCAGAACACCGCGTATTGTTAAAAAAGTTTAATTATGTTTCATTTCTGTCTCTATGATACGTTATTAGTGCAAATTGAGGTATTAAATTCACAAATAGCTGCTTAGGACATAAAAACAGAAACCAAGGTTTTCTTGGTGCGAAAACATAGAGAAGCCTCCTGCATTGTGACAGAAAAGAAACGGCTGGTTTTAAAAATTAACAGCTTGGGATTATAATGTTTGTTTATTTTCGGTGTTCTTCCCTGATGTCGTTTGCTGCTGTATTGGGAGCAAAGCCATTCTGCAGACACTAAAATAAACCATTTTTTTCTAAGCAGTTTTACAGTTCTAGCACTTCTTGCTTAAACCAAACTCAGCTGTTGTAAAGCAACCTCCATCCACCCTGGACTTCCACATCAAGATAGCAGCTTGGAACAAATGCATACAGAAACCACACAGCAATTTCCACAACGGCAGCACTGATACTGTACTGGACACTGATGGGCAGGTTCCGGTTCAGTTCCAGGTTCCAGTTAGGGGACTGATGGGCAGGGATCCCCTGGGAAGATAATATGAGGGGGCAAGGAGTCCAGGAGAGCTGGCTGTATTTTAAAGAAGCCTTATTGAGGGTGCAGGAACAAACCATCCCAAAGTGCAGAAAGAATAGCAAATATAGCAGGCGACCAGCTGGACAGTGAAATCTTTGGTGAGCTTAAACTCAAAAAGGAAGTTTACAAGAAGTGGAAATTTGGACAGATGACTAGGGAGGAGTATAAAAATATTGCTAGAGCATGCAGGGGTGTAATCAGGAAGGCCAACACACAATTGGAGGTGCAGCTAGCAAGGGATGTGAAGGGTAACAAGAAGGGTTTCTACAGGTATGTTAGCAACAAGAAGGTCAGGGAAAGTGTGAGACCCTTACTGAATGGGGGAGGAAACCTAGTTACAGATGATGTGGAAAAAGCTGAAGTACTCAATGTTTTTTTTGCCTTGATCTTCACAGACAAGGTCAGCTCCCAGACTGCTGCACTGGGCAACACAGTATGGGGAGGAAGTGAGCAGCCATCAGTAGTGAAAGAACAGGTTAAGGACTGTTTAGAAAAGTTGGACGTGCACAAGTCCATGGGTCCAGATCTAATGCATTCAAGGGTGCTGAGGGAGTTGGCTGATGTGATTGCAGAGCCATTGGCCATTATCTTTGAAAATTCGTGGCAATCGGGGGAGGTCCCAGACGATTGGAAAAAGGCAAATATAGTGCCCATATTTTAAAAAGGGAAGATAGATAACCCGGGGAACTACAGACAAGTCAGCCTCACTTCAGTCCCTGGTAAAATCATGAAGCAGGTACTCAAGGAATCCATTTTGAAGCACTTGGAGGAGAGGAAGGTGATCAGGAACAGTCAAACATGGATTCACCAAGGGCAAGTCATGCCTGACCAACCTCATTGCCTTCTATGATGAGATAACTGGCGCTGCAGATATGGGGAAAGTGGTGGATGTGATGTATCTTGACTTTAGCAAAGCTTTTGATATGGTCTCCCACAGTATTCTTGCCAGCAAGTTAAAAAAGTATGGATTGGATGAATGCACTGTAAGATGGATAGAAAGCTGGCTAGATGTTACAGAGCCGCTCATGTATCTAAAACAAAGTCTACTTGTACAATAAAACAATACTCCTTTTATAAAATAATAACCAGGAAAATATATGGAATTAAAAAGGCACCTATGCGAGTAAACTTTTTAAGAACAGAATAATGCAAAACTTACTTTAAAAACTGGATGAACGAAAGTGTGCCTGTTCCTCCTTGACTTTGTTCAGGCAGTATTTGTAATCTGTCATTGCAATCCTAGTAAAGCAGTCCAACTGTTCGTTGGTCAATTTGTTCCTCGGTTTTCTTTTCACAATAGTCATTGTTGAAAATGTGGATTTGCAGGTATACGTACTGACAAAAAAATGAGAGCATTTTTTGCACACAATAGTTCAGAGATGGGTATTGTGTATCAGGGACCACGTTCCAGAAATGATAAACACCTATTTTAAGTTCAGACTTCATGATGTCATTTGTCTGAAGTTCCACAATTTCACTCTTCAGTTTAGCATGGTCAGAACAAATGTCTGTGATAACTGACAGATATGTCAATAAGACATGGAGGGGGTTCTCATTTAAATTAAAAAACTCCTTGTACTCCATTACGTCTTTGAATCAAGACTCAAATTCCACCCTCAATTCTCCCAGTACAAATGAATTGTAATTTAAGTGTTTCAGAAGCTCAGGATTTTCTGAGGTGACTGCTCTGAGTTTTGGAATGTGAACAAACTGCATGTCAGGAATGAATAATGTTGTAATCTTGTTTTGAAAAGCAGTTACGACATGCAACATGTAACTAGGAAGTTTCTATTTCCCTTGCAACTGGAGATTTAGTGTATTCAAATGGCAAGTGATGTCAGTCAAAAATGCCAGCAAAAATCCAGCCACTCTGGATTTTCTAAGTCCAAGTTTTTTTCCTTCTTCCCCTTGGAATTAACGAATCTGAGGAGGGAGACCCAAAAATCTTTCAAGGACCCTGCCACGAGATAACCATCTCACTTGATTGTGCATCACTAGGCCACCATATTCTGTCTCATATTCTTCCAGTAATGCCTGAAACTGCCATTGATTCATTGGTCTTGAAACAATAAAATTGACCACCTTTACAACCAACTGCATGACACTTTGCATTTCACTATTTTTTAGTATACCCACAATTGCTTCTTGGTGAATGAAACACGGCGAATTTGGGTATTTCCTTTCGTTTCCTCATCAGGCCAATCAATCCATTCTCCTTCCCTCACATATTTGGTGCACCATCTGTACAAACAGAAGTTAGCTTTGTCCAGTCCAAGTTATTCTCAGCAAAAAAAATCGAGTAGGGCATTCAAAATGTTTTCCCCTTTTGTTTGACCTTTCAAAGGTATTAAACACAGCAGTTCTTCCCAGAATAATTCTTTTTTGGGGAAACGAACCCAGACACACAATTGTGAGATGTCACATATATCTGTACTTTCATCCACCGCTAAAACATGGTGCTGCCAAAACATCTGCTGTTAACTGTTGTCGGATTTCTTTTCCAATTTCCTCCACCCTTCTCATTATGATTGTGTCAGACAGTTGCAGCCCTTTTATTTGCTTTAGGATTGCATTTCTGTTATTGAAATCAGCACACGGGATTTCCACAGAAGCCAGAAAACACTCTTTAATGATCTCTGCGTGAGTAAATGACATTTTATGTCTTGCTAAAATCCATGCGATTTCAAAAGATGCCTGTCAAACATGCTGCAACAGACCTCGATCTCTATATTATTTTTTTCTGGCCTTTAAGTAAAGCAGCAAGTTGTCCCATTTTACTTCTTCTTAGGTTACTTCCAAGTGGGTAATTTTTGCTGAAATTTGCATGCTCTGTTGTGTAATGGCATTCTAAATTGCTGGGCTTAAAAGCAGAACATGTCTGCTGACAAGTTAAACAAACAGGCTTCATGCATGTTTCATTAAGCACAAAGAAAAACTCATCAGTCCACTTTTCTTGAAACTTTCAGTTTTCATCTTCCAAAGCACTTCCTCTTTTTTTTGGCTGGCTCTGGGCGGGGGCTCAGAGCTGAGACAGGGGCTTGGGGTATAGGAGAAGGTATGGGGGGCTGGCCCCAGAAGGCTGCAGGTTGGGTGGTGGAGGAGAAATGCTGGTCCAGCATAGCTGGGCCTGCTGTACTCATGCTACATGGGTCTTAATAATGCAGAGCTATTCAGAACCTGCCCATTGAAGGGGGCGGAACTTACTTCGGGCAGCCCTGGCTTCATGCCGCTCCCGGAAGGGGCCAACGCACCCTTGCTGCCCCTGGGGGCCATGTAGCTCTGCACGCTGTGCCTCTCTGCAGGCACTGCCCCCACAACTCCAATTGACCACAGTTCCCCATTCCTGGCCAATAGGAGCTGCGGGGGCGGTGCTTGCAGGCAGGAGCAGGGTGTGGAGATTTCTGCTCCCCCCCCGTAGCCGTGGGGTTATGCTGGCCGCTTCCAGGAGCAGCGTGGGGCCGGAGCCTGCCTTAGCAGCAGCCCCGCAGCACTAACAGAGATTGCCGGAGATCATGATCGACAGGGAGCCACACTTAGGGTCAATGGAAGCCGCCACTGGCTCGCAGGCCTTGCAATGAAGAACGCTACCTTAGGCTCTGCCCCTGCTCTGCCCCTTCTTCAGAGGCCCCATCCCAGACCCGCCTCTTCTCTGAAGGCCCCGCTACTGCTCCGTCTCTTCCCTCAATGCCCTGCCCCCTACTCACTCCTCTCCCTTCTCTCCCCTGTTGCTTGCTGCTCTCCCCCCCTCAACTCCAGCATAAGCAGCCCCAAGGGACTTGCAAACCCCAGCTCCAGCAGCCTGCCTGGCAGTGTAGGTCAGAAGAGCGCTGCGGCCGCATGGGGACAGCCAGGCAGCCCTGCTGGTGAGCTAGGATGCGGACCTCCTGCCCAGCAGCCCCCACCTCCCTCTGATCTATCTGCCCGGCAGCCCCCCCACCTACTTGAGCCCTCCCCACCCCGGCGCTGCCTGAGAGCGTGGCCGCGGGAAGTGCTGGCTGGTGAGGCAGGTCACATTCTTTCCCTCCTGGGGCAGGTTTCATGCCCACTGGGAGCCTCTTACCCTGCTCGCCATGGGCCCCTGCACTCTGTCCTCTGCCGCAGCCCTGCAAACCGTGTTTCTCAAAGGGGCGGCCTGCAGCCCGAGCTGGTGCATGTGTGCTGCCGCAGCAGCCGCCGCTTCCTGGGGCGGGTGACAGGCTGCCTCTTCCCCCCATGCCCTCAGTAACCGGACTTATAACATCCGATCAGTAGATCCCTTTTCTGGACTTTCCAGTTGAAAACCGGACACCTGGCAAACCTAGTGACAGACCACACCAGAGGATTCTACACATCTCCCTGCACATTTCATGCACAGTTCTATTGTGGATTCTTGTGCAACCATTCAAAGGGAGCTTTGGGGGTGAGATGAGGCAGACTAGAGAGGTTTTGGGGGCAAGGTCAGGCAGACTAGGTGAGATCAGAACAAATAGGCCGATTCAGTTGCCCAAACCTCTGCAATCAGTGACAACAACCAGTACAATACTCCATAGAAGTGAAGGCAGTACACAGACAGGCTGCACTGATACTCCACATCCTGGGGGAATCTATTCCCCTTACCTACACAGAAATATCCTGTCCTACGTCCATTTTACTCTGACTTTACATAGGGAACGAGGACTTGACCCTCAGAAAATAGGCCGCAGGAAGAACTTAAGTAAACAAATCATGAATGATATTTGCCTTCCAGCATAAGAAAACAAGTTATCAGCAGTTTGCACTACTAATCTCTCTCTTCTTTCTCTTCTGAATAAATACTTAAAATGGACCAAGAACTGTAGGAGAGGGAGACTAAACTATAAAAATCTGGCCACAGAGATTAGGCATGGAAAAGGCTTTCCTACTGCCTGTTAATTATCACAGAAATTAGAGATGGAAAAAATCATAGTAAGTCATCTAGTCCTTTCCTTTGTCTGTGCAGTATTGTTCCCCAACGTACATTTTCCAGTGCATTGTCCAGTCTAGTTTTAGTACGACCAAAGTGATATCTTCCAGCACTTTCCTTGGGAAACTATTCCGCATTTCCCCTCTTTAGCAGCAATTGTCCCTGATCACACTTGTGAATCCTCACAATATATTCAAGGTCATAAAAAGAAAACAGAAGTGTTGAAAAAAAAGCAAGTGCTGCTAATGTTTTCAAAGATGACAAATGTTAGAAGCAGCCTTGGCTGCTTCATTTTTGTATCTATCTAAGAACTATGTAAACACATGACAGATCATCTATATAGGCAGGGGGGAACATGGGATTAGATACTAAACTGGAATTGAGATATCTGTCCTAATTCTAGCTCATTAGAGTAGGTCAATCAGACATCCAAAGTACAGAATACATGGCTGTTTACATTGGATATGGATTCAGATTTCTTTTGTATTCATGTTTTTTTACTGCTTTTTGTCTGAATTTTTTAAAATATCCTTGTGGAAAAATCTGATTTTTTGAGGAGATTGTTTATTATCATTGCTGCAAAGATACTGTAGATTAATTTACTTGTTCAAATCCATTGCCTGCTTCCAGTTAAACACTGTGTCTGTCTTTTTTTTTTTTTTTTCATTTGGGATGCCTGGGCTTTTTAGGTACTGCAAGAATCCTCTTCCCTTACTTTTTAAAGCATTTAGGCCCCCGTCTCCTTTCTCAAGAGTATTTTTCACCAGTGTAATTCCACTGATTTTGGCAGAATTACTCAAGATTTACACTGATATCAGTAAAAGGCAAATTATCCCTGCAGTATTTTCTTTATAGCATTTTAAAAAACAAAACAAGCAAACACCTCCCTCCCCCCCCAAAAAGTCAATGGAAACTAAAAACAAAAGGAAGGACTTTTCCAGCTTCTTTGGAAAGGCCACATGCAACTGATCATGGCAAAACTCCTACAACATCTTAAAAGTGTGACACTTTCTCAGGTTTATTACGGCCAATATGTGCAATAAAATAGTGAGCTGTTCCAGGGAATGGATTCATCCTGATGTATCTGCTCTTATCAGCAAACTGCAAGAGGTAGATGCACCCACGTTCCATCAGTTCCCAATCTACCAAAACCAGTGCTACTGCTGCTGCTACATATCAAAGGCTCTTTTCATCCTTGCCTCATCAACCACAACATTAAGGGCCTGATTCTCAACTGCCTTGCACCTTGTGTCATCATTGACTTCTGTGAAAATTGGGTGTAAAATGCTACCAAATGAGAACAGAAGCAATTTAAATTCACTTTGCACCGATGCTGAAAGGCAGTGGAGAATCAGGCCCTAAAAAGACCTTTATGTATTTCAGAGCCAACCAGAATTCAAGAAGCAGGTGGTACTACTTTTGTCCAATAACCCTCTGTGACAAACCTGGCTACAATTCAGACCAGTGTGGGGCTGTGTTATCCCTGCCCTGCAACTCTGGGTGCCTTACAATGCCTTGCTGAAGTAGCTCCCACCTGGGCTGCTCACAAACAGCCTTCCCGCATGCAAGTCACACCCTCAGTATCTCTGTGTAACTTCAGCCTGCCAGCTACACCCTGACTCTCACTGCAGGGTGACCCCAACACACTCCTAGCTCCAGATCTTCCCCCAGAAATGTATGTTCTGTACTGCTCTGCCCTCTCCTGGACAGTACAACTATATTAAATCTGTTATTCCTTTAAAGGAATGATATGCCAGTTTATTATCTTACATAGAGTTAACCAGACACTTCAATTTAAACACACTGGATTAGATAAAACAGTAAAAAAAACGTTTATTAACTACAAAGAGAGAGAGAGTTTAACAGAGTACAAGTTATGAGGCATAAAAGTCAGAAATGGTTGGAAAAAAATAAAGATAAAATGCCTAACTTAACAAACTATATTAGAATCAAGCAACATTTCTCACCACACGCTCCCAGCAAGATTATTGACCAAACCCTTTAGGTCAGGACCACCCACCCCTCATAGAGTTTCTTTGTCTTCTTAGGTGTGATGCCAGAGACAGAAGGCGTGTGTGTGTCTGGGGGTGTTTGTCCCTCCTTTTTATAATTCCAGTCCCCCTCTTGAAAAACATTTCCAGCTGAGAACCAAGAGACAAACAGTCTATGTGCAAGGATGTTCCCTGCTGGCTTTTTTCATCTGTCTGAGCTTTCTTTGTTTTTCCTTCCTGCTTGATGACTCTGTTTATTGCTTACGTGCAAATTAAGGCAAGCACACATTCCTTTGTTTAGGACAGACCTATTTGCTGACTTCTGCTTGGGTAGGACTTTGGGGTTGGAACATGTGTTAATAACATCATACAGGGAAATCTTGTAATTTCACATACAGTGTTGCCTCACATTTTATCAGGACAATATTGAGCAGCAAATTCTGAGTTTTTAAATGATACCTTACATAGCATACCTTGTACAAAGATTATTACAATAGTGTGCTGGGTATGAAAACAGGGGTCTATTCTGTCACCCCTCTCCCCAACCTGCCATGGAGAGAGATACAAACTAAATCAAGGAGGGGTAACAGCAGTGGATGTGGCTCAAGCACTGATCCTGTTATGGAAAAAATATATATTACTATTGCCATAGGGCAACAAGTAGGAATTCTCCTCTGCTGGCTAGCAAGTCAGTACACTCTGAGACGTGTGTGTGCCAGATTGACAAAGATGCAGGAGAAGCACCGCTAATTCATGTGCAGTAAATTCTAGTTTCTTTGTTCAGAAGGATGGGGAAGATTTTCTGGAGGGAAAAAACACATATATTGCTCCACAATGCAGTATATATATTGCACAGGAACACTTTTTCCTGCTCAAGTACTAGTACTGTAGATTTCCTGCTGGAGCTATCAGCCCCTATTTTGGATACTGGAGACTCGGCCTCATGAGCACCTCAGGTGGAAGGAGGAGACTTCCTTCACAACCTTTCATTACTCATTCTTAATCCACCAGAAGGGGTCACTACTGAGTGATGTGCAGAACTCCTCCTGACTCCAGTGCTGAGTGGACTAACTGGAGATAGTAGAGAGACAAGTTGGGTGAGGTAATATCTTTTATTGGACCAACTTCTATTGGTGAGAGAGCTCTGTGTACGCTTGAAAGCTTGTCTCTCTCACCAACAGAAGTTGGTCCAATAAAAAGATATTACCTCAGCCACCTTGTCTCTCTAATATCCTAGGACCAAAATGGCTACAACAAGACTGCATATAACTGGAGATATGGCAGAGGAAGAGAAAGAAAAAGAAAAACACACCTTTATAGATCAATCGGATAACCATCCACCCAGAACCAAAGACTTTGTTTTGAATTTAATCTTGGTTCAGTTTGGTCTTTATTCATGTGGGGCCCATAACAAGATTTTGGGGTACAGCATATCCACACACACAACATATTCCCAAACTTTTTTCAGAACAAACAAACAGGCTTGGTGAAATTACAACATGGCTCATTTATGACCACAGACAAAAATACTGAAAGTTTCATTTTAGTTTTCCAATAGCTGTGAACTCTGAAAAATACAGAACAGATAAATCTGGATGAAATAATGGAATTTAGAACTTCACAACACACTTACATTGTTACATGCTAGACAGCCCCCTAAATGACCTCTACTCTGCTGCCTTGTCACCTTGCAATAACTTAGAATACTCCATTTAAAATATATATTTTAGCAAAGCATCAAGCAAAGAGGTGTGTACAGAGTTATAGAAATACTTCCTGATGGTTCATAAAAAGTAACGTGAATGATTTAACACAGGTTGGTTCTGGGAGTGAAATGGGAAGAGAAAAGCAGTTAATAAAAATGTTAACACTCGGCTCTTGCATATGAATAACCTAACAAAGGAGGTCTCTTAAGTTTTAAGAATGATGTCTGTCCGGTTGACAGAATCTTACCTCCAGCACTCTTCCAGTGATGTACTTCTCACAGTTATCACATCTTATGCCAAACTTAGCATGATAGTCCATTTCACAGTATGGAGCGCCATCCCTAGAGAAACGACAGACAATACTTGGATAGCTTCAAAGATGCCTATGGCTCCCCTAGCAGATTACCCAGCTAAACCTTGTTGGCATTTCAGGAGAGATTGATTACAGACTTCTTTTCCCTCCCATTTATTAATGTGGTAAAGACCTGAATAATTGATTAACAGGAAATTACACTTGGCTCATCCAAATCTGACTCCGCCAAATTGATCTCAATCCCACTTTCCTTCTTCGTCACTGTATTCAGCAGTTTCCTCTTTCTCCATAATAAAATCAAATGTCTCTTACGCTCAAACACATTATAGCACTTGCTTTGATGGTCTTACTCATTAACTTATACCATGTGTTTCTATCCTTTTTTATTTGTCATCTAAACCCACTTTGAGCCTGAATTGCACAGGAATAATTGCTCATTTGCTAATGCTTAATTCCATGGACAGACTTTTGAGTTAGGAACTTTCAAAGTGCATCAAGATGCCAATGTCTTCTCTGTAGAAGGTGGCTATGCAGAGCTCAATCTAAGTGACAGAAAGGTCTTGGAAATATGCCCAGGCATTCAGTAAACAGCAGGATTTTGGGTGGTTTTATTTGCAGGATTTAAAATGATGAACAATCCAAATGTACAAAGGCATGCAATGGGAGCTCTAAATCTCAGCTTTGGCGCTAAATAAATTGTAGCCATTTATGTTACCCTAATTAATGAAAACAGATTATATTACACCGCAAATAACTCATCAGAAATCTACTTGGATCCTAACTGATCTATAGTAAAGAGTTCCAACCACTATTTAAAATAACCTCATACAAGAAGCAAATATCTGGATCATTTCCATCCATTGTGCTACACCTAAACTAAGACCTAATAGCCTTATTTTCACAGGTTAGGGAGTGTTTGTGTGTGAAATATATAGACGCTATTTTATACAATACAAGGCCATGAGATAACACAAAGCTCCTTTCATTTTCAATGCATTTTACAACATTAGTTCTCACCACACCCCTGTGAGGTAGGCAGATATTATTTTATTACTATATATGCTTTCTACTCTCTCAACCCCAAATCCCTGAAGGTTCCTCCACAGCATATGGGCCTTACACTAATTGTTTAAGATGTTCTTCTCTGTCAAACATATAGTGCAAACTCCATACCAAATGAAGAATGGCGTGGATAACGGAAGAGTTTTAGCCCCCGAGAGTATGTCTACACAGCAAAGAAAAACCCCCGAATGACCCCTGCCAGCAAATTTGTCCTTGCAGGGCTTGGGTTTTGGGGCTGTTTCATTGCTGTCTAGACTTCCGGGCTCAGGCTGGCACCCAGGCTCCAGCCCCAGCCCAGAAGTCTACACAGCAAATGAAAAAGTCCCGCAGCCCGAGCCCTGTGAGCCTGACTCGGCTGGCACAGGCCAGCCATGGGTTTTTCTTTGCTGTGTAGACATACCCAGAATGTAGGTAAGAGGAGGGGAAAAAAATCAATTAACTCAGGGGAGGCACATATGGAGCTAAACTGCAGCAATGTAGACCTCAGTGGCTAGTCAAAGTTCAGGGTGCTGTCGATGTTCCCATGGGAAATAGAAATTGATGGAGTCTGGTATTTTCTTTGATGCCATCATATTAGTTTACAAGGAATATAAAAAGTCCTCCTTCTACGAACGTGGGAGAAACAAAGAACAAAAGGGGCGGTTTCTTAACTTATAGGCTCAAGCCACTTTAGGCAACAGATCCAAAAGCTCTCTAGATTTTTCTAGGTTCACACTGTGGGCACAGTAGGATGTGTGGTTTTTGCGCTCTCTCTCCCTGTTCTTGTCTTTTTCAGTCTTTTTGTCCCTTTACCCAAAACATTTCTCAGCCAAAAGCTCCTGGGCAGGTTCACACACTCCTATTGTCTTAGGTTGGGTCTTCTGCTTACATTTATGGTAACTGAAGGGTGAGCTCACACCTATCAGTGTCAATGGGGTTTTAGCTCAACCCATGACTACATTTCACCGTGCTCCTTACAGTGAAAACAACAAGCTGCATTCTGACATATGCAAACTTTATTACACCCGAATTGGAATTAGAGCTGTTCAGAAAATTACAAAACTGAAAGATTTTCAACAAGAAAAGTATACACTTTTACAATTCCCCTCCATATTTCAACCCACTCTCATTGGACTTTTTATGTGTCCATACGGCAGGAAAAAAATCCATTTCATATTACTACAAGACTTTTAGCAATTAATCTCACCAGAAGCCTTTCTTGTTTATCCCTTAAACAAACACATTCAAAAATTACTGTTCATCTGCGTATTTCAGAATACTATTTTTGATTTGGTGACTAGAAAATATTAGTCCTCAGTAATCTTGCTTCATTTTAACTATGGAGTTAGGTAAATGAAACCCACTTCTAACCTCCTAATTCACCTCTGCACTATAAGTTAGTCGTGTTAAAAAGGCCAGTCATGTACCTAAATTCCTTCCAAGGAGCTCATTGTGCTTTATAAACATTAGCAAATTAATCCTCTAACACAGGTGATGCAGCAAATATTTCCTCCCATTTTAACGGACGGAGAAACTGAAACACATAGGTAAGTGACTTACCCAAGGCTACCACAGACATCCCAGGTAACCTTGGGCAAATCACTTCACTATCTACCTCAGTCTCTTAGGGAGAAATTAACCCCTCTTCTGAAGACCAGTAAAAAGACTATGTTCCACTTAAGCCCTCAAAACTGGGCCTCAGTGGAACTTGAACTGGCTTTGAGCTGCCTCTCAGCATAGCTGTTAAATTCAGTGTAAGCAGTCAAATCCTCTGTGATCACAAGGATTTGGAGTGACACGAAGACCAGAAATGTATCACCTTGATCAACATTTTTAGGATACTCTTCCTAGTAGGAAACACTGTGGGAGGGGACAATATTTTTATTCACATCCCAGCACCAGTGTAATTTGTCAAACACAGATAATAGAGTCTGCTCAAAAGAGGGCCAGGACTAGAAGAGCAGGACAGGTATAGGTAAGGAGTGAGGGGCTGGATTTGCAAAAGCACCAAAGTAACATAGCAGCATAAGACCCATGGATATTGTGGTCCTAAGTCACTTAGGTGCCTAGGCAGAGTCCTGGGTAGAAGATTGCACTTACCCTTTCTCCATATGCCTGGCTCAAGCTAGCAGTATTATTTCTTCACTTTCACTAACAATTTGAAAATTTGAGAAAGAAAAATCTATGCTTGTATAATTACCAAAGAATTCAAATACAGTCTTAAGAACATGCAACAACACAACAGGCTAACCAAACACCTTTTTGCTAACAGATGCTGAAAATGAGCTAGAGACTATAAGGATTGGTCAGCTTCTCTCATTCCAACTTACTTGCTGATGTACTCTGCATTCAGAAGTTTGCCACACGTCTTGCATTTAAAACAGCCCAAATGCCAATGTTTGTCCAACGCTACCAACGACTGTCCATTTTTTATTTCTGAACCACAGCCCCCGCAATCTGTAAAAGGAAAATCCTCTGCAAAATTAATCATATGCTTTATGCATAACTGATCATGAGCATGCAATAGTACAGGTTACTGCAAGACAAGTATCCATTGGTGTTATCATAGTAACTGCACAAGGAAATTTTGAATCTCATTACTTGCTGCCCACCCATGTGTGCTTCATTCTGGGTGGCAAGTTGGATAGATATAATATCACTGACAGGGTGACTACTTAAAAGAAACAGTTTTTCTAATGAGGTGGATTTTGCAGGTACTTTAGTACATTTACAGTGTATGTATACAATATGCAGTATTGCCAACCCCAAGCTTTTCAAAACTTGTAAGTCAGGTCCCCCAAAGTCATGAAATTGTCCGAAAAACAATCCAATTTTTAAAAATAATAAATTTCAGGTTCTTATTATTTGTCCTGGTTTTTGAGTCTTTGGATTACACTTAGGTCATGTTTTCAGGCTTTTTTATGCAACCATGAGGGTCAGAAACTTACTTAAAAATAGGAAAGCTGAAAGTTTCATGTAATAGCTTGCCTCCAGGAGCTGGGGCTTTAAGAAAAAACACCAAGTTTCATAAGACTCACTATCAAAACATGAAAGTTGGTAACATAGGATGTACCACATGTAAAAGTCAATGACTAGCTACATATTTTTTACTTATTTATATAATGCACTTACCAACATTAACAAAGTTCTAAGCACATATACAAAAATTCCAGCATCACACAACTTATTAACATTAGCAAACTAGGCTATGTCCAAGTAGCACCAGACCCCACCTACACTCACTCATTCCAGCTCAAAGATTCAGGGTACGATTTAAAAAGTAGGTTTTTAAAGCTTCCAAGTCCTTATTTAGGCACCTAAATAAGTGATCTGATTTACTTAAGTGCAGAGTATCCAGCTGCTTCCACTGAATTCCCACTAAGCAAATTTATCACTCAAATTTGGAAGAAAAATATGGAGCATTTTTGTGTGTGTGAGGCTTGGTCTACACTACAGACTTATGTCGGTATAACTATGTTGCTTGTGTAAAATCCATACCGATGCAGTTATACCTACCTGTCCACCGGTGTTGATGGGAGGGTTTCTCCTGTTGACATAGCTACTGCCTCTCAGGGAGGTGCAGTACCTATGGCAATGAGAGAAGCTCTCATCGACATAGGTAGCTTCTTCACTAAGTGCTACAGCAGCACAGCTGCATCCGTGCGGCTGCACCGCTGCAGCATTGTATGTGTAGACAAACCCTAAGTGAAGTAGTAAGAAGATTTATATTTAATCAGGCCATCTTCTGATATTACCAGCTCAGTTTGAACATTGAGTAAATAAGAAAAACTTAGCTTTAAGTCCGTAGGGGCAGATGAAACTTGCCATAAAAGTTTAAAAGCAACAACAAACATGTAAGTAGATAATCACTATGAAGAGCTGTATCAAAGCAAAACAATTTGCAAAGGAATGGAACTGGGCAAACATGTGGCCATGGGGAGCACTCTCAGCTCTTCCCAGGGCAAACCTCATGGTATTAATGTAAAAAAGGAGAATGATACCAACCTAGAAAAACACAGTCACTTCTAATTAGCATGCAAAATACAAGGTACTCTTCCTCATTCACTACTTTCAGAGTCCCATAAAAGTCTCAAGCTAATGAAAGCTTCCATTGCTTAGGAGTGCAATAAAATAAAAGAGGACTAGATGTTCCCAGTTATCTTGAATTCAGGTCAGTACTATTAAAACAGTAATGTCTCTATAGATTTAAATGGATTCAAGAAGCGGTGGTGCTCAGAGTAAAATATTTTAAGAGACAGAGAAGATACATTAGTGGTGTGTTTTTATTTTCAGAGGGGACTACTTTCACGATTGGGAGTGTGGTATCAGGACTCCAATATACCCAAAGCATAATGCTCGTGCTTAGTTCTGGGATCACAATAGTACTTATAACAGAGTGCTCATATAACATGTCTCACCTTTGAATTGTAACCCACTGGTAAGTGTGTGTTACAAGTCCCTCTCAGTGCCAATTCACAGACAACACAAGTTGTTACAGCTCCCAGTTATGGAGCTTCAGCTCAAGCTGTAGCAGCTCCTTCATTTAGTTCAGAAGGTCCCTAGTTCAATCCCCAGCATGTTCACCAAGATGGTGGCTGTCACATAGCACTTTACAAACATCAGTTAAAAGAACAGGAGTACTTGTGGCACCTTAGAGACTAATGAATTTATTTGAGCATAAGCTTTCATGGGCAACAGCCTACTTCATCGGATGCATAGAATGAAACACACAGAAAGATATTTATACATACAGAGAACATGAAAAGGTGGGAGTAGCCATACCAACTGTAAGAGGCCAATCAACTGAGATGAGCTATAGTCAGCAGGAGAGAGAAAAAAAACCTTTGAAGTGATAATCGAGATGACCAAAAGAAGGCTGAGGGGGGATATGATTGTTCTCTTTAAATATATCAGAGGGATAAATACCAGGGAGGGAGAGGAATTATTTCAGCTCAGTACTAATGTGGATACGAGAACGAATGGATATAAACTGGCCGTGGGGAAGTTTAGGCTTGAAATTAGACGAAGGTTTCTAACCATCAGAGGGGTGAAATTTTGGAACAGCCTTCCGAGGGAAACAGTGGGGGCGAAAGACCTCTCTGGCTTTAAGATTAAGCTAGTTAAGTTTATGGAGGGAATGGTTTGATGGGATAACGTGATTTTAGTCAATTAATCAACAGCGTGCCATCGCTGGTAAATAGTATCAATGGTCAATGAGGGTCTGGCTAGAGAATCTTGCCTGCATGCTCGGGGTTCTACTGATCGCCATATTTGGGGTTGGGAAGGAATTTTCCTCCAGGGTAGATTGGCAGAGGCCCTGGAGGTTTTTCGCCTTCCTCCGCAGCATGGGGTTGGGGTTGCTAGCTGGAGGATTCTCTGCGACTTGAAGTCTTTAAATCACAGGATTTGGGGACTTCAACAGCTGAGTCAAGGGAAAGGGGGTGGGTCAGCTTTTGTGGCCTGCATCATGAGGGAGGTCAGACTAGATGTTCATAATGGTCCCTTCTGACCTTAAAGTCTATGAGTCTATAGAAGGTGTGAGGATATTTTAACATATTTTAACATGAGGAAATAGATTCAATTAGTGTAATGACCCAACCATTCCCAGTCTCTGTTCAAACCTAAGTTAATTGTATCTAATTTGCATATTAATTCAAGTTCAGCAGTCTCTCTTTGGAGTCTGTTTTTGAAGTTTTTTTGTTGCAAAATTGCCACCTTCAGGTCTGTCACTGAGTGGTTAGAGAGACTGAAGTGTTCTCCCATTGGTTTTTGAATATTATGATTCCTGATGTCAGATTTGTGTCCATTTATTCTTTTGCGTACAGACTGTCTGGTTTGGCCAATGTTTATAGCAGAGGGGCATTGCTGGCACATGATGGCATATATCATGTTGGTAGATGTGCAGGTGAATGAGCCCCTGATGGCGTGGCTGATGTGATTAAGTCCTATGATGGTGTCACTTGAATAGATATGTAGACAGAGTTGGCATTGGGCTTTGTTGCAAGGATAGGTTCCTGGGTTAGTGTTTATGTTGTATGGTGTGCGGTTGCTGGTGAGTATTTGCTTCAAGTTGGGAGGCTGTCTGTAAGCGAGGACTAGTCTATTTCCAAAGATCTGTGAGAGTGAGGGATCATCTTTCAGGATAGGTTGTAGATCTTTGATGATGCGCTGGAGAGGTTTTAGTTGGGGGCTGAAGGTGACGGCTAGTGGCGTTCTGTTATTTTCTTTGTTGGGCCTGTCCTGTAGTAGGTGACTTCTGCATACTCTTCTGGCTCTGTCAATCTGTTTTTTCACTTCAGCAGGTGGGTATTGTAGTTTTAAGAATGCTTGATAGAGATCTTGTAGGTGTTTGTCTCTGTCTAAGAGACTGGAGCAAATGCAGTTGTATCTTAGAGCTTGGCTGTAGACAATGGATCGTGTGGTGTGTCCTGGATGGAAGCTGGAGGCATGTAGGTAAATATAGCGGTCAGTAGGTTTCCGGTATAGGGTGGTGTTTATGTGGCCATCACTTATTAGCACAGTAGTGTCCGGGAAATGGACCGCTTGTGTGGATTGATCTAGGCTGAGGTTGATGGTGGGATGGAAATTGTTAAAATCATGGTGGAATTCCTCGAGGGCTTCTTTTCCATGGGTCCAGATGATGAAGATGTCATCAATGTAGTGCAAGTAGAGTAGGGGCGTTAGAACAACGCTTCCTTAGCTCTTGTCCCCTAAGTCAGCCATAAAAATGTTGGCATACTGTGGGGCCATGCAGGTACCCATAGCAGTGCCGCTGACTTGAAGGTATATATTGTTCCCAAATGTGAAATAGTTGTGGGTGAGGACAAAGTCACAAAGTTCAGCCACCAGGTTAACCGTGATATTATCGGGGATACTGTTCCTGATGGCTTGTAGTCCATCTCTGTGTGGAATGTTGGTGTAGAGGGCTTCTATATCCATAGTGGCCAGGATGGTGTTTTCTGGAAGATCACCGATGGATTGTAGTTTCCTCAGGAAGTCAGTGGTGTCTCGAAGATAGCCGGGAGTGCTGGTAGCGTAGGGCCTGAGGAGAGAGTCCACATAGCCAGACAATCCTGCTGTTAGGGTGCCAATGCTTGAGATGATGGGGCATCCGGGATTTCCAGGTTTATGGATCTTGGGTAGCAAATAGAATACCCCTGGTTGGGGTTCTAGGCATGTGTCTGTAAAGATCTGTTCCTGTGCTTTCTCCGGGAGTTTCTTGAGCAGATGGTGTAGTTTCTTTTGGTAATCATCAGTGGGATCAGAGGATAATTCCTGTAGAATGTGGAGTTTGAGAGCTGCCTAGCAGCCTCTTGTTCATATTCCAACTTATTCATGAAGTGGGCTGTAGCCCACGAAAGCTTATGCTCAAATAAATTCGTTAGTCTCTGAGGGTACATCTACACTACAGGGGGGAGTCGATTTAAGATACGCAAATTCAGCTACGTGAATAGCGTAGCTGAATTCGATGTATCGCAGCCGACTTACCCCGCTGTGAGGACGGCAGCAAAATCGACTTCTGCGGCTTTCTGTCAGCGGCGCTTACTCCCACCTCCGCTGGTGGAGTAAGAGCGCCGATTCGGGGATCGATTGTCGCGTCCCGACGGGACGCGATTAATCGATCCCCGAGAGGCCGATTTCTACCCGCCGATTCAGGCGGGTAGTGTAGACCTAGCCTGAGATGCCACAAGTACTCCTGTTCTTTTTGTGGATACAGACTAACACGGCTGCTACTCTGAAACCTATCATTAATCAGTTAATGCATAACACCATCCTTGTGCTGTATGCAATAGGCAATTATCACTAGGCAGAAAGGTGAAAATGTCTTTCCCAAAGTCTCAGAGACAGAAGTTCAAAGCTCCCAGTCTTATCCTCTCCACTGGATTTAGTAAGATTTCCATGAGGTTGGCACTCAGATTCATACTGTGACAGTTCACATAATGCTGGATTCAAGCCCTAGTACATCAACTTAAAAAAAAAGACATGAATTCAATTAAAGGTATTTTCACAGCAGTTACTACTGCTGGCTGTGCTATGGGAAGGTCAGATCATGTGGGTTGGAGAAAAGATGCATGTATTTCTAAGTTAAACTATTCCTGAAACAATGCCCATCACTGATGACAGAATTCAAATCCAAACCACTAAAAGGGAAAGCCATTCACAATGTCTCTTCTGTGTAGGGACAGTGTCTTTGTTTGTATTTGCATAGTATTCAGTACAAGAGGGTTATCATCCTGACTGGGGTCTATAGGTGCTACTGTATAATAATCAGGGTAGGTCAAAATGTGTCAAGTATTTAAAACTGTAACGCAAATTTTGTATTTCAATGAAGAAAAAGTGGCAAACATTTTCACAATTCCGGCTCCCCTCCCCCACCACTCCCATTTTTTGATGAGCTAGATCAATAATCATAAGAAGAGAGACATCCAGCTAAGGAGCAAGAACGTCAGTCTGGTTAAGCAACAGCTATAAAAGAAGACAATTAACAATGATTCAGAAGCTGCACAAATCTCCATGATTAAATGATGGCCTACTATAGCCTGTCAAACTGCAGTGCCTTGAAAGCGGAACTGGAAGGAAAAATAAATAAGGGAGCTCTCGAGGTTTACCAGCAGCATTATCTGGAATATACTAATGAGAAAAAAGAATGCATAAAATCTAGGGTGTGATGACAGAGATTCAAGTCTTTAAGCAGTTGCAGTCTAAAAAGAAAGGATTTGAAAATAAGTAAAGGATCAAGAATATATTGATGTATTTTCAAAAGATAAGCTTAAAAAGGTGTTAAAATATGCAGAGCTTGTGAGAAAAAGCAAGGATCTAGTTATAAACAAAGTGATACTAGCATCAGTATCACAGTAATCTCCCTTCTCTTCTATGCGAGCTCAGTTATTATTGGAGGAAGTTATTAAAGACAGTTTGATAGAGAAAATGCAGAACCAGGAATACTAAGACATCCAGAGTCATTTAGAGACACCAGAAAGGAAAACAAACAAGTCTTTTAAGGAGGGGAAAAAAGATGCACAAAGCCACTCAAGACCCAGGAAAATTGTTGCTGGTAAAGTGATTCCAAATCAGAGGAGTCCATTATAAATTTTTGAAAAACTGACTTTCTTAGCGTAATTTCTGTTTAAAATAAAAGATGCATTTAGTTGCTTAAATGTGATACTAATAAGACTACAAACAAGATAGTCTAAAGAAGTGTAATAGTACCAGCATTTTAATGAGCACAGAATTACAGGTGATGTTTGTTTGCCTTTGGTGGATTTGTGAAGCATGAGGAAAGTTATAATGTGTCTCTTTAAGACCACTATGCTGAACCCCAGCACAGCTGGAAATCAGCCTCGGGCAAAAGCCTTTACAGTGTGGAGCAGATTGCTGGAGCTCTGCTAATAAATTAACCCCACACTTGGGCGTGTGCCCAGACTTACTCCCACAAGACACTACACACCTCAGTATAGGTTCTCTAATAGAAAGCAGTAATCTGTTTGGGAACCTGCATGTACCAGGGGTTTTATTTGGTAATCTAATTTGATCTCATCTGTAGAATTTTATTTTTACAGACTTAGTATAATACAATGTATTTGGTTGTCATTCACTCTACATCTTATTCAAGCTTTTGGCTGGCTGAAAAGAATTTTTGGGTGTATTTCTTTTAACAGCTCTTTTTCCTATTAAATTTTGGACAATTAAAAATAAATACTGCAGTTGCTATGCCAACTGTGCCTGTTTATGTAAGTCTTTGTCTACTTGCCTCTGAGGTAACATCCTTGGCTGACTCATTTCTCTTCAACCAATAGGTCTGTGTAGGATACAAATGAATTTGCTGATATATTTTGATATATTCTCCTTAATACACATTGTCAGAAAACGTTTTACAGAGAGAGTCCATCGGAAACTAAAGAGAAAAGGAAGGCGTTTATTCATATAACAATTAAAGATGCAGTAGTGCAGGATGGGAGCAGAGAGAGAGAAGGAGATTCCCATTTTTCCTCCAAATCATTAAGTGTAGGGGGGAGGGGATTGAATAGAGAAAGAGAGGAGGCCAGAACTGAAGTGAACAGATAGGGATACTAGAAGATCTAATGTCAGAGAATTAGAGTTCAGCAAGTCCACAGAGATTTCCTGAAAGAAAACAGAGCATTCCTAAGCTGGATGAATAGGCTGATGAATAAGGCTGCACAGTTGGCATCTTGGTTTTAGAGCCAAGTCAAACTCACATGATTGTGCTAGATGGGATAACCTGGAATAAAAATTGGTCAGCATTTTCCCCGGTCCTTGACTCACTTGCCTAGAAACAAATGTTTCATGCACCAGTTTCTTTTATGGAGAGAAGTGCTAGTCAAAATAAAATGGCTATTAAAATAAAAAACTCAATAATAATATGGGATTTCAACTATCCCCATAATGAATGGGTCCATGTCACCTCAGGAAGCGATGCAGAGATAAAGTTTCTTGACACCTTAAATGACTGCTTTTTGGAGCAGAGCTAGTCCTGGAACCCACCTGAGGAGAGGCAATTCTTGATTTAGTCCTAAGTGAAGCACAGGATCAGATCCAGGAGGTGAATATAGCTGGACCGCTTGGTAATAGCGACCATAATATAATTAAATTTAACATTCCTGTGGCAGGGAAAACACCACAGCGGCCCAACACTGTAGCATTTAATTTCAGAAAGGGGAACTACACAAAAATGAGGAGGTTAGTTAAACAGAAATTAAAAGGTACAAGACCAAAAGTAAAACCCTACAAGCTGCATGGAAACTTTTTAAAGACATCATAATAGAGGCTCAACTTAAATGTATACCCCAAATTAAAAAACATAGTAAGAGAACCAAAAAGAGCCACCGTGGCTAAACAACAAAGTAAAAGAAGCAGTAAGAGGCAAAAAGGCATCCTTTAAAGAGTGGAAGTTAAACCCTAATGAGGAAAATAGAAAGGAGCATAAACTCTGGCAAATGAAGTGTAAAAATAAAATTAGGAAGGCCAAAAAAGAATTTGAAGAACAGTTAGCCAAAGACTTGAAAAGTAATAGAAAAAAATGTTTTAAGTACATCAGAAGCAGGAAGCCTGCTAAACAACCAGTGGAGGCCACTAGATGATTGAGATGTTAAAGGAAGCACTCAAGGATAATAAGGCCATTGCGAAGAAACTAAATGAATTTTTTGTATTGATCTTCACAGATGAGGATGTGAGGGAGATTCCCAAACCTGAGCCATTCTTTTTAGGTGACAAATCTGAGGAACTCTTTCAAATTGAGGTGTTATTAGAGGAGATTTTGGAACAAATTGATAAACTAAACAGTAATAAGTCATTAGGACCAGATGGTATTCACCCAAGATTTCTGAAGGAACTAAACCATGAAATTGCAGGACTACTAACTGTCCTCTGCAATCATTTAAATCAGCTTCTGTACCAAATGACTCGAGGATAGCTAATGTGACGCCAATTTTTAAAAAGGGCTACAGAGGTGACTCCGGCAATTACAGGCCGGTAAGCCTGACTTCAGTACTGGGCAAACTGGTTGAAACTATAGTAAAGAACAAAATTGTCAGACACATAGATGAACATAATTTATTGGAGAAGAGTCAATGTGGTTTTTGTAAAGGGAAATCATGCCTCATCAATCTATTAGAATTATTTGAAGGGGTCAACAAGCATGTAGACAAGGGGGACCCAGTGGATATAGTGTATTTAGATTTTCACAAAGCCTTTGACAAGGTCCCTCACCAAAGGCTCTTAAGCAAAGTAAGGAGTCATGGGATACAAGGGAAGGTTCTCTCCTGGATTGGTAACTGATTACAAGATAGAAAACAAAGGGTAGGAATAAATGGGCAATTTTCAGAATGGAGAGAGGTAAATAGTGGTGTCCCCCAAGGGTCTGTACTGGGACTAGTCCTATTCAACATATTCATAAATGATCTGGAAAAAGGGGTAAACAGTGAGGTAGCAAAATTTGCAGATGATACAAAACTACTCAAGATAGTTAAGTCCCAGGCAGACTGCGAAGAGCTACAAAAGGATCTCTCAAAACTGGGTGACTGGGCAACAAAATGGCAGATGAAATTCAATGTTGATAAATGCAAAGTAATGCACATTGGAAAACATAATCCCAACTATACATATAAAATGATGTAATTAGCAGTTACCTCTCATGAAAGAGATATTGTGGAGAGTTCTCTAAAAACACCCACTCAATGTGTAGTGGCAGTCAAAAGAGCGAACAGAATGTTAAGAATCATTAAGAAAGGGGTAGATAATAAGACAGAAAATATCATATTGCCTCTATATAAATCCATGGTACACCCACATCTTGAATAATGTGTGCAGATGTGGTCGCCCCATCTCAAAAAAGATATATTGGACTTGGAAAAGGTTCAGAAAAGGGCAACAAAAATGATTAGGGGTATAGACCAGCTGCCGTATGAGGATTAATAAGACTGGGACTTTTCAGCTTGGAAAAGAAACGACTAAGGAGGATATGATAGAGGTCTATAAAATTGTGACTGGTGTGAAGAAAGTAAATAAGGAAGTGTTATTTACTCCTTCTCATAACACAAGAACTAGGGACCACCAAATGAAATTAATAGGCAGCAGGTTTAAAGCAAACAAAAGGAAGTATTTTTTCCACACAACGCACAGTCAACCTGTGGAACTCCTTGCCAGAAGATGCTGTGAAGGCCAAGACTATAACAGGGTTCAAAAAATAACTAGATAAATTTATGGAGGATAGGTCCATTAATGGCTATTAGCCAGGATGGGCAGGGATGGTATCCCTAGCTTCTGTTTGCCAGAAGCTGGGAATGGGCAACAGGGAATGGATCACTTGATGATTACCTGTTTTGTTCATTCCCTCTGGGGCACCTGACATTGGCCACTGTTGGAAGACAGGATACTGGGATAGATGGACCTTTGGTCTGACCCACTATGGTCGTTCTTATGTTAAAACATTAAGTCTTTTTCAAGGTGATTCTCCCTTCTTTCAGTTGTTTCTTAGACAGTGAATCATAAGTGCCATTTATTGCCTTATGAAGCATAACTACAATTTGTCATCTTAGACTTTCAGTTTCAAATTCAGCTAACAGATTTCTGAATATGTTTGTCCATTTCTGCCATTTTGGAAAAAATCGCTCCTTCCTGATATTTACTAAATGCTGGAGAAGTAGCTAAAGCAAATGGCATGCTGTCGTCTTTCTCTCTCAGATTTTCCAAGTTATTTTTCACAATCTCTATTACTACTTGATCTAGTAGTTGCCTTTATAATATTTGTGGTCAGACTTTTGACTAAGTTGCTGTTGTTTTTCCTTTTCAGTTATATATACACACATCTTGATTACAGCAGATTTTGAGCTGTTTTCCTATTAGTGCTTCCAATCAAAAAGCATTGTTACCTACATCAAAGATGGCTAGCACACACTTCCTGTTAGCATCCATTGGACTCAAACAAGATGGCCACATCATAGTTGCTTTAGATATTCAGAAAACTATAAAAGTCATTTCACATTTGGTTCACTGATTTCATAGACTGGAAGGGACCTCGAGAGGTCATCTATTCCAGTCCCCGGCACACAAGACAGCAGTAAGTATTATCTAGACCATCTCTGACAGATGTTTTTCTAACCTACTCTTAAAAATCTCCAATGATGCAGATTCCACAACCTCCCTGGGCAATGTATTCCAGTGCTTAATCACCCTGACAGTTAGGAAATTTTTCCTAATCTCCAACCTAAACCACCCTTGCTGCAATTTAAGCCCATTTCTTCTTGTCCTATCTTCAGTGGTTAAGGAGAACAATTTTTCTCCCCTCCTAGTTGTAACAACCTTTTATATACTTGAAAACTGTTATCATGTCCCCTCTCAGTCTTCTCTTCTCCAGACTAAACAAACCCAAGTTTTTCAATCTTCCTTCATAGGGCATGTTTTCTAGACCTTTAATCATTTTTGTTTCTCTTCTCTGGACTTTCTCCAATTTTCCACATCCTTTCTGAAATGTGGTGCCCAGAACTGGACACAATACTCCACTTGAGGCCTAATCAGCATGAAGTAGAACAGTAGAATTACTTCTCATGTCTTGCTTACAACACTCCTGCTAATATATCTCAGAATTATGTTTGCTTGTTTTGTAACAGTGTTACACTGTTGACTCATATTTAGCTTGTGATCCGGTATGACCCCCAGATCCCTTTCTGCAGTACGCCTTCCTATGCAGTCATTTCCCATTTTGTATGTCTGCAACTGATTGTTCCTTCCTAAGTGGAGTACTTTGCATTTGTTCTTACTGAATTTCATCCTATTTTCTTCAGAGCATCCAGATCAGTTTGAATTTTAATACTATTCTCCAAAGCACTTGCAACACCTCCCAGCTAGGTATTGTCCACAAACTTTATAAGTGTACTCTCTATGCCATTATCTAAATAATTGATGAAGATATTGAACAGAACCCAACCCAGAACTGATCCTTACGGGACCCCACTCAATATGCCCTTCCAGCTTGTCTGTGAACCACTGATAACTACTCTCTGGGAATGGTTTTCAACCAGTTATGCACCCACCTTATAGTAGCTCCATCTAGATTGTGTTTCCCTACAATATGAGCTATAAGATCAAAGTAACACATGGGATTATAAAACTTTCAAGCTTTTGTTGTTTTCCCTGGTTGTTTCTTTCCAATTTTGTTACTCTGAAAATGACTGGCGTGTAATAGATGTTGTGAGAGGCAATGGAAACCAGCAGGCTACCTCACCAGCTTGTGCCCAAAAGAACACTCTCCAGCCACAGGATTTCAGTTGCTTTCCTTCAGAGCTTCAGTTTTATTTCTTTAAATAAAACTGTTTAACACAAGTTCAACATCTCAATCATGTTTTTTCCCCTGACCCAGGGTCTTCTGCAGGAGCCTGTCTATTCCCTGCAGTTCTTACATTCCATCCTAGCCTGCTCCCTGAAGGTTTCACTCCAGAAGCCATCTACCTGAGAGTCACATATGAAATGGGTTCTGTCCCCTGATCCAGGGACTCCTGCAGGAGCCTTACTATTCCCTGCATCTCTCACTAACAACTAATGTACTTACTGGCTCTTATGAAGACCAGGTGATCTTCAAGATATCACCTGATCCCTGTCCTCACAGTATCCACTGGGGTCTAAGACCAACTCCCTGTGATAGAGACTGTCTGAAAATTTGAACATATAGGGCCTGATCCAACTCCCAAAGACAAGTTAGTGGAAAGACTCCCATTTTAATGTGAGCTGGCTCAGGCCTATATTTGGATATTTAATACTTGCATGTGTTTGAGGATATAGTCAAGGAAAGAACATTTTTGTTTTTAAAGGCCAAATTTTCCCCTGGGGATGTGCTCCTAGAGGCCATGGATGTCAAAGGGTACAGCACAGTCCTAAGCCTCCACAATTACTGTAAAATACTCAGTTTATGGAACATGAAGCTATTTCAATAGAACAGGAAGTAAAACATGAATTCTGAGTGAATGAAAAGGAGAAGGGTGGCAGGATTTTATGAACCCTAGGGGATTAGAGTTCTTCTGTTGATCAACCCTTTCAGCAAGAGTTAGACCCCTACTAAAAACTGCTAAGCAAATTCTGGTGGTTTATTGAGAAAGACATGTCATGTTGAACTCCATCAAGATATGGAAAGGGGAGACGACTCTGCTTAGAGGGAACTGGAAGCAAGAATAGACAGACCCTGCAGCAAATACTAGGAACAGCCAGGCCTGGGGAATAAGCTTTGGCTGAAGTTTATGTTCTGTTATTATTTGAG
Organism: Trachemys scripta elegans; assembly: GCF_013100865.1. NCBI lineage: Eukaryota > Metazoa > Chordata > Testudines > Emydidae > Trachemys > Trachemys scripta. The sequence goes on from NC_048302.1 coordinate 117,403,899, forward strand.
TTACCAGTAAAGCCAAACAGCAGGAAAGGGGGTATATTTGACTTTACACAGCCTGGGTAGATTTTATTTGGAGCAAGGGGAGACCACCACTGTCCACATAGAGATTTGGAAAAGTACTCAGAGTAATGGTTGACATCCCTTTCACCAAGTTTCTATAAACAGAATATTCCATTGAAATCAATGACACTGTGCTGATTTCTGCAAGCAGAGGGTCTGGCCCAGAATATATTGCCAAGGAGGTTTGCTGGGAATCACAGCATCCTAGGTAAAAGTCACTCAGCACACTGGGTTCAGCTGATATCACTGCTCAGTAAAATATTACAGTATTTATGGTAAATTAAATGGAGCTCAGAACAAAAAAAAGTAGTAAGCGATGCAAGTTTATGCAACTGCATCTACCGTATGTCACCTATTAATATATGGTTTTGAGGGTAATTTGACAGCAGCATATGAAATATGCTTTACATAAAGATAAATGGTCATAAAGGAAATGGAAATGAAAAGATCTGAAAACAGCAGTATTTGCCCTGGGCAAAAACACTGAGAAAAATCAAAATACAAAGACAATTTAATAGGAAAGATTTAATATTAAAAGAGAATATGCTTTGGTGGTCTGTGCCCTTTAAAACAACACAGAAATAATCACAGTGGGCAAAATCGGGTAAATGTTACTGAGGCAGGATTTGGCAAAATTCCCAATTGCATAAGAAAGCGATATAATTAAGGGTTCACAAATAACCAGCATGGAATGCTCCGGACTGCTGGCTGGCCTGTAGCATTTACAGACATCAAGTTAGTTGAGATCTGCATAATATCCTGCAACTGGCCATGGTGGGGAGGGGATACAATAAGTCCTTTCCCTAGGTATCCACCAGTACGGCAGTTTCCCTTTTGCTTTTATAGCTCCTTCCCAGGGCAGATTCCTACTTGTAACTCCTTACAGGCTGTAAGTTAAGGGAATCACACACAGTCACACGGCTTTATTCAATAAACTACAAATAGATTTTTTAAAAAGACCTACTTACTTCGCAGGGCCTGGATGGGGAAAGTGCTATTGCTGCCAGCAGGGGGCAGTGAACACTTCTGACAGACACACTCTTTCCCATTGAAAGTCACCCGGTCCCCAGGAGGAAAAGGCAGCCTGTAGCAGGAAAAATGAAAACATGACAAACAGAAAATTCTCACTTCCCTTACTGAAGTCAGATATCACTTTCCATATAGGAACTGATCATTTGGGGGTGGGGTGGGGGTAGGAGAGGGAGGGGTGTGTGTGTGTGTGTGTGTGTGTGTGTGTGTGTGTGTGTGTGTGTGTGTGTGTGTGTGTGTGTGTGTGTGTGTGTTACTTAGCCTTTTCATTCACGCATCCAATACTTTTCATTCACACATCCAATCATCAGTCACTGGGAAGCTAAAATATCAAAGGTAAGTAGCAAACAGGCAACTTCGAGGCGTAAGTTAAAGCTACTCAGAGAAAACTTGCCAAAGAGTGGAGAAAATACTCAAAAGCCAAGGCAAAGTCCAGTGTTTACTAGAAACATGGTGACTGGTGACTGATAACCACCAATATCAGTCTTGGAATTGAGAGGGGGCTAGAATCATTTGTTTTTAATGAATACACCTCTACCTCGATATAACGCTGTCCTCGGGAGCCAAAAAATCTTACTGTGTTATAGGTGAAACCGCATTATATCGAACTTGCTTTGATCCACCGGAGTGCGCAGCCCCGCCCCCTCCTCCCCCGGAGCACTGCTTTACCGCATTATATCCGAATTTGTGTTATATTGGGGTAGAGGTGTATATACAAGTGTAACTGCTTTTGGAGAGACTATGCCAGGCTATTAAAATGTTGCAAGAGAGCTATGAGTTTTCTTTTTCAAAAAAAACTTTTGAAAAATGTAATCCTGACCAGCTGTGATCATATCAAAATTCTCCGCTTAATCCATTTATTCAGAAATCAAATGCTTGCAAATACTCCTTGGAGGAAACACCACAATTATAGAACTACATAAAGTTGCTTTTTCCATTGAACTAGAGCTCTCTTTACATTTAATTAAATAGTTCCACCTATTAACATCCTCTCAACTAAAAGGAGGCTATCCTTGTTAGATATTGCTTGTGCACAGAAACTAGAGAGGTTTGTTTGGGGAGGAAGAGCTGGGCAAATCATTTTATCCTGCAGGGAAGGATGAAGAGGGTTTATAACACATTTCTATCAGGATGAAATTCACCTCATACAAGGCCTATGTACCACTAAATCCCAAATGAAACATCAAAATATGGCTTAAGTGGGTATTAAGTGGTGCATTGGCATAATGCATACCTTCTGCCCAGTGGTGAATTCCTCTGAGAGGTGTATTTCACTGAAATATAATTAAGAAAATTCTGCATTATATTCACCACCACCCCAATTTTTTTTTTCAAATTATGAAACATTATATAAAGGCTCTCGTTTGAGAGATTTTTTTTTTCCATACAAAGGCTTTATATACACTCCTTGCTAAGTACAGTAGACAAATTCTTTTGTTCCCAGAGTAGTATAAAAAAAACCTTCTTGGGGGGCAGGGCATATTTCTTACTATGTGTTTGTATAGTATGAATAATATAATGGGGCTATGATCTTAGCTGAGGTTCCTAAGATCTGCTGCAATACCAATATGAAATAATAAGAAAATATTGTAAACAGTGCATCTAATAGGAAGACAAATCACTAGCCACATCTCCATGTTTTACATATAATACAAAGGAATGACTAACAACAAAACAGGTGCCATCTTAATTGTAAAATGATGTACCTTAGTTTAATTCAAATACTGAGCTGCATTACCATTGTAAATGTGAAATCCACTATATAATTTTATTATTTTAATAAAATAGCAGACATTAAGGCCAGAAGTCAAGGATGTTGATCATCTAATTAAATTTCCTGTAAAACGAAGATCAAAGAATTTCGCCCAGCATTTTCTGCATCAAACTCACTAACTTCTAGTTGAGATAGAGCATATTGTTTAGGAAGACATCCATGCTTGATTTATAGACTCTGAGCTAAGGAGAATTTATTACAGCCCTTGGTAATCTGCTCCACTCTTACAAACAAATAAAGACGACAGAACCTATTTTACAATTACACTAAAAATCTTCTGTCTTATTCTTGCATTCATATGAACAGCTACATTTTCTGGGCAAAATCATGGCCCCATTGGTGTTAAGTTGCCATTGACTTAAGGAGATCATAATTTCACACCATAAACAAAGCTAGATCATCCAACTGAACTTTCTGCTGGGGAATATCAGTAAAATGGCAGGTCTTTCTGAGTGGCATCAGCACCGGTTACAGTTATGGAGGTAGTAGCAGGCATTTATAACAAATAAACTGGTTTGAAAAATTCCTACAAAGAAACACTCCATATACATTCTAATTTAGTAAATATTTATAAACTTTCTAAAGTGCAGTAACTAATGACAGCAGTCTTCCTTTAAAGAAGGGTGAGGACAATCTCCAAAAGAAGTTTCATTCATTTCTTCAGAGCCAAAGGATGGTAGACAAGCAACGGGACTTCAAGGGTGGGGTTGAAAAGCAGGAAACAATGAAGTTCTGTAGGACTTTGACAAAGATACAGAAGGCCATTTTCTTTCCATTAAAAAAAAAAAAAGACCTTCAAAATTGTTTGAAAGTTGAGAGAAGACATAAAAAGGAGTTTGCAAATATATATATAAAGGGCAAAAGGTGGGCAGCAAGACCCTGATTCAGTAAGGCTCTTGCCTTCAATGGGACAAAACTCACTTGCTTAAACTTGGGCATTTGCTTATGTACCTTGTTGAATTGGAGCCCAAATTTGATATTTGCCATCTTTGACAGTATCCCTTTAATACCTGACTATCTTTTCTCTTTCACAAGCAACTAGGCTCATGGATTTACAAGCCAGCAAACATGATAGCTCATGAGAAAGAGATAAAGGTCAGTTAGCAAGGTTTCAATTGTTGAGCTCTTTAGCTTGAAGTCCGGAATATGTACAGAACTGTAGGTTATGCACAAATGCAGATATGCTTTTCTTGACTGTTCCACACAAACTCTTACCTACCAAATGCCTTTGGCTACAGGATTTAATTAGTTACTCACACTTAAGCATTCAGTGTGATTTCATGGTGGGGCAAGGGGTTAGAAGTACTTTTAAGACAATGATTCGTTCCAGGCAACTCTCTGAGATGAGTTGCAGTGTCTTATTTTATCACTGTCACTTTCCTTACCAATGGATTTTGGTTTTAAACAAACTTCATGGGTTATTCTATTTTCCCCCTCAACACAAACTGAAGCATTGCTCAACGTACATTTCTGATGGAGGCTTAATAGTAAGTAAGACTCCAGGGGTCAAATCCTGTGCTGATTTATACCTTGTACAACCACACAGACATGAAAGCTGTTGCACAGGATGTAAGTCAGGGCAGAATTCGGCCCAGGGAATTGAATACTGGGGACGAATGAGGCAAACACTGCTTGCTACAGGCCTCTGTACTTTATTAAGTCCTAGACAGGCATATTGAAAGGAACTATGAGACCTCAGACAAGACTGCCTGACACAAGATGCACCAAGTATTCAGATATTCATAGATTATAACGTCAGAAGGGACCAACATGATCATCTAGTCTGACCTCAGAATTAAAGGAGCCATAGTTCCCCCATTGGCAGGGCACTGCTAGTGTCTGGCACTGAAGCTGACCCCTAAGCATCAAGCCACTTGTGGTTGTGCATATTTAGCCATAGTACCTAGGGATACGCAGTTAATGCAAGTTACAGAGACTGTCAAGATGTTTGCTTCTCCCCAAGAGGCACAGCAAACAATAATATTTATTTCTTAGCATGCACCACATAAGTAGTTTATAGGGAAGCTTATTAAATATCTGGGTGTTTCACTACACACACCAAATACACAAGTCCTTTTCTTCATGAACTCCAGAAAAATCTTTATTTCAAGAAGAAATATGGGCAATGCCCATACAAAAACTAATGGCCAGATTTTCCAAGAGTGCATCCAACAGTTTCTATGCAGACACCAAAATTAAGAGGCAAGATTGGTAAAAGTGCTCAGCAGTTGGGAGCTTCCCAAATGATTCAGTATGATTTGGGCACAATGAGCACTTTTTATGCTCCTGATAGCTTCAGTTTTGATGTCAAACCTCCAATGGTCTCTTGGTCCCATAAAAAAGAATTGGCTCTCAATGCTCCATCTCACAGCCCTGCCCCACAGCAATCTTTTGAATGGCTCCACTAAATCTCAGCCTCTAGCGGCACAGATAACACAGCTTTTACTATGGACTGTTAACAGTTTGATGCCCTGCCCCCTCCCCTCAGGAGAAATGTCCTGGGAGCTTCTAGGGGAAGAATGATGGGCCAGTGGTTAGGGCACTATTTTAGGACTTGGATTCAAATCCCTGCTCCACCACAGACTTCCTGTGCAATCTTGAAAAATTCACTTAACCTCCCTGTGCCTCAGTTCCCCATCTGTAAAATGGGGATAACAGTACTTCCCAAGCTCACATGGGTGGTTGAGAGAAAAAATACCTTAAAAGATTGTAAAGTTCTTTGAGAGCTACTGATTAGAGCCAGATATATTTATCACAGCAGCCATAAAAATAAAGCTGCTCAGATACCATTGGAATTCAGTGGAATCCGTTCCTCTGCAAATGTCTGAATTTATTCTATTACTCTTCCATTCATTCCTAGTTATAGGCAATAACATCAGCAGGGAATAGTTGGACCGAGCTATAAACAGGGCTGGGAGAGCAATAGCATAAGCCATAACTTTTTGCAATCAAAGCAAATATGCAATTTAGAACCTGCATTTGTGTAATTAAGAGCCATATGGTCAGAGCAAGATTGAAGGAAACAATGATGCAAGACATTAATTCCATTATACTGTATTTCATAGATTCATAGAAATGTAGGGCTGGAAGAGACCTTGAGAAGTCATCAATCCTAGTCCCCTGCATTATGGCAGGACCAAGTAAAAAAACCTGCACCTGGAGGAACCCAAATCTACAACCTTTAAATGTTCTCTTAGCCCTAAAATGCCAATGTACTACCTACTGCACTATTTCAGGTTTAATTCTCACTTTTCACATATGCAATATTTGTTACTTTATTTTATTCCACTCACCGAAGTACCAGCACTCCATGGTAGTGACATATTAATCCCAGTTGGATACCTCATGAAAGACTTGGTTTATTAATATGCCTATTTACAGAGAAGCCAAGTCTTATCAGTACAAAGGTGGGGAGCAACAGATAATCCAGCCCCTGTTCTGGGACATCCAGTGACAAGATATTCCAATAGCAGCATTGTCAACAGGGCCAGAAAAAGTATATGACCAAATTTTTTTGCCTGTTGCTTTTTGTTTTTCTTGCTCTAATTTACAACATCTGCTTTGGTTTTCTGACTGCTTTCACTATTTGAGAGAAAGCACATTTCCACATCCCACCACTTGCTATTATAATCTTGTCTTTTCTGAAGCTGAGAAAGCACTGTTGCAAGTGTCACTATTAGAAGTGTTGGTTCAAAAATCATTGATTTGCTATTCAATGTATTAACAATTAAAACAATATAATGTGTTACTTTAGCAGTTACAGAGAGCATAGATTATAAAGCTCTTTATTTTATGACTAATCCTGGAATGTGCTGAACACAACTCGTAGGAGTACAGAGTGCCCTCAAAATCAGACTTCTAAAAAAGAGATTTGATTTTCTGAAGGTAAAGAGGACTTTAAAATCCTAGCCCTGAAACAACTTGTCTAATTTCTGAAAAATGATTTTACTTTCAGTCATTTTCTTTGACAGCAAAACCCATCTTTACTTGAATATACCATACGTATTGCCTACTTCATATTACTTTCACTGAGCTTTAGTACAAAACCAAATATTAATGAAGAACGTCTCATGGTGTTTGGATAAAGACACTCTTTCTTGCAGGAAGTATGAAATATGCCTGGTTTGCAAAGACTGGGCCATATGGAGCTGTGCTGATTTACACCAGCTGAGGATCTGGCCTGGTATTTCTAATGTAACAGGATGACAGGGTTCTTCTGTTGACCCACACAATAAGCAGATGCTAGAACCTTGCTGGTGGAGGCTAATTGATTCCTGCTTGTAACATGGAGGGTTGAAGTGGATGGAGGCAATCTGAGGTGGAATGCCATCCCAGGGGAAGAGACTACAGCAAGCTTGCGCTGTTGTTGAGACAGCAGCAGTTGGGAGGCTTGGCTGAATAAATGTTTTGCCTTGACTCCTAGAACATTTGGCATTCTAGATGAAGAACTGAGGTTGACAGAATTTATTTGGGTGAAGTACTGTCGTGTAGGGATCTGAAGTTTTAAAGAGCAATTCAGCATTTGTATGTCTGCATTTGACAGTAATCTGTGTGGCAGATTATATTTATGGTTTTCTTAGTGCCGTGGTTCAGTTTGCTTTGTTAGGGAGCAAGGAGTTAAGTAGTTTAACCATTGTAGAAGCTTATTCTGAACTTTCAAGGAATTGTTTCAGCTGGAACCGTAAACATCCAGACTGCAATAAAGGGCTAAGTACAGCTTGGTAAATAATTTAGGTTTCAATTATAAAACCTAACGAAATCCTAATTGAGGAGTCAATCCTACTTCATGAGAAAATAATCTCAAGTAATTTTTCTTCTTCTCTTAATTGACTCTGGGTCTGAATAACACTGGTGACAAGAAGAAAGACACCAGAAAGTTGGTATCTAGTAGATTTGTTTATAGATGGAGCCATTAATGTATGTGTAGACTGAGAAGGCTCAGGGCAAATGTGTGATATCCTCCATCCACCCTTTGAACTTGTAATTTATGTTACTGATAATAGAGTGGAGATACTAATTTTTTCTTTCTAATTTTTTCTGATGTTCTTTTTCCCTTTAGTCCTTTTTATTTACAGTCTCCAACAAGAATATGTTTTGGGATAAATGAGAAAAATCTAAAGAGACAGGATTCAATGGAACGAGGGCTTTAAGAGTGGCTTCGCCTTAATCTGTCTGCTCAGTTATATCTGGGTTGATATTATTGCTTTTTGTTCTGGTTTTAATATAAGGCTCTCTCTGTTTTTATCTCATCAGTAAACGTTCATAATTAGACGTAAAAAATAATATTGCATTTCCATTTACTTTGAATTGTTATTATAAAACTGTATTTCTTACAAGTTCTCACTAAAGTCTTAAACCATTGATATATAGGCATCTAGTTATTTGCGCAAAAGGGAATCAAACTACAGTTCAGTATCAGTCTTACTCTAGCACCCCCCGTCCCCCCCACACACACACAAAAAAAACCCCTTCAGTTACAGGGTTAAGTCCCAATCCTGCAAATACATGCGTGTGAATAGTCCCATTGAACTCAATGGAACTCATGAGTGAAACTCACTACTGCGAAGAGGGCCAGCACTAGGCCTTTTTGCTACTTAAGTTCAACTGAACATCTATTTTGGAGGTTATGGTGGTACACAGACCAGTGCTTGCTCTCTGCACATAGGTATATGTAACGCCACATTTTTAGAATTACTCCCATGTTTAAATGCGTGCATGATTAGGACTTCACTGTGTATTTTTGATTTCCATATTTTCTGAGAGTATTCATCTGCTTTTGTAAATACATTTTAATGTATTGATTTTCACAGTCTGTTAACTGTGTTTGCAGCAGAGTGACATTCTAGGGCAGTACAGTGGACACCAGAGAGGTCAGGCAGCAGTGGTGTCTGGGGAAAATAGGTCTGACTACAAAAGCTGCTGCAGATCCCCCGCACCTCAGCAAATGGGGAATAAGATATCTCAGAGTTGGACACACTGTTTGTGGCACATGGAATTAGTGAACACTTTTAAAATTTTGGCTGCAATAATTAAGTAATTATTAAGTAGCACTAGTAAATGGGAGCATAGAAAGGCTGAACTATTTCAGTTCAAAACCCCATAAATGTAAACGGTGGCAGAATGGTAGAACCAAATGAATAAGAGGGGCACCTCCTTGACAGCCTGGATGTTTTGATTATGGGCCTCCCCATGGATTCCCGGCTTTTGTCTCTTTTGAAATATACTTTTTTATAGTGATAAAAATAAAGTTTTTATTTGGAAAACATACCTGCAAAGAGCACACACAAAACAGGCCGGATGGTAGGTTTTCCCCAGTGCTGAAACCACTTCCCCCTCAATGAATTCATCACAGCTGATGCACCGTGTGCCATAGAGTCTTTGATAGTCCAAAGTACAGATGTAGTCTCCCTGTCTCACAAAAAATCCTCCTTGAGCCAGGTCACATCCACAAGCTACATGGAGAGAAATGGCAAAGTTTTAGAGGACTGAAAGAGTGGAGCTGTATCTATAATAAGATGAATCTTCATTCATGATCAGCACATTTTTAAATATATATAGCAGATCTTCAAGCAAAGGCATCTTAATATTTGGGGCTCCTGAACACAAGACACCCATGAGTCAGAAGGTTGCTACCCTTATGGTTTTCATCAGTGATCTACATTAATAAGCTTGCTTTATTCCATATAGAAAAACTAACATCACAGCAGAGAGCCTGAGGCCTGGTCTACACTACAGGGTTAGGTCGACGTAAGCTGCCTTGTGTTGACCTAACTGTGGAAGTGTCTTCGCTTAAATTTGGCCCCTGCTGACATAAATGCCTCTCTATGCGATTTAGCATCACCACCTCCCCAAGCGGCGTTGAGTCATGGTAGGCCCTGCATTGTTTATGTCAACTGTTATTGACTTTCAGAAGACATCCCACAATGCCCCACACTGACAATACAATTGATGCAAGCACTCCTGGTGAGGACACGCTCCGCCGACACAAGGAGCCAAGTGTGCCCACACACAAGTGGTTTAATAACTGCAGTGGTTGTATGCGGACGTAAATTAGGTCAACATAATTTTGTAGCATAAACATGGCCTGAGTGCAGAGACATAAGTCCCTAGATGAGGGGCTACTTTGGGATGCTGTTAGATGTACCTTGACCACCACATGCAACACCCGCCATTACATTCAATAAGATTTTTAAAAGGAAGGGATTTAAACCCTCATTCTCCAAAGCAAAAACCAGTCCGTAATCTACAGGGATTAGAAATTTTTCCTATTGTTTATTCCATAACTGCCCATTACTGGATTCTTATGAGGCATCCAGTACTGGCAAATGACGGAGACAGAATAGCAATCTTGATAGATTACTGGTCTGCTGTGGTATGGCAATTCCTATGTTCCTGTGCACAAGGCTGGCGTAAGGACATTGGGGAGAGTAAGCAAGATGACGTTTTGGGAAGACATTCTCAATGTAACTAATACACACTACATACAAAGCGTGTACGTGGGAGGGATCTGTAGGACCACCCTTCCCCAAATCGCCTGCAGCAGAAGTGGAGCCCAGCTACTTGTTCTTTGTGACTCTAGCAACCAGTTTAGATTTCTAAGGCTATGACTGCATGGGGAAAGGATTAGAGACTGGCATTCTAAAAAACAAGTGGAGATTCTCCTTTGCACAGCCGAAAGGCTGGCCCTGCTAACAAAGGGCATGTGCAAACCTCAGGAGCTCCCTCCAGTTCATCAGTACAAACAGGGTCGGAGCCAGGATCATGTTTTGAGATTACAGGGGAAGAGGGGAAGGAGAGAGCCAAGAGCTCTCTGCTTGAAATCACAGTGAAAGAGAATGATCAGTTCTCTGAACCTTCAAGAGGCTTGGATTTGGTTGAGAGAAAGGGTAGATGTTCAAATTGGTTCTTATACTAGGAGGACAGTCGGACCTATCCTGAGTCACCACAGCACCCTTGTTGTCAAGTGCTCTGACTCCACTTCTGGAAGAACTGCTTTTGGGAGCAGTACCTGCAGTAACCTACGATATTCAAGGTCAAATTAGGCTGAAATTCGAGATGCAAGAAGGATGGAAGAGATAAGTGTGTCATCCAGGCAATGCTACCAGTCATCCACAGCCCACACAAGGAAAGTGCAGGTGTTGCTTGTGAACTTCACTATGTTGTGTGCATGTAATATTAACAGCAGAGCTATCCAGAGCGGCTTAATTTTTAAGTCACCATTTACAGTATGTTGATTGATCTACATTAGCCTTGTTCTTTGTCTCGCTTAAGGTCAACAATGAAAACCTCATCCTAACTTTTATTAAGTTCATACAGAAGTACATATGCCTCCTGGACATATTTTTTGAGCAATAGCGCATGGCTAGCTAGACATCAGCTTTCTGTTATGTATACAGTAGCGTGACAGAAGCATAAATCAAATACGGATTTAAAGATGAGAATAGGAACTGCTGTTCTGGACTTTTTTAAATTAATGACACTAAAACTACATTTTAAAATTGCTAGAAGATATCAAGTAGTGTCTAAACTTGCAGTGATAACCATATGAGGAAGGAAGTGAAGTGTGTAATTAGTTTCTTCATCTTCCTTGTAGAAGATTCCTTTATTCCAGTGGCACTCAAACTTGCCACTATGTGACTGGACCAAAGTCCATAAGATCATCAATAGATTTTATACACATTTAGAATATTAAAAATAGACAGCACAAGTAATTGCTATTATAGGCATGAAAACTACCAAGGAAATGTTACACTTTGAACAGAGGTGCTCTGTTAACACAGCTGGCTAACAGTACAAAGGCAGAATTACCCCATCTGTCTGCGTCTTAGTATTTTTTTTTGTTTTTAATTGCTATTTTTTGTCCGATGGCTCTGAGAAGTTTGCCCAGATGTGTTGTAGAGTTTCTTATTCACAACCCAACATGTGTTATACAATACCATATGCAGTCTCAGCTCTGTGCTGCGAACAGAGAATAATCACAGAGGGACAAATTAGACACAGTTCAGCAACTCTGCAAAAGTGCTATTTGTTTTAAGAGACCTGGGGTCCAATTCTATAACTGTAGGATGCATGGGACTCTAAACTGAGGTCAATGGAAGTCACACACAGAGAGGAACTGCAGCAGTGGGCCTTTGGATTAAGGAATAAAATATTCCGTCTCCAAGAGAAACCCACAGCCAGTGTGAGGTGAGGGGAAACAGTCAGGAAACACCTTGGAGTCTTAAGGCAATCGTCCTCTTAGGGTATTTCTACACTAACAGCTCACGGGCCTTAGGATGCAGGGCATTGTGGCTTGGGCTGTACCCCGAGCTCTGGCACCCTCCCATTTTGCAGAGTCCTTTGAGCCCGAGTCAGCTGGCATAGGCCAGCCGTAGGTTTTTAATTGCAATGTAAACATACCTTCCGGTGCAAACAGCACTGGGAGGAGCAGGCAGTAGCGAGTGACTCCCAAACTCTGGGGAAGGAAATAGTTAATTCCTCAGAACATCCGGGCAGAAGGCTTTGCTGACCCTATTCCCACCTCTTTGTTGCTTGGTTGAGTCCCCACTCCATCTACCCATCCACTCTAGCTGTATCATATGAGAAATGGAAAAAACTCAGCAGGAGTTAGTGCTGCTTCAGACTGGGAAGGGTTAGGTGCAGTGAGGAAAGAAACTCCTTTTTGATTCCTCAGAAAAACAAAATATAATCCATACAAAATTATCTCAAATCCCACTTATTTAAAGAGAACAAATATTTAACAAGAAAATTAAAATCTTGTCTTTAATTAAGGTAAGTCATTGTTTTTCCTCCATAACTGCATAATTTATTAAACATTAAAATATTAAGGAAACCCAGAACAGCTTTGAAAAAATAATTGCTCCCTGAGAACGTATAAAATTTCAAGTCCTTCATTCCAATAATTACTGTTTCAGGGACGGGAAGAAACTATTTATTTCCTGTCAGCTTTACTAGTTTCTATGCAATACCCTAGCAAAGAGAAACTGTCTGCTAAAATATGCACATTTATAGTTTACATAGTGCACAGTTTGTTCTGAATCAATTAGCTCTGGAACAAATTGATTGGTCACTTGTGGTCTATATATTTCTTCCTTTTCTGTGATTTGATAATTCTTCAGCTATGTTCTCATTGAGTATTTCTATTATAATGCGGGTTACTTACATGTACAGTAATAGTTTTCAAAGACTTGAGCTAAGGTCTGTTTTTAAATGTCAACTCCCATGACATGTTTAAGTGAAAACAGACATTTTTTCATGAAAATTTGGAGTTACTGAAAAAACATTTTAGTCAAAAACAAACAAACAAAATGTTGATGAAAAATTTCTTCCAGCTGTGGTCATCACATGCTAATTTTATAGCCATGACAATGGTATTGCTGTTACTAAGAGTTCATCAGCAAATAGCGATTTTCATTTTCTTAACACCTGAATTGTTTTAAATCACTTTGTTCTGAATCTTGGTGTCACTTTTTGGCTGCTTCAACTTGATTCTTGCACATGGTCATCAGATGTTTCCAGAGCAACCACCAGGCTGCCCTGAAAGCAACACTTCTATGGGAAATGACTCCTGGAAGCAGGCTTTTCAGATTGAGAAACTACAGTGGGGTGGGCTCCATACACTCTTCCTTCAGTACCTTATTTTAGAGATTGAGGAAGGTCTTGTGAAATTCACAAAGAGTCTAAGACTCAGATGCCCTAGTGTGAAACATGGGCTGATTTGAGGGTTTCCTGTGTACCTTGTAGGCAGGCTCCATTGCAGGGCACTGCAAACCAGGCACTCTCTCCACTGGGGATTTCCCCCAGAACAAAGGGGATTTCCCAGTGGCTCAAGGACAGTGTTATAACCCTACTCAAGCCCCTCCCAGGCATAAACATTGGGTTTATTGGAAGGGAAGCGGGGAGAGAGTCTAGTCAGAGTACAGCGCACCCTGGCTATTCTAGGCTGCTGCAACAGCGCACTGGGGAAAAAATATCAATATTTGGCCTCTAATCAGAACTGACTTATTGCTTTAAAACTGGGGGGGGGGGGGGGGGAATGGCAATTTGCAATTTATAAAGGAGCTAAAAAGAATTTAAAAGCAAAGTGTTGTATGTCAAGGTGCTGAATTTTACAGTTCTGTCATCTAATGATCATTTTGGCCTTTAGAAAGAAATATTGCAGTCAAATACCATTCCAAGATTGGACTAATTAAAGCCTTTGGATTTTTAGAAAACATTTAATGGCTTTGTTTTAATTTTTCATGAAAGACATTTCGTGTGCCCTGTTACAATATAGTTAAAGATCTAAAGACCCCTTGGTCCCTCCCCCTGTTCTGGTGGCCTTGGCCCAGGGCTCGGCCACATGGGAAAGAAGAACCATGGCAGGAAGCAGGAGGGAGTCTGGGGGTGGAGTGCGGGTGGGGCCACGCAGGCAGTTTGGGTAGGCTGAGCCTTCCCCCGTCTTTGATACCTGCCACCCATGCCTGATGGCATTCACCCTAGAGTTCTCAAGGAACTCAGATATGAAATTGCAGAACTACTAACTGTGATATGCAACCTATCGATTAAATCAGCCTCCATTCAAGATGACTGGAGGATAGCTAATGTGATGCTGATTTTTTGAAAAGGTTCCAGACATGATCCTGGCAATTACAGGCCAGTAAGCCTAACTTTAGTATCAGGCAAATTGGTTGAAACTATATAAAGGAATAGAATGAACAGACACATAGATGAACATGATATGTTGGGGAAGAGTCAACACAGCTTTTGTAAAGGGAATTCATGCCTCACCAATCTATTAGTATTTTTGAGGAGATCACAAACATGTGGATAACAGTGATCCAGTGGATATAGTGTACTTGGACTTTCAGAATGCTTTTTGATAAGGTCCCTCACCAAAGGCTCTCAGGGAAAGTAAGGAGACCTGGGATAAGAGAGAAGGGCCTCTCATGGATCAGTAACATGGTTAAAAGACAGGAAACAAAGGACAGGAACAAATTATCACTTTTTCACAATGGAGAGAGGTGAATAGCGGGGTCCCCCAAGGATCTGTACTGGGACCAGTGCTGTTCAACAAATTCATAAATAATCTGAAAAAAGAAGTAAACAAGATTGCAAAATCTGCAAACAGTACAAAGTTGCTCAAGACAGCTAAGTCCGAAGCTAACTGGGACGAGTTACAAAGGGATCTCACAAAACTGGGTGATCGGGCAACAAAATGGCAGATGAAATTCAATTCTGATAAATGCAAAACATAATCCTAACTATACATACAAAATTATGAGGTCTACATTAGCTGTCACCACTCAAGAAAGAGATCTCGGAATTATTGTGGATAGTTCTTTGAAAACATCTTCTCAAAGTGCCAGCAATCAAAACGCTAAGAGAATGTTACAAAGCATTAGGTAAGGGACAGATAATAAGAAAGAAAATATCATAATGCCACTATATAAATCCATAATATGTCCTTGAATACTGTCTGCAGTTCTGGCTGCCCCATCTCAAAGAAGATATATCAGAATTGGAAAAAGTACAGAGAAGGGTAACAAAAGTGATTATGGTTATGGAACAGCTTCTGTATGGGGAGAGACTAAAAAGACTGGGACTGTTCAGCTTGGAAAAGAGATTACTGATGGGGGATATGATAGAGGACTATAAAATCATGAATGGTGTGGAGAAAAAGTGTCATTTACCCCTTCATATAACACAAGAACTAGGAGTCACCCAATGAAATTAATAGGCAATAGGTTTAAAACAAACACAAGGAAGCACTTCTTCAGACAATGCACAGTCAACCTGCGGAACTCATTGCCAGGGGATGTTAAAGGCTAAAAGTATAACTGGATTTTAAAAAGTATTAAATAAGTCATGGAGTATAGGTCCATCAATGGCTATCAGCCAAGATGGTCATGGACATAACCCCTTGCTCTGGATGTTCCTAAACCTCGGACAGCTAGAAGCTGGAACTGGATGACAGGGGACAGATCACTCGATAAATTGCCCTGTTTTGTTCACTTCCTCTGAAGCATCTGACATTGGCCACTGTCAAAAGACAGGATACTGGGCTAGATGGACCATTGGTCTGACCTAGTATGGCCATCCTTATTTTCTTATGTATTTACCTGTGAAAGTTTTATACATAGTCCATTGTCCCAGTCCAGCAAACTACTGAAGCGTGTGTTTAACTTTCAATTGAATTTGAATTAGACTATTTATGTGCTAAAAGTTAAGCATACCAAGTGCTTGGTAGATCAGAAGTTCTGTGATATTATTTGAGTAATGACTAGAATTTGCTGGGCTCTATATTGGAGGCTGTACCTAATCATCATCAACAATTACTTGTGCACTAGTAAAGAAAACCTATGCCAGAGAAGGTGGAGGTAGAAAAGAAACAAGGCAAATCAGAGGAATAAATAAGCTTTCAGCCTGATATACATTATAGAATTTTTTAAAAAGCTATGGTCTGAAAAGCCCAACACAGGATCGGATTGACCATTGGATTACATCAGTTTTACACTGGCATGACCCAATGAAATCAATTAACAGAGTCACACCACTGTAAAACTGGTGTGACAGAGTGATACATCTCTACCCCGATATAACGCTGTCCTAGGGAGACAAAAAATCTTACCGCGTTATAGGTGAAACCGCGTTATATCGAACTTGGTTTGATCCGCCAGATCATGCAGCCCCACCCCCCCGGAGCACTGCTTTACCGCGTTATATCGGGGTAGAGGTGTAAATCAGGCCCAAAGCCACTAAACTCTTCAAGACAGATTGTGAGAGTGCCATGTCCACTGCTCACTTATTCCTGGTATATCTATTTAACACGTTCAGGGCCCTACAGGACCCCGAAGGACTTAGCCAGTGACGAACACACTGCTGGTATTGTCTGTGAAACAACAGCAGTTACAGATATTCCATGGCAGTCACTGAGAATGCAAGGTAATGACCCACACCTACTTTGTTAACTTTGTTTTGGGCTCTAATCTTACTTTCAAATTTTCTGTAAATGGCTCCTCTCCTGCAACCTGAGACCCTTTGGTTTTACACTGTGTTCAAATGCAAATCCCTCAGATTACACATGGGAGCTTTTAACATGCTTATTTATAGCCCAGCAGATGGGTTTGATGTCATAAACAAACCACTCCCTGTTACCAAGTTACAGATACCTTCTAATTTTTTCCTTCTCTAGTGAATACTCTCTGTCCTAGCTCTGCCCAACTTCTCATCTGAATCCAATGCAGTTAAAATTATTGGCTCCAATTTTTATTTACACTAAGGGTGCTTTCCACCACTCCGGTCACGTAAAAGGGGCTTTAATATGGGTGAAGGTGTAATGAATACCCACTCCAAGACCCCCTTTTCACTGCCACAGTTGTATAAAGGAGGCATTAGTGCATTACAGAGCTACACCAATTTACACAAGTTGAGGATCTGACCCACTATGATCAATTAAACCCAATATGCAAGGTTAAATACCTAGGAGGATGCATACACTAAAAAGTGGACCATTTCACCATGGAGGAGCAGAGCTACTGTTTCCAAGGCACATACAGTACTATAGCAATCCAGGGTCCAATGGGTTTTGATTAAAGATTGAGTAGCAAGACCTAAAGAAAAGATGGGTGGATATATGGTAAAGCTGATCCTGTATAGCAGGCCTTGTTTTTCTACATCTGAGGTTCAGGTTGCAAGTTCACTGCCTTGTCTTTGACTGTAACCTGGCGAAGGACAGAGAAACCATGCACAGCACATTCCACTTACATCTGTGTGACTTTACAGTAGGGTTATGCAGGGCCCTATTTATTTAGTAGGGAAACTGCAGGACTTCACACAAGGCCACTATAAGTTTGCAGAGCAGCGTTCGTGAAAGTTGTGTGAATTTGTTCCTTCCACAGCATGCTAGAGGTGATCATTTAAAGCATGAAGAGTCATGCCCTCTGTTTTTTTATTTTTTAATTTATAGTCAAATCTATGCCAGTCATCACCAAATTATCTGTGTACCTCAGATATATTGGGCTTGTATATGCTCCTGAACTATTTCCTAAATAGTAATGCTTGATGCAGTTCACTGTTATGCTGTAAGTGTTAGTGTAAGTATTAGAAAGATATCATACCATAAACACCGAGAATAACTTGAGTCAAAATAAAGATGATCCCTATCTTTATTATCTACATGGGATCAAACTTTAGTTGTCCAGGGTAATGTAATGACACCGTGACACTGGCAGGCCAAGTGCCAGCTCATGCCAAAGTCCCCATATCTCAACTAGACACTAACAGATAAACATAGCTGTAATCTGTCTGGCTCACTTGTGGATTGATATTGATAAAATAGGTATTAGAATTATAAGAAAGAATTTAGTGTTTAGAGTTTAGATTTGTTTGAACACTTGTGAGATGCTGCATGCTTTAATCTTACTTGTAATATCTGTGTTCCATGTTGTAATGTAATATATTTGAACGGTTGTATTGTGAGTCTCTGTGACTGAAGGAGAAGACCCATCAATACCAGACAGGCTATGAGTGGTTCTTACAATTGGAAACTCCTCACATCGGGATTGAGGAATCGTCAACAAAAGGACTAAAAACTTATTGCTGTTCTGCTCTACTCCCTGCGAAGAGGAGTCATGCAAGTGGACTCATCCCGTCAGATGAGTTTGCACCTCACATCACATAGCAGGAAGGGGATAAAAACCTTGAACAAATGCAACTAGGTATCTCTATGCTGCTTGGAGATGCTGGGTCAGCAAGCTGTTTCTAGGCATAAACAAGAGATCCCCAGCAGCTTCGCCAGGTTAGCCCTAAAGGACAAATAGAACTTGATGATTATAGAAGCCTATAGACTTTTGAAAACCTAAGACTGGAACTCATTTGTGTATCTATGTTAGCTTGCTTTAACCTTGTAAATAACTCTCTAATTTCCTTTTCCTATTTAATAAATCTTCATATAATTTACCATAGGATTGGCTACAAGCATTGTCTTTGGTGTGAGACCTGAAGTGCAACTGACCTGGGGTAAGTGACTGGTCCTTTGGGATTAGGAGTAACCTGAATATTGCTGTGATTCTTGGTGTAAGGGACCATCTACAACAGAGATACACTCACCTGGGTGGCAAGACAGACTGGAGTGCCCAAGGGGACTATCTGTGACTCCATGTTAAGGCTGTTAAAGTGCTTGAGGAATTTGCACTTGGAACCCACAATCTGTCCTGTGGTTGGCCTAGAGGACCAGAATTTCTCTAACATCACGTACCGTATGAAAAGCTATTGTGACAGATGCCCTAGAAGTGAACTCGGAAATGGATTTAGTTTGAATTTTATAGCCCTAATAGTCAATATTTTATCATGTTTTGTAGTTCTCTTTCATATTTTTCTACTGCTTTAATGAAAAAAATAAAACCGCATTCTCATAGCTGTTAACCAAAGGGTTTACAGCCTAAAGAAAAGAGCATTGCCTTATATTTCAATGGCACAAAGTTTAAATCCTGTTATTAAACTTTTATTAAAACTGACTTGAATGGGAGCTCTGTCTGAGTAAAGAGAGTAAAGACTTAGGAACTTGGCCCAATGCAAGGGACACTCAGACAGATGTTCTGTAGTTCCAGACTGATAGGCTGAGTTGCAGAAATTAGGTTTTTTACTTGGTCTATAAGTGATGCTTCTGCATCTTCAATACATCAGTCTGGAACATATTATGGACTTCATTGATTTTATTGGAGCGTTCCTGGCATTCATAGCATTGTTATGATTACCTTTAACCTGGATCTGTTTCCTCACAGTTATAAGTCGGAGCAATCATTAACCGATGTATTAGCTTTTCAACCCTCTTTCTGACATTTCTCTTTGTTTTGGAACATAGTGGAGCTTTATCTGGGAAACTTGACAGAGATAGGGTGGGACTTTGAACCTTTGGAGCCAGGTTCATTATTTTTATATATTTCTATATGTCATTTCAAATAAAAGATGTCTATAAGCAAGCTGTTGGCACCTGGATAATTCATGAAACTCACAATCTACATAGGGATAACCATGTAGCAATATGATAATACATTCAATTGTTTTGATAGCTAGTAAGCCAGGCAGCAGAATATACCCCATTCCACTCCACTCAAACCTCATACCCTCCCCTTCCCACAACTAACACTCTATCAAATAAATTGGTTCTATATATCACTTATGTGCTCACAAGTAACTGTTACTCCTCCCAATGTAAGATGTGCTCAACTATATTTTGAGCAGAATTAAAAATTAAACAAACTGCACACATGGCCTGGTGGATAAAGAACTGGTCTTGGAGTTAGGAGACCTGAGTTCTAAGCATAGTTCTGCTTTTAACCAGCTATGTGACCTTTAGTAATTCACTTCATCTCTCTGTGCTTCGATTTCCCATTCCAGCCTAAGTCTGCCAGCTCTTCCGGGGGGATGGTCTTTTACTATGAGTTTGTACATTGCCTATCACAGTGGGTTTCAGATCTCAATTGGGCCCTCTATAATTTACAGCCTAAAGAATAGAGCATCTGTATTATAGGTGGTGATTGGAAATAAAGTTTCAATAAACTGCTGACTGGCAATAGCTAGGCAAATGGCCTACTAAAGATTAATTATCAATTTGTTCATTTATATGAACAAAACAAAACAGACCCTTAAAGCCTACAAAGTTATCCTGCAAATTGGACACAGCTAATCTATGGAATCTTGTGTTCCTTTGTTATTACCCTTGACTTCCACCCCCCATGCTGTGTTCCTCTCCCATCTTGTCCCTATTTAGGCCCCAATCTTGCAAAAAGCTCCATCTGGGTGAACCTTTGCACTTGGAACTCACTGCAGGATCTGGGTCTTAGGACCATAAACTCTTTGATGTGAGGACTGGCTTGTACTATAGATCTGTGCTATTTCCAAAACAACGGGGCCACAATCTCCAAGGAATTACTGTAATATATAACAGCAGTAATAACTAGTAAACACTTACCTTTACAAACAAAGCACTTAATATGAAAATATTTGTTCTGAACTCTCAAAACTTCCCCTTTGCATGGGTTTCCACAGTTATTGCAGAGAATTGCTGTACCTGATGGTTTCTCCAGGTGGCTATGTACAGCCTGTGGTTGAGAAACTGTAAAGAAAGACAAGTTGTATAAGAACATACAGCAGATTAAAAACTTCTGCTGGACAAATTACATAAAATGATGGTCTTATTAGACAAACAAATAATGAAAATTGACATTTCAGTCAAAACATGCCATGAACATGACTCCCGGGCCAAAATGGTCTCACTTTCTGGTGTTGGCCAGCTCCTGTAGTGGTCTTTTTAAACTTTATTTTAATTGAATTTGCTTTAGAGTCATATGTCAGTATAAACAGTCTGCTCACCAATTTAAAGCATCACTGCTGATTTTCACTTCCATTTAGGTTACCACCGCAATAATGAAAAAGAATTGTACACGGCTTATGAATTTCACAACCAACTTGAACAAAAACATTTTGGATCAAGGGTTGTATAAAGAGAACTATACAAAAAACTGGTAAAACATTTTTTTGAAAATTCAACTGCCTTTTTCCCCCCCCAGTTTGCATCACACTGTTTAATTACAATTTTAAATTAAATATTTTGTCAATTTCAAAAAAAAAAAAAAATCAAATCAACCAGCTCTAGTTACAAATTATTTTCTGAAACTGATGTGTCACACATCTCAAGCACCTGATTCCGCCCCAGACTGCAAGCAATTACAAAAGACTTTCCTTTAGCTCAGTTGATAAGTGCTTATGCTTTTATAACCAGAGGATCTAAATTCTGTTTCCACAGATTACATGAAATTCCAGATAAGCATGCTGTACAATAAACATAACCATGAACTAATATGTGCCCACTTATTTGTTACAGTAGTATTATGCGATGAAAGATACTGAAGATACTACAAAAATATTGTAAAGTTTCCCTAACTTTTGAATGCTGAGCTCCTCCTCAGCCAAATAAAACCAATTGCACTCTTCCTCTTCCTGCAGCCTCATCATGCATTGTTAAAAGCCTACACATATTAATTGTGCATCCTCCATGTGCCCTCTCATGGCTAGTCTTTTTGGTGCCTTCCTCCACATCCTCCTAAACACAACTCTTTGGAAAACACTGGCATAGATCTTCAGATGACCCTTTCCCCCCTCTGTTACATGCTTTGATGAGAATTTAAATAGCTTAAAATGTTGACATATAAAGTACCATCATTAGCTATTTTTCATGGGTACTGCAAACTCAGAGAGATGTCTCTACATCAGTTGCACTTGCTTTATGTTTGAAGGTTTCTTTGTAACCATGACAGACTTTTTTCAAACTAAGGATGAGAATCTGGAGAAGAACTAAGAGGCCTGTACTCCCAACTACTCCTTCGCCCACGTTAATCCCACAGTTTGGAAAACACCAATGTACTGTATATAGCAAATTTCCAGCCAGGAGACACAGAAAGTTTTGGGAACTTTAAAGAATGTTAAGCACTATGACATTACTACAGAGTTCTGATGTGGTACATGCTTGGTAACCTTGGTACTCATATAATTGTTCTTAGTCAGCAGACACTTTCTTCGGTATGTGGCACAGAAGTATCAAGATAGTGATTAATTTATTACTACATTAAAATACATTTGAAGCCACTGAAGGAATAACTATAATAAATATGACTTGGTGAGTGGAGCTCTGATCTCACTTATTGACATCCAGAGCAAATGTTCTCAGCTGATAAGTCAAAATATGATTGCTTCTAACCAATAGTTTGCAAACTCAAATTGAAATGTGGGTGTGGAGAGGAAAATCACACTGCAATTTGCCCCTTACATCATCACTAGTGATAAAGAGTCTGCAATCAGAACTTCATTGACAACTCTGTGGCAGAAAAGTAAGACAGTTACATAGTAGCTTTGCTCATCATAGCCACATACAACAAATATGGATTCTTCTATCTCAAAATTTGCTAACATAAAGACCAGGATAAAATTTTTACAAGTGCCTAAATCTCTAGGAGCCGAAGTCTCAGTAAAAGTTAAGGGAACTTAGCCAATTGAACCTATAGCAGAATTTCTGGCAAGCAAGACATAACCACTGATGTTGGAATCGATCCAGGATAGTGGGGTTAAAATACTTCTTCTCATATAAAGTATCATGTACTCTTGCAAATCAGATTCTATGCTAAACAACATATCCAGGCACTTTCTTCAAACTCCCAGGCACAGTCACTCTTTTAGAATAGTGAAAAACAGAGGAAAGATGTTGTTCTGCTTTCCCAGAAGTATATATCAAAATGTTGAGCAAGGTATTTATTATGAAACATGCAACTAACTAGTCATTTGTATTGCAAATACTTAATACTGGAGGAAGGATCCTGCACTGGAAGAGAGATGATCTAACAGGTGTTTTCTATTTCTAATCTCTAAAAGCCAAAGCCTGCAAACTTCTCCTCACACAAGTATTCATGTGAAGACTACTCACTTGAGTAAGGATTTTTATGATTAAGCTGTAAATTTACATATAAAAGAAATGTGTGCAATATGCTAGGGATGCATGCATAAACTTTGTTTTTCTACGTTATGTGACTTTCAGTCAAAGTTATTTTTCTATTACATTTAGTAAATAGTACACTGAACGTTCAAGCTCGTCAGCACTGAAGGTAAATGTCATTTTAAATCAACTTAAATCTTATTGTGATAAAAACAAACAAATACACCCCAAAAGCAACTCCCCACCCACTCTTTACTCTGTGTATGTTCCAGGTTAAAAATAGTTGATAGGTTAGTGTAAAAAAGCGATTCTAAGGGTCTTTATCCTGTGCATCATGGTAACAAATTAAGGCTGTAATCCTGCTGTCCTTCTCCAAGCAAATGCCTATTGACTTCAACAAGAGATGCAAGTACAGTATATGAAGGCTGCAGAACTGAGCTCATTTAGGCTAGCAAAATATTGAGCAAATTAAAAATTTGCTGCCATCTTGTGATTTAAAATAGAAATTGCACCTATTAGGTTGTTTATGCAAAAGAGCATTCCAAAGAATTATAGGAAATGTTGAACACAAACTTTCTAGTCCTTGTAATTTTGCTACAGTACATTTATTATTTTTACATTTTAATATGTTAGGTAACAGTGTCTATGGACTGAATTATTAACAAATTGTAACAGGCTTGTATTTAACTCGCCACACCCATAGTAGTTTTCCCACCTGGCAACATTAATACAGGGAACTCATAGAGTGAACAAGGGAGAGTAAATTACATACTGAATGTCCCTCTTCTTACTTGAGGGATTCAGCAAATCATTCTAAAACTGGGTGTTTTTTCCTCCAAAGTGTTTCCAGTTCAGCTTTTAAAAGTTTCCATACACTCTCACAAGAAGAAAACAAATGCAACTTAAAAATAAACTGATCAGTGGTGTTATGTCCTCTCATATTGACCAATAAATAAATTAAATTAAATTAAATCAAATCATAAATAAATTAAATAAATTAGTAAAAGTGCTATCAGCCAATTACCCCTTAATTTTCCTTTATAACTATTTCAGGGCTAAAAGTTGTCTCCCTGTATTTACTCTAACGCTCTGATCCTCCAAATACTTGTGCATGTAACTTTGTATGTAGCAGTTTTTCAGAGCAGAAAGACATTAATGCAGTCAACCATGCAGATGTTTCCTCTGCGTGAAAATTATGAACATCTTTTCTAGTAAATAACTAGAGATTTTTATCAAAGGGTTTCCTCATTTGGAATTGGCTGTAACTGCTGCTTGAACTCTGGACGCTTACACGGAAATTTCATGTAGTGTTTGTTAAAAAGAAACACTATGAAAAGGTTGTTGTCAACTGCACCCGTGCTTACAGTCCCACCTCCTTTGGGGCAGCCAGACTTACTGCAGATTGTTTCCCTTGAATGCTAGCATTGATTCAGAAATGTGCATTAGGGCCAAGTGCTCTGCATAGCTCCATGTAATACCTAGCCTGCAATGTAACTGGGAATCAACACAGTAGCCTTTTTTGTTACAGTAGGACTCAAAAAAAAAAAAAAGAGGCGGGGGGTAGGGGGGAACCTATCTGGCATATCTTTTTGATGTCTTAGCATATTTTGTTTAACAATAGTTTCCAAGCCAGGAGTGGAAATGAAAAGTAAAGAAGAATTATATTTAGCTAAAGCACAGGTATGCAACAAACTGTAAAACAACTACACCTCTACCCTGATATAATGCGACCCGATATAACATGAATTCGGATATAACGCGGTAAAGCAGCACTCCGGGAGGGCGGGGCTGTGCACTCCAGCAGATCAAATCAAGTTCGATATAACGTGGTTTCACCTATAACGCGGTAAGATTTTTTGGCTCCCGAGGATAGCGTTATATTGGGGTAGAGGTGTATAACTTTTTGCTTGCATTCCATTTTTTAAATCTCACAAGGATGCATTTGACATTCAAAAATAATCATGTTAAATAAGCATGAATGAACAAACAACAAAAACTAACAGGGTGCTTTATTTTCCTCTCCATTCAAAAGGAATTAATTAATTTAATACATTAATTCTGATCAGTGTTTCACCCAACATTCTCTGTGGATACAATCTCTGTGGGGTCATAATAAAACTATGTTTCTTCATAGAGTTTAATTAAACATTGTCTCTTTCATCTGGAATAACAATGATAGAACATGAGAAATAACTCCTTCATATAGAGAACTCTTCTTTTATTCAAGTTCTACTACATTTTTAACTTACATTCATTTCAATAAAGTTTTGAATCCAGTCTCTTTATATAGTAATTCTGATCCTTTTACTTTTGTTTGTATGTGTCAAAGTTTAGCTTCAAAGTGTATGAGGATGCTCCATCAACATATTTTGTTAGCAATATGCTGTCATCCCTTGTGGAGTTTAATGATTATACAGTATATTAGGACATTTACCGTAGCATCCTCCTGATTAAAGTTCTCATTAAAGTTTGAATGATCACATACTTTTCCTAGCTTGCTGAATTGAATGGAATTTGAAATTCACCTTTATTTACTCTACACTTAAAATAGCCTCTGCTCAATTGAAATATAGAGGGACCCCTTGTTGTGTTGGTGATGATAGTATGCATGGAGCCCAAAATCTTGCCAATGTTCTGCTGTGCCTGGGTCTGGTACCTCCACAGGTCTGGATGAGGAAGCAGATTATAACTACCCATATTAGAAAGTCACTGATGGTTTGTGCATCCTTACTCGCTTCTTCAAAGCCCCAGGAAGAATTTCCTGTACGCATATTCACAAGAAAATCAACAGATTATAAAGAAACGAGTAAGAGTAGAACACATTTCCAGAGCATTGCCACATGGGCACTATCTGGTGCCGGGAACTTTATTGCTGATATTCTTGCTAAATATCCATGTGACAGGACACCCTGATCACTGACAGTGCTGCAGCCTGGGGAAGGCTGCAGGCCCAGCTGAGGGCAATTATATATTTTCTGGTGTGGGGGCTGTGAGCACCTGGGTGGCAATCACTGGGCTAACCAGGTAACTGGGGAGAATATAAGGGGAGGAAACAGGAAGCAAGAGGAGCTCAGGAGGAAGCTCAGAGAGAATCTGGGCTCGGAAGTGAGGGATGTAGGGAAGCCTACCTTGCTGTAAGCGTGTATTGCACAATTATTACTATGTAAGAGGGAAATAAATACACACATTGGTGTAAGATAAACAGCCCGGTGTACGTGTTTGTGACCAGAAAACCATCTGAACTGGCCAGTGAGGTTCACTGGGTAGCGATGGAGATGTCCTGTGACAATCCAGTATCAACGTATTTCTGATATCAAAACTCAGACAGCCACCGAAATCACAGGTTACCTACTGAGTACCCAGCAGGAGTGAGGTGCTGCTCCAATTAATTCTAGTATTAAATAAGGTTTATTGAATTAGCAGTGACTCATTGAAAAGAAGTAAGATTTTCACTCACATAAAACTGTTTATATGACCATCTATATGGCCCTGATAAGACTGATCCTGGAATACTGCATGAGTTTTGCACACCTTAATGCTGGAAATATAAAGATGAATTGGAGGAGTACATTATTAGGGCAGTTGAGGTATTGATTTATATTGAGGGAGAAAAGTAATTCAATATGTATAATATGGTTGAGCCACAACTGAAGAGATATGGGATAATTTGACTAAGCAATGACTGAGGGAAGACAAGGAGAATCATCTACAAATATCTAAAGTCTGGAGAGGAATTATTTAGAGGACCAAAGTGGGCATTACTAGAAATGGGACTATTTTTTTAAAAAAAGATAATTAATGTTAAATATCAGGAAAAAAAGTCCTGATCATGAAATATATCGATATTAGACTGGGAATTGGAGATTGGAAATGTTTGGGAGCCACGTTATTTGGGAAATATAAAATTAAGTTGATGAATGGACTAGATAGTTTGCTGTGGGGACTATCCTGCAATGGCAGAGTGGTGCATTAGGAATTTCATGGATGTTTTCCATTTAATGACGTTTACTCTTCATAGAACAGTTTTTCAAAGTAGTTATTTAATAACCTTTAAACCACACCAATATTCATGTGAGATATTACATGAATAAACTTTTCCATCCCTAAAGAACAAGTTCCCATTATCCTAAAAATACGTTTCACAGTACTGGAGATGTGCTACTTCTCACAGCACGGAAACTCTGCTGATTGCCACATGGATGGTGTATAGCACAGCTATACATTCCTCCATAGCCATCCCATCCATAACTGACCATTTTCTACCCAGGAAATGGAAAAATTTGGGGGGAACAAAAATTAATAGCTAAACCGAGCATAAAGGTTTAAAAGAATCAATGTCCATTCCCTAGTTCATATGAAAATATGAATAACAAAACAGATACAGGCAGCACTCCCAGCTTTGAACACCAATGAGCATCTCTAGTGATGAATACTACTGCACACGTCTGGATGCATAGAAAGTGGCTCAATACTATCAACATCAAACTGTTGCATCACTAGGACTAGAAGTCGGCACCAAAATGCAAAGTAGATAAATGAGAGATGGGAATGCCATTCATTCATTAAATGTTCGAAAGACAAATGTCTTAGGGCCCTAACCTAGGGTGTGAGAGACCCAAGATCAATTGCCAGCTCTGCCACAGACTTCCTGTGTGACTTTGGGCACGTTCCTTAGGTCCAGATTTTCAAAAGTTATTTAGGTGCCTTAAGAAAAAAAAAAAATAACGATGGACATTAAACACCTTGCACTTTTGAAAATCCCACTAGGTGCCCAACTGCATCTTTAGACAGCTAAATACCTTTGAAAATCTGGCGCTTAGCCTCTCTCTGCCTTAGTTTCACATCTGCAAAACAAAGTACTACACAGTACTTCCCTACCTCACAAGAGGCTTGTGAGAATAAATACAGTAGAGACTGTGAGGTGCATACTATGGTAGTGATGGCCAGATAAGCACCTAAAATAGATTTTTCCTTTAAAAATCCTTGAGACCCTCTGGAACTTTGCTGGGTACTGGGGATGTCCCTCTAACCCTTCGGCAGAGGCTGCAGAGCAGAGCCCCTGCATAGATGCTACTCCAGCCTTCATCGCCTTTGTGCTTCCTTTCCCTCGCCACTGAAGGGTGGAGGAAGGGAGAAGGGCTAAGGGATCATGGAGTGGTGACTCCTGCAGGCCTCCCCATCCCTCCCTCTCAAGCCCCAAAACATATTATCAATCAGCTAGAGGTTTATGTTCACAGCCTTTTTCAAGATAACCCTCTCATGTTAATTGTCCCCTCAAAAGATTTTTCCATCTTAAATTTGACAGTAAAATAGATAGTTAGAGAAGTTTGTCAACTTGGCAACGACCCATCCACAAAAAGACCTCAAAATTGCATCCAGTTCTCTGGGGGTTTGAAATCTGACCACTTTACTGTATACTAACTACTGACTTTCTAAAGAAATCTTTTATACTGACGTTCAAGTAGTGTACTTTCTGAAAAGCAGGGTACAGTTCTTCCAAGGAATTCTTGTCAGTTGTTCCAACACTGCACCGCAGTGAAGTAAGCAGCATTAGTCTTTGTTTTGCACAGTTTATCTGACATATTTCTTTGCAGTGCAATGAACTACATAGAAAAAAACCCAAACAAACTTCATGTTCAATGAAGTCTCTAATTCTTTTCTAAAACTAAAATACAGTAATTTAATTTATTAATCCAAAAGGGTCCAGATTAGCAATCTTATATCTACATAGTGCAAAGAAATTAAATATTCATTATTAATAACTGGTTATAGTATCTCTTCCCAAGGCAACTAACAAAAGGTTTTGAAGTCTCATTCAGTACTGGCTAAGGATCAAAATCAAGTCATAGATTTACAGTGTAGGCTGGCACAGGAGACCAGATTCTTAAAACTGTAAGACTGAAACACCATGTGACATTACTACTGATTCCTGAGTACTTTGCATGGGAGATAGCAGGAAAAAGGGAGACAGGTTACCTTGCACAATGCAAAATAGGCTAGTGCAAACACACACAGTAAGATACAGAGTACAGTGCAAAGTGCTCAGTGCCAAACAGTTTCAAATCTGCCCATATGTTCACATGCAAGATACACAATACACTGCAAGGAGGCTAGCGCAAACAAACCCGTTACATTTATGATTAAATAAATGTCTTTAACATTCATCAGTTCAGTTAATATGACCCTCTGCTAGTTTTCAACATAAATTGTGGATTTGTATATTTTTAGTGAGTTTGCACTGCATAAGGATACTGAACAACACTCCCAATGTAGCTGCATAAAGCACAACACTTTTTGACAATAGGATTTAGTATGAGATTTTAAAACAAGTAATAAGTTAAATAAAGCCATGGAGTTTTAAAATGTATCACCCATTCAACTATCAACATGAAATTCAGTTAACAGAGTCATGCTAATTTGTAACTCAGTATTTTTCCAATTAACAAGAATATTTAGCACAACTTAAAATAAAGCAGTTCACATTTAACCATACTTCTGCACTCTGCAACACTTACATGCAATAGTACATTCTAATGACAATACACTTAACAATTTAATCAGAAAATTCCAAATGAGAGGCGAGTCATTTCTTGTGTAAATCCCCCAAATGTGGAGTCGTCACATTGTACCTGTATCCTCTGGCATTCCAGCATTAATTCAGTCGGTGACACAAGAAATACTGCCAGGCATATCACCACTCCAAGTACCTATAATCTGCAAGGAGCACAGTTAAAGCACTTGTTGAACAAGTGAATTTGAAGAGTACTTCAACGGACGAGTGAAACTGCAGCAGCGCTCTGCCACTGGAGCTCCTTCCTGAGAGAAATGTGGCAAGGGTCATATGACTCCTGCAGCTCCCACACATAAACAGGATTATAGCCAAGAACTTACTGCCTAGTAAAAATAGAACTCTACAGAGGCCTCAAAATTCTCACATTCACAGGACATCCATCACTTAGGAACAGGCCCAAATATACGTTGGCCTTAGTGTTGTTATCCTTTTTGACCCAAGCAGGTAGCCAAAAATTCAGGATCTAGTAGGTTGTTCCAGTTAGGAGGAGAAATTGGTGACAGTCAGGTATTTCTCTGATGAAGTTTTGCTTATTTACAAAGAATGTACGAAGTCCCATGTCTCTGAACACAGAAGGAATCAAAGAGCAGGAAACAGCTTCTTTTGCTCACAGCACCAAAAAATATACTTTTCCGCCTGAACCCCTGGCCCATTCATCATGCTTTCAGCTGCTCCTTCGGGCTGTCTGTGTGACTTCCTGGCCTTCTGTGGTCTACCTTTTATCCACACATATACACGCCTACCCACCCTGATCCAAAACAATATGAAGCAAAGCCTCTCCGTCCACACAGTCCAAAACTCCTCAGTGCATTCACATAACCCTTTGTCTCAGGTGGGGGCCTGTGACTAACATGTCCCTACAGTTAAGTTAACTGAAGAGTACATACACCCCCATCAAACTCAGCAAGGTTTTAACCTGACCACTAACAAAGTTTCACCCAACTCATGCAAACCATAGTACTGTGTGTATCCACCAAGATCACTCTCTACAGCAGATAAACAACAACAAGGATAATGAGCTCCTAGTGAAAAGAGAGGAGCAGAACACTTGGACTAAACCTCTAAATAACTTGAGTTCGGGGTTGGTTGTGTTTGTGAAATTCATGGCCACAAAGACAAACATGCGCTGTGATTGTTGGCACCAAGGGAAACCTGCAAAATCTCTCCTGTTAGCGAGTATCCCTGCCTCTCCCAAACACATACACATCTACTCCCCAGCATGAACCACCACAACTAGCTCTTCAAGCGCTACTCCGCGCCATTCCACTCCAGCAGGCTCTTTTGGGAGCTACATGGTATAAAGAGCCCGCTAGGGACGCTGGTAGAACTCCCTTTTCTCTACAAACACATCAGACACCCTTACTCATGATGAGCAATACCTTACTTCATGAGTAGTCCCTTTGAAATCAATGGAGCTGCTAGCGGAGTAACTAATTACTGAATATTAGCAAGGTGGCAGCACCTTGCCGTAAAGGTTGCTTTTTCTTTATAAATTCCTAGAATTCCAGAAGAAGGTTGTGTTCAAAAATCGTCCGGCAGCCAGAAATTTATAGTACTGAAATTTATAGCACTACAGTACTCGTATGAGGTGAATTGAAAAATACTATTTATTTTGTTTCGTTTTTACAGTGAAAACATTTGTAATAAAAAATAATAATATAAAGTGAGCACTGTACACTTGGTACTCTGTGTTGTACTAGAAATCAATATATTTGAAAAATGTAGAAAAACATCCAAAAATATTTAATAACGTTCAATTGATATTTTATCGGGTAGCAGCGCAATTAATCATAATTAATTTTTTAATTGGGATTAATTTTTTTGAGTTAATCTCGTGAGTTAACTGCGATTAATTGACATTAAATATATGCCATTATTATTTAAGTCAATCTGTCTTGGTAAGTTTCTAGATATTATTATATCAATGAATGAATGAATGGTTATGACAACATAATTAAAACTGGGGTGAGGGGCTTTTAAAAAAACAACAAAAAACCTAAAAACAAAACACGCTTCCCCTCCATCTTTCAAATATATACAGTACCTACTTAATTATGATTAACCATTGGGAATAATATACCAATGGTCGTGGTAGATTCTTCATCACTGACAATTTAAAAATCAAGATTGGATGTTATTCTTAAAAACATGCTCTAGTTCAAACAAAAAATAATTCAGGGAAATCCTATGACCTCTAATACAGGAGGTCAGACAAAATTATCCCAGTGGTCCCTTCTGGTCTTTTAATCTATGAATGTGTGATCAAGACAAAGGACATTTCTTGAGGTCTTGGTAGGAACGGCTGACAGTTCTTATATACTGCAGAAATCCCAGTGTACTAGATGGAAATGAGTAATTCTAACAAAGGGAGAAGCCCCTTGAAAAGGTTTCCCTTTGATATATTATTTACAGGAAATATCCATGATTTCATCAGTTATTAATAGAAACAGAGTAAAGCATATTGTTTTGTTAGTCCAGTACTGACTGCAGGGAATAGAACAACTATTATCACAGATTTATAGAAGATTAGAGTTGGAAGAGGCCTCAGGAAGTCATCTAGTCTAACCCTCTGCTCAAAGCAGGACCAACCCCAACTAAATCATCCCAGCCAGGGCTTTGTCAAGCCGGGCCTTAAAAACCTCTAAGGATGGAGAGTCCACCACCTCCCTAGGTAACCCATTCCAGCGCTTCACCACCAATTCTAGTGAAATAGTTCTTCCTAATATCCAACCTAGACCTCCCCCACTGCAACTTGAGACTATTGCTCCATGTTCTGTCACCTGCCACCATTGAGAACAGCCTAGCTCCATCCTCCTTGGAACCCCACTTCAGGTAGTTGAAGGCTGCTATCAAATCCCCCTTCACTCATCTCTTCTGCAGACTAAATAAGACCAGTTCCCACATCCTCTCTTCATAAGTCACATGCCCCAGCCCCCTAATCATTTTTGTTGTCCTCTGTTGGACTCTCTCCAATTTGTTCAACATCCTTTCTGTAACTGGGGGAGCAAAACTGGACGCAATACTCCAGATGTGGCCTGTGCTGAATAGAGGGGAATAATCACTTCCCTCGATCTTCTGGCAATGCTCCTACTAATACAGCCCAATATGCTGTTGGCCTTCTTGGCAACAAGGGCACACTGTTGACTCATATCCAGCTTCTTGTCCACTGTAATCCCCAGGTCCTTTTCTGCAGAACTGCTGCTTAGCCAGTCGGTCCCCAGCCTGTAGCAGTGCATGAGATTCTTCCATCCTAAATTCAGGACTCTGCACTTGTCCTTGTTGAACCTCATCAGATTTCTTTTGGCCCAATCCTCCAATTTGTCTAGGTCACTCTGGACCCTATCCTCACCTTCCAGTGTATCTACCTCTCCCCCCAGCAGTGTCATCCGCGAACTTGCTGAGGATGCAATCCATCCCATCATCCAGATCATTAATGAAGATGCTGAACAAAACTGGCCCCAGGACCGACCCCGGGGCACGCTGCTTGATACCGGCTGCCAACTAGACATCAAGCCATTGATCACTACCCGTTGAGCCCGACAATCTAGCCAGCTTTCTATCCATCTTATAGTCCATTCATCCAATCCATACTTTTTTAACTTGCTGGAAAGAATACTGTGGGAGACCATATCAAAAGCTTTGCTAAAGCCAAGATATGTCACATCCATCGCTTTCCCCATATCCACAGAGCCAATCAGGTTGGTCAGGCATGACTTGTCCTTGGTGAATCCACGTTGACTGTTCCTGATCACCTTCCTCTCCTCCAAGTGCTTCAAAATGGATTCCTTGAGGACCTGCTCCATGATTTTTCTGGGGACTGAGGTAAGGCTAACCAGTCTGTAGTTCCCTAGATTCTCCTTCTTCCCTTTTTTAAAGATGGGCACCATATTTGCCTTTTTCCAAACATCTGGGACCTCCACCAATTGCCATGAGTTTTCAAAGATAATAGCTAATGGCTCTGCAATCACATCAGCCAACTCCCTCAGCACCCTAGGATGCATTGCATCTGCCCCATGGACTTCTGCATGTCCAGTTTTCTAAACGGTCCTTAATCTGTTCTTTCACCACTGAGGGCTGCTCACCTCCTCCCCATACTATGCTGCCCAGTGCAGCAGTCCGGGAACTGACCTTGTCTGTGAAGACCAAGGCAAAAAAAATCATTGAGTACTTCAATTTTTTCCACATCATCTGTAACTAGGTTGCCTTCCCCATTCAGTAAGGGTCCCACACTTTCCCTGACCTTCTTCTTGTTACCCTTCACATTCCTTGCTAGCTGCAACTCCAAGTGTGCTTTGGCCTTTATGATTACACCCCTGCATGCTCAAGCAATATTTTTATACTCCTCCTTAGTCATCTGTCCAAGTTTCCACTTCTTGTAAGCTTCCTTTTATAATAATTATAAAGAAAGTCTTGCTGTAAAACAATCTCTCAGTGGTGAACACTTCAGTAAACTGAAACAAGACTGACCTGTCATCTGTAACTGGAGGCAGCCTCTGACTAACAATGGGCTGAAATCAGAACAGCCGATCCAAAAATCCCATCTCCTTCCCAGAACTTTTGGGTGTTCAAAATCCAGATTCAGGTCCAGATCAGAATGCTGTAGCTTGAGACCACTTCTGCTTCTAATTGACACAGTAAGTAACTGAACTCACTGCCAGGAACAGCTGAATGACACTTATAATTTACCTCATCTCTTTGGTTTTAGAATTATTCAATTTCTAAACTATAATTTATAGTTCTATACACACTAGCAGGTAGCAAATGCAACTGATGTCATAGACGTTAAAATCCTAAGGCAGTATGACTTTATTGTGTTAAATATTTATGTACTACCTACACTGGGCCATATCCTTCCTCCCATTACTCATATGAATAGTCCCTTTGAAGACACTGACAGATACTCTGGCTGGCACTGCAGGTGGCCCATTCAGTTTTCCCTGAGGTGCTTTCAGTTTGGCAGAAATGCAGAAAGCACTTTGCTAAACAGCAACACTCAGAAGGAACAAAAATTAATAGGCAGAAAATGTGCATGAGCTTTCGGAAAAAAAAAAATCACAGATCTTCCCCTGCTGTCAGTTTCATTCTCTATCAGAAGTCTGAACTATAAGTAAATAACCTGTATTTAGCTATTATACTATTTATGGTGCAGTCAAATAATGAACTAATTTGTATTTACAATTCTACTTACAACAGCATTTAATGTATATAATCTTGGAGCCTCCCCTGCAATCTCACAGTGTGGCTACTGCAAAGGCAAATCGTACTTCAAGAGCTTTAGGGCTGTCAGTGCTGTTTCAGTAAGGCGATGCCAGAGAAGTTATTACTCTCCATGAGCACAGGTGTGGAGGACGTACCACTGACTCAGCTGAGCTTGATAGGAAAGAACAGTGCCAATGATACAAACAAGAAAGTTCTTCAAGACACAGTGACAATATTCCTGCATTTGATGAACCATAAAAGCAAGCAGTCAGGGTTATGGACTTAGACTGATTTCACTCATTAAAGACTTTTTCAAACCAACCAAACTAGACACTTTTAATATCCTGACATTAAAAATGATAGCAATTTACAGGTATAATGAACACCAGCCATATAATCAACACTGCAGAAAAGGACGACCAACTCCATTCATTTTCTAATTTGCAGTCAAGTCCAGGGCACATTAGTAATGGCCTCACCATATCCCTTACCCATCTTCGTTGCAGGATCCACTTAACCAAGGTTACATTGCTCAGTTTGTTGCGTTTATTTTCTTTTTTGCATAAGTATCAGTAGATAGCTTAGCAATGAATTTAGGACAATGAACTGCAATTGACTGATGGGAATTCCTTATCATGGTAGCTGTGGTTTTAAATGATGTAGTTGTTTTTTAAACCTGTTCTGAAATAAATCCAGGGGTGAAAGTGAGCCGGTACAGGTGGTAAGGCGTACCGGTAAGAAGCCGGTACTGGCCCGTATGCAGCCCATGTTAAAGCGCTGCCACGGCAGTGCTTTAACGTTCCTGCCCCTTTTGCCTCCCCTGTTGGCGGCCCTGCCAGTAGGGTCCATACTGGCAGGGCCACCAATGGGGGGTGGGGAAGGGGAAGGGGCACCAACGTTAAAGCGCTACCGCGGCAAAGGACCCTCCTTAAAGCGCTGCCATGGCAGCGCTTTATCATCATTGCCCCTTCGCCCCCCGGGCCACCAACGGGGGGTGGGGGGCAAAAGGGCAGCTGCCCCAGGGCCGGCGATTTAAAAGGGCCCGGGGCTCCTTTTATATCGCCACCGGAGCCCCGGGCAGCAGGGGTCAGGCAGTGCGGATGGGCTGGCTGGGGGAGGTGACCTCCCCTCAGCCCCGCCCCTTCCACCCGAGGCCCCACCCCTTCCGGGGGTCAGAGCCAGCCCCCGTACCAGTAAGAATTTATTATTATTTTCACCCCTGAATTATATCTTTCACATTCACCACATGCAATTCCCCATCTCAACAAACATGGGTAATAATTAACGTTTCAAAATATAATGCAACCTTGTGTTCACATGCTCAGAGCTTTCTGCAATATCCATTCGTGAACTGAAGTTTTCCATGCTTTGCCCCGCTTAGTTTTTTTTTTTTTTTTTTACACTAAAGCAAACTTCCTTTGCCACTTGAGCTGGGGGAGAGCGAAACAAGTAGGCTTGTTTTCCCCACTGTAAAAGAAATAAAATCAGGTATTTTTAAACAGAGCAAATAATAGTGTCTCGCAATAAATCGCCCCCATGTCCTCTTATGCAGGAGGCTGTCTTTTTTTAGGCAGCTGAGTCTGTGTAGCCGTGGATTACATGAGCTTTCTTAGGTCTCCAGGGTATTCAAAACTGGGGTGTATACTCCTTTCACAGCACACAGATATTGCAGGGTCCCCGCCCATCAGATGCAGCTACTTCTCCCATCAGCTGCAGCTACTTCTCTTGATGGTGCCTTTCACAGAGCCTCAGCTCTGGGGTGAATTTCACCCTGAATCAGCTGGAGAACACATTGAAGCTGTATTTATTAGGTGTTTCTCTCTGTGCTCTTTAAGTCATTTCCCTCCATATTCACTGCACTGCTTCAGATTCACTATCATTTAGAGTTTTACTTCCCTTGTTCTTTTCTTGCATTAAAGCTAATCTGACATAAATAAATTATTAACAGAAGTGTCATAGGCCTGCCTGTGTGTGTGTGCGTGCATGCGTATGTGAACATACCCTATCCCAGATAAAAAAAAAAAAAAAAATCTTCATTTAAGAATTGCCAAGGATGGAAAATCCACCACACTCCATAGTAAATTATTCCATTGCTTAATTACCCCCATTAATCTGAATTTGAGTAGCTTCAACTTCCACTCATATCTTGTTATAACTTTGTCTGCTAGACTGACAAGACCTGTTTTATTAAAATATTGTTCCCCACGTAGGTACTTATAGCTTATGATCAAGTCACCCCTTCACCGTGTCTTTGTTAAGCTAAACAGGTTGAATTCCTGGAGTTTACTGCATGTTTTCTAATTCTTTAATTATTTTATGCTGGTTACTGTTCCCTTCTTCAATTTGATTTACTGAAATGTAAGATCTTTCCTCTTTAGTTATCGTTGTTACAGTAGCATTTAGACAGCCCATTCAGTAACTGTGGCCCCGCTATTCTAGACATGTGCATACACAGGAGACAGA
This sequence comes from Trachemys scripta elegans, assembly GCF_013100865.1. Classification (NCBI taxonomy): domain Eukaryota; kingdom Metazoa; phylum Chordata; order Testudines; family Emydidae; genus Trachemys; species Trachemys scripta. The sequence continues at coordinate 117,441,459 of NC_048302.1, forward strand.
AGGAGCTTACAAGCTGGACAAATTGTGGTAGGGAAAACACAGCCACAGAGAGGGTAAGTGACTTGCCTAACGTCTCAGAATAGGTAAGTGGCAGAACCAGGAATACAATGCTGGTCTCCTGACTCGCAGTGACTTATCTATAAGACTACACTTTCTCTCTTGAGGGCATCAGACAAGGATCTTATTTCTTCTGGAGCTTAGACCCATTTGGTTATCCAACCATTCTTGCAAGGTGTTGTTCAACCTTGCCAGTAAGCTTAGTCCTCAGGCACACTGCTAAAAGCCCACCCATATGGACTGAATGTAAAAGTCTTGCAAGTCATATGTTAGGTCCAACAATAATAACAGTGTCCCTTGAAGACTAGGCCAAGAAAGTTTACATCTGAAAATCTGGTTACTAGCCATTCTGGAGTAGGTTGAAAAAACCATAGCAGAACAATTAGACCCTGCCAAAAACCAGTCTGCATAGAAGAGAGCACTCATGCTGAAGGGAAAAATGCATCTGTGATTGTCCACACAGGTGAGCTCTGAAAATTCACTTGCAGAGAAGCATTCCTCATCATGTACACGGCAATGAAACATACATGGGAACTTGCATGCCAGAATCATCTACAGAAAACTAACATTACCTGTGGCTTTTGCAATACGGGGGCCCAGTGTAAGTATACTATAGTTTGCATCATGATTTTATGAAGCAGAAGAGCTTAAAATCTGGGACTAGATTGAGAGTTTACTCTCTGCTCAGAGTAAGGGGCTGTGCTGACCCCAGAAGTAATTGTGATTCAGCAGGTCACAATTCCTTCCCTGATCCCCAATTACTGTTGGGAAAAAGGAACCTACTGCAGCCCCCCAAAGGGTGCAGTTACCTTGCCCATCATGTGGGCTCTGCTCTGCTGACAAGCAGGATGGATGGAGCCAAGACTCTGCAAACTCCCAACTCCCTTCCACTCACTTGCAGAGGGAAGTAAAGAAAGAGGAGGGGCGGTCCTTGGCTGAGTGAAGGAGGGGAGTCTAATGCCCTTTTACTCAACTGAGTGGCTAAATAGGATAAGAGAACAACCTAGCTTAACAGTGATTCAGGTAGGAAGAAATGATAGAGTGAAGTTACGGCCTGCTTAGCCTTTAGAGAGCCTTTTATTATGATGCTACATACAGCATATCAACAACTCTCACAAATGCACACGCTGCAAGGAGAAATTTGCTGAACTTATGAAACTGAGGATAGTTAGTACAAAATAGGAAAGAGATTGGATCAAAGGAGACCTGGTCAAATGGAGTTAAGGGCTGACAAGCGCAATTTAGTGCAGAAAAACTGCCAAATAATGAGGATAAGGGAAACAATTAACAAAAGATAATATTTTCTAAAAGGTCAGGCACTACAAGACACTAATCAGGGAAAGGATTTGACAGGGAGAAACTAAACCCATCTGCTGAATATCTGGCAGTTAATCAGCAAACCTAACAGGCTAATGGGATGTAATGTATTAATGGAGGGCATAACAGAAGTGATTGTAATGGCACTGTTCAAAGAATATCTAGAATTCTGAGCCCAGTCTTCGTTGCCATTTTATAAGAGAGCCAGTGAAGAGCCAGAGTGAGCACATGGACCATCAGCTGGGATGTTCAAAGTTCTACACAGTAAGCAAAGAATTTAGGAATCTGCATCCATTAAAAACCAATGTGACTTTGGTAAATATGTGATCATGAAGGGTGTAGAAAAAGAGTCAGGCTTTGTAAAAACAATAAAACCATTTTGAGAATTTTCTTTGCATGGAGGGAAATTAATGTGCAGAATAGATGGCTAAAGGGTACAGTTGAAGAGGCAAATGTGATTATTTATAAAGAACTAGATGCTAGCTCTCCATTGGTCCACACACGTTAAAGTCAACTGGAGTTTTGCCTTTGAAAAAAAGTCAATGGCAAGTTATGGCCCTTAAATAGACAATAAAAAACAAGGTACTAGCTAACTAATCAGATGGACTTAAATAAGCTTCCCAGCCATCTTCTGTCCTAGAATGTTACGTAGATATTCCTGTAATTCTGCTGTTTTGAGCTACCCAGGCCCCAAGAATATCAGAAGCTAGTAAGTACCAGATTCCATCGATAAAAAGCTTCTAATTGCATTGTCCCTCTGAAGTGTTTTTTCTAGAAACTAATGTAAGAGAGCACAGAAATCAATCAATAAATCAGGAAAATTGTGGATTCAGAGACCTGGTGACAAATGCAAAGTCAGGACACAGCATGTCGCTTGTTTTGCAAAACTTCTTTCGTTATAAAGGGATACAGCTGAAAAACAGCAGGCCAGAGCCTCAGTTTGTGTAAATGGAGCAATGGAGCAGCACTGATTTACACTAGCTGAAATGGCCAAACATGTATGTTGGGCAGACTCAAATCTGCTCCCATTGAAATCAATGGCAAAACTCTCATTCATCCAATGGGAGCAACTCCACACCCTAATACTTTTTAAAATATAAACCATTTCTGATCTCAGTAGTTGTATTTTCTTATTACTTTGCTACAAAATTTAAACTGTTCCCTATTTTGCTGTGGCTACTATTTTCCCTTAGCTCCATCTGAAATGAAATAATGCCTATGAGCACACTCAAGTACCAAGAAACAAAATCTAGAAATATTTGTCCTCACAGCTGTTTAAATAAAGCTGTATTCCAGGCATATAAGCATGAGTTCCAAACAGACCAGTTTCTGGAATTATTAGCTCTCTCTTTTTAGGAACCAATTAGAAATAGAGGTAAAACAGCATGATCTCTTTAAATTACTAATTGGTGTCTCAACGGAGGTCAAGGTGAACCTGAGATAATCAAAATATTAGAAAGATACTAATACCATCCAGTAATTTGTCTGTAAAAACCTATGTGAAAGCCACACAAAGCCCTGAAGCTGCAGATTAACATTCGCAATGTGTCTTAATATAGCAAATGCTAACAATGCAAACCACATAAAAATGCGGAGTCAAATAACTACTTTCCATGGCAAAAGTACAAAAGTTACGTAACAGGAGTGCCAGGATAAAGGTGTGGAAACGCTGACTCATTCTCCCCTCAGTGGTCTTGTGGAAAGAGGTGGTCATGGCATGGAACCGCATGGAGCTTGAGGGACTTGGGAACTGTGACCCAACTTTGTAGATTATTATCTGGTTATCTGCATATCTGTCCTAAGACCTGTAGCTCCTAGCAGCACAGCTGACTTGGTGGTCACACTGTTCTTCAGCTGCACAGTGAGTACACTAACCTACACACAGAGAGAGCAGTAGAAGCCATGGAGCAGAAATTAATGCTGCCTAAAATCATGTTGGGAACATGGTGCCTGGATGGCTTTCACCTCACCTCAGCCTCTCCATGAAAATGTCCTTTGCTCATGTGGAGGACTGATTCCAGCTTGGGGAAAGAGGGCTGTGTGCTTCATTTCTCTTTCCTCTGATCTTCAATCCTGGCCCTGTTTTCATGCTAATTATGTGTATTTGCTCCCATCTGTCTTGCTGAATGGAGGTCAAACAACAGAGGGGAGGCGGGGGGAACACATTCCCTGGCTAGGAACCGAACAAACATTTAGAGCCAGAGGAAAAAAAATAGTTTAGAGGGAATTTCCATGGCTAAGCTCTTCATCCTCTCCCAGCTGGAAACAAAACAATAATAATGCCTGTGTGTTATAATAACTCCAAAATCAAAAAAGAGAAATAAAATCAAGTAGACAGAATGTTTTTATATTGCTAGCTAAATCATGATGAACCATCCCAATCACTATTTAAACATTTGCTTATCTGCCACTAAACCTGTATGTCAGATCCATGCTGCACCAGCAGGCACTGCAAACATTAATCTCATCTTCCAAAAGTGTGTGCCCTATTTTACAGTTTGCAGTGAAAAAGTTTGGTGGGAAAAATATCAAGAATTTGGGTCTGATCTTTTCCTGGGTTTTATTTCTGTGTTTAATTCTGACATAATGAAGGGATTAACCATTGTTTTGTTGCAGTCACCTAGTCACTTCAATTGCTTGCTTGTCTTGGACTTGCAAACATGTCGGAGCTAAACTGAGCCTTCCGATAAGTGGGTACAAATTAATTGATTTCAATGAAATTGTGACTGCATACAGCAGGGAGCAATAGACTCTTAGAATTTTATTATATATGTACAAATGAAGCTATTCTTTATCCCTATAGAACACATCAGCACACAGTTCTCATTTTCACATACAGGCTATACAATTTCAGTAATCAACGGTCCTTCAAAAGTACTTTCATCAGAATAATGTGTAATATTCACATAAGCATCAGTCCTGAACCTGGAACTCCCATGCTACTTTCTGCACATCTCCGTAACCAAAACCTCCATTTATCTGCAGCAGATAAATTTTCAAACTGCCCAGACAGCAAATTCTTTGAACAGATGGGAAAGAATTTTGCTCTGTTCAATTTGCAATCTGACATCCTCTTCAAAAGCTGACTCAATTTCAGGTCAGACCAGAATAACTCTAGACAGAAAGAAACTTCATATTAACCCTTAGCAGAAAGACCAGGAATAAGCAGATTTAGCCTAATAATAATTTGGATGATTCATAAACAAGATGCACATATGTGCTCCATTTCTGTCTGTTGCAGGATTAGATCAAAATCCTAGATCAAATTCCGTATTATTGTAACTCTACTTATTTCAGTGCAATTAAAACAGAAATGAATTACTATTATACCTACTTTATCTGATTCACTGAAAAAATGTTTATGTGCATGATATATTTCAGGAAGAGAATTGATAAATGCTATTCAGAAATAATATATTTTGCATTTTGTTCACCGGAAGGGAATACTGTAACATATGGTTGGTGGAGAGAGGAGCTGGTATTTGAGACAGTTTTATAAGACCAAATAAGTACTAAAAGAAAATAAAGGCCAAACACAAGGAAGGGTATTCTATTTTAGGGACCCTTCTTAAAAAAATCTAAATGGCATTTAGTTTCACTGAGACTGAATCTGATTAGCACCATCATCACAGGCAAAAAATACAGTGAACCTAACCTGTAAAGAAAGCCCAAGTGCCAGCCATTTCAGTGCTTTGTCTTTGAGAACAAAGTTTTTTTCCATCCACCATAGAAGCTTTTCTTTTTATTTATATTACAATAGCACCCAGAGGATTTCAGCTAACCAGAGTTTCTTAGGGTACATCTACACTACAGGGGGGAGTCGATTTAAGATACGCAAATAGCGTAGCTGAATTTGACGTATCGCAGCCGACTTACCCCGCTGTGAGGACGGCGGCAAAATCGACTTCTGCGGCTTTCTGTGGGCGGCGCTTACTCCCACCTCCGCTGGTGGAGTAAGAGCGCCGATTCGGGGATTGATTGTCGCGTCCCGACGGGACGCGATAAATCGATCCCCAAGAGGTCGATTTCTACCCGCCGATTCAGGCGGGTAGTGTAGACCTAGCCTTATGCTGCAGGTTGTTCTTATCCTCTATACATGTTTTGATAGTCTGATATACATAGATCATATAGACAGATGAAGGTCATCACTATTTTGTGTAAAGGGCTAGGAAGTATCACTGTAGTGTAGACCAGAGCTTAGTTCAAGGAGCCAGTGTATGTAATTCCCTGCCTGAGCTTGTCTCAATGAATCCATTTATTTCTGGATTCGTGGCCGACAGCAAGACTTTCCAATGCAAGTCCATCCTTCCCCAGCTATTTCAACCTTCCTTCATCATTATCTTTTCACTGTTGGCATGAATGGCTGATAAGTAAATACCAATCCGACAGTCAAGAGTTATCAGTCTTCTGTGCAAAGAATCCAGTCCTGCAAAATGTGCTTCATAACATTCAAAAATAAAATATGGCAAAATGCTTCCTCTCTATTTTGTGATTCAATCTGACCACTAGGGACACAGCCCCACATCTGGGGAAGTGTGAAGCCACATGACCCCAAAGTTAATTCACCCAATGATATACACCTCTACCTCGATATAACGCTATCCTCGGGAGCCAAAAAATTTTACCACGTTATATGTGAAACCGCATTGTATCAAACTTGCTTTGATCCACCGGAGTACGCAGCCCCATCCCCCCGGAGCACTGCTTTATCACGTTATATCCGAATTAGTGTTATATCAGGTCGCGTTATATCGGGGTAGAGGTGTACTCCTTTCCAGGGACGGAGTTCCTCCCTCTGAGCAGCCATGGCTCTGTCTCCTTCCTGCCCACTTTGGCGTGCCATGTGCCATAGAAGGAAGCAACTGTGCCTGACTGCTTTGTAGGGGTGCAGGAGGGGAACTCCTTATATGCTACCCCCAATCCAGACCATGGACCTGTGGAGCAGTAGGACACAATATGGCCTTTAGGTATTTCTAAGGTGTCTTGCTCATAAAATATCTCACAAAGGTATTGGTTTTAATAAGAATTAGCCATACTTTTTCATAGAGACAATAAACAAAAAGCATAGCAAGCTACACCACAGCAGCATGTTTCCAGTATTTATTTCTAAAATAGAAAGTCATCAAAGACAATTCTTCTCCCCATCCAAATATTCACAAAGTACATGGTGACTCAGATGCTAAATTCCATGTTCTGGCATCCTGTTTCTCTCCATTATTTAGAGTGACACTGTTGCTCTCGCTGATTGAAAAGTGCTGCAATGGTTCTGCTTTGCAATTAATTAAATCAACATTCACTCTAGCCCAGGGAATTTTTCTGCACTGCTAAGCACTATCGATGCCTCTATCTTGACTCTTTTTTTTTTCCCATTAGTCTTATTGTAGGAAGATCTCTGAACTTCCAAAAGGTCATTTTGCGTTTTGTCCAAGTTTTTAAAAACTTGGACATGGACCTAATCATAAAAATACTCGTTAAGAAAAGCACATTGTCTAATATTTAGTCAACAGCTCTAACTTACTGTAAGAAGAGAATATTCAATTTCCTATTGAAAACACAACATCCTTTGAGGTCCTCTGAGGGTGTGGAAAACGATGGAATGTAATTGACTGATCAGCAACACTCCCAGGAAAAGTTCCCCTTGTATAAGAGGAGAAAGACTACAAGACCCCTTTTGTGGATCACTGACTCCTATGAATTCCATTTTCCATCTCTTTTAACACATCTTCCAATGCTGATCCCAGAGACTAAGGGTCTGATTCCACTGGCTTAAATAGGCTGGCAGGCCCTAATTCAGGTTTTGAAGCTGAATCCACTAAGCTGTACCCAAGGCAGCTGGCTTTGTAAAATGCACCTTGTCACAATTACATCTGAGTTATCTAGGTGTGACAATAAACATGGGTTTTCATTCTTTACCATAAGAGAATACGGGTTTCATACAAATATGATCACAAGTTGGGCAAAGTTATCAAATAATTTGGTCCATTTGTCAGCCTGTGTGCAATTGTCCCTACAGTTCACTATTTTCTGTGCTATGTTTCAAAAATCATCTGGGTTGAGGGTTTCATTATTTTCCATGTTAGACCATTCCACAATCTTACAGATCTCACTGTCACCCTATTGTCAACTCTTACGATTTCTGTCATGATCTCATGATAATTGATGTTTTTCTTCAAGCCCCAGCTGCAGGAGTAACGTGAATATATGAAAATCATAGGCTCTGTTAAAAATAAAGCTTCTAGTCTCCGTGGTTAGGAAAAAAAAGCTTAAACATAACAGCATTAGTTTTAAACCAATATTATGGTTTCTAGGAGCCTGACTCATGATTTTTGAGTGCCTGGGTTGACAATACAGCATTCAGAACATTTCCCCTGAAATTTAATGTATATTTTCCTTTGATAACTGTGACATGATAAAAGTGTAATAGCTGCAAACACCCGCAATCCCCTGCCCTACATTCATGGCCCTGCATGCAATTTCTCCACCCAGATGTGGCCCTCAGGACAAAAAGTTTGCCCACCCCTGGGCTAGCAGCATACAGGCCTGGGAGGCATTGGGACTGCAGCAGCAGCAGTGCTCTCTCTGCCTCTGTTACCCTCAGGAGGAGCGAGATATCAGCTAAAATGAATTCAGTTCCGTTGCCCTCTAAAACTAGAATCATGCAATGAATCTATTCCCTCTGCATTTCTCCAACCCCTGGAGGGCCATACTCACCATGGCTGGCACCATGCTCAATCTATCCCAACCAGAAGTGAGAATGTAGCGCTCACCGCTTTTCAGGAGTGAGGGGAGTGAGTTCGGCATCTTAATTTTCTATTTCTGTAGTGAATACACTGACAATCGTACCGCTGTGTGTTGCATCCACAGCTGCTGCCATTGAGGCCTTCAGGGTCTCTCCCTTCACAACCAAGAAACGCCTGAGCCAGATAAGGAGGAGGAGAAGAAGGAAGACGACTTCGGATGACATGTTCCAGGAAATCATGCAAGCCAGTACTGCGTCAGAGAACAAGCACAGGCCCTGGAGGATCACCCTTGCGGATAGAGTGATGGGATCCCACCAGCCAGTGCTTGTTTCTTGGGCCCAGAACCAGCATTCCACCATCTCCAGCTGCTCTGTGAACACCATCAACAACCTTGAATTGTTTCTTTCCATGTCCCAGAGCAATCTAGCCTCCAAGGAATCGTCGTGTTTCCTGCAGCTTCTCTTGTAGCTCTGCAAATACTGCAGGACCATGCGCCCTGTGATTGAACCACACATGACAATAGTGCAGAGTTGTGCAGGCTCCATGCTTCTGTCAGAGATGGCGAACAGCAAGGAGCGACATGCAGATTTGCGGGATTTTGAAAAGAAGGTGTGAAAATTATGGGATGCTGATGAAATTATGGTATGGAGAACAATGCATTATGGGAAGTTGACCCCTGCTCCCAGTCCCCATTGCGCAACTAATTTCAGCCCCATCAGGCACTGCAAAGACTTTCCAAGAGACCCTATGCTGGAAAGTGGCGAGTTGCACAGTGGGATAGCTACCCATGGTGCACTACACTCTGCATCAGTACAAGCGCTCCTGGTGAGGAGGTGCAATGTCAACACAAGGAGCCAAGTGTGCATATGCACAAACAATGTAATAACTGCGGCAGCTGTATGCTGACATAAATCTTTAGTGTAGACATGGCCTCAATCTGGAGTTAGGTGATTAAGTCCCTTTGAGGGGTGGGGCTTAGGCACACTCCTCCCCATGGCTTTTCCTACTGGCTAGCATAGGCAACTCCCCGCTCGGTGTGCTGGCTTCTGTGAATCTCATTTTTAGGCACCTAACTGTCCCCATGCATTGTATAGGGAGTCCAGGCCCCTAACTCAGGGTTGTGAATTCCATGAGGTGGCAGAGCACCTAATATGTAAGAGTATTGCAGCACCTAAGTCCCCACTTGTGAATCCTACCTATTGTCTCTCTGTGCCTCAGTTCCCCATCTGCAAAATGGGAACAGTAGCACTGCCCTAGCTCACAGAAGTGTGGTGAGGATAAATAAACTAAAGACTGTGGGATGCCCAGATACTATGGTAATGGGGCCACGTAAGTACCCACGATAGATGGATATGACAGTGTTCAACATTTACTTCACACGACATTTAGGGCCTTGTGACAAAGTGCAGGGGGTGAACAGTGAGCCTGCACTCTGATCTCTCAGGTATTAATTAGTTCCCCTTGAGAAAGCTGACGGGGTAATTAGACAATCAGGCTGCCCCACTGGATGAAATAAGGAACCAATTACCTTATCTGCCCAAGGCTGATAAAGAAGCAGGAAGAAAGTAGCAAGAGGAGAGGGAGGGAGGACCAGAGCTAGATGAGCCGTTACAGGGAGGCCTCAGGGGAAGGAAACCTCTGTTCCACTCAAGTCCTGGGGAGAAGGCCAAAAACCATGGTGGTGCTGTATATTGACTGTTACACAGGGATTGTTGTGGATATGTTGGAGGGAACTTAAAGGGTTTGGCAAAGGCATAACCACTGATGTCTGTGCTGGGATGAGGACAGCAGAGAAGCCACGCCCCATGACAGGCCTGTAATTGAAATATAAAATCAGATGATCCTAAAGGGTTTACTTTTATAATGAGAATAAGATTACAGAAAACATTTATGAAAAGTCTGAGACCATTTACATTTCAAACACTTTCTTTAGTTATTAAAATGAACAGTGAAGTAGAGCAGAATGTGTTTGATCTGAACAAATGGAAAGCCCCTCTTTTGTTTAGCAATAATCAGTGGTGTAGTACAGCAAATTACTTTATAACTGTCATATTAAACTGAACTTCCAAAGCATTTCAGCCATCTAAACATCTGAATAAACACAGCATAGATTAGTCACAGCATAGTGTTTTTGTATGGTTATGCTGGAGGTTGATGGTTGTCAGTAGGTATGTCTTGATCTATCGGCAATCTCTGACTTTGTTGCAGCTTGCGAGCATGCTAGCAACCCACCATTCTGGCTAACTGGGAGAAACAATTAAGATCCTTTCTGAAGATAGGTGGAACAACAGATGGCACCATACAAAGCACTGGCCACATGGAAAGCCAGTGCAAGAACTAACTCAGGGAGAATAAGAGGGATTTCCCTGAGAACGGATTACAAATGCAGGGGCTATGGCACTGATTGGATTTCAGCCATGTGTGTCTGTGTGGGGAGAAGCAAAAAGCCAAGAGAACGCAGACAGAAAAGCCAGGAGGAAAATCAAAGAAGCACTGGTAGTAAATTGAGCCCTGAAAGAAAGCTTCATTTGTGCAGTGATGGTTGGAAACAGGCTTGAATATCTGAACAAGGGAACTGCCTCTTGTTGTTTGTTCCTACTGTGTTAAGGGAAATAGGACTTTGTATACATTTTTTGTAAATAAACAAGTTGCATCAAAGAAATTCCTGACTCATCAATTTATTCACCTAATGGAAACAACTCACAAGTCTCCAAATATTGGATAGTCACTTGGGCCAAAAGGGACAATGGTATACACTGTAAGAGTCATTCTGTATTGTCATCCATCTTTTCCTTATACCTAGAAGTACTTGTGGTAGTAATTCTTATGGCAAGTTAGTGTCAAAGCAGTGGTTTATAAATAACAGTTGTCTACATTTGTACATTCTTAGTTAATAGGTAATATGTCAGTAGATTGTGCTCAAGAATATGTAGCACAGTTCCTGGGTTTCTAGGACCAATGCAACTTCTTGTGACATACAAATGGCTTCTTCTGTGCAGCTCCATATATGGAGCTCTTACCAAAGAGAGGGTCAAACCCTGCTCACCTCACGCACACAATTAGTCTGACTACTCATGGAACTCTAGCAGGATTAGGCCTATAATGCTGTCAGCAACAAAGTTTTACACAGTTACTGGCCAGTTCCATCAGTCCAGTTGAGCTCTGCTTCATGGAGGTTTCTGGTGGGGGAGAAGGAAAGTGGCTGCAAGTCATCTTTCTGCTCTCCCAATAAATACCCTAGCTGCTCTAAGTTGTTCTGGGTAGAACAGTCCTCTAGGAACCACTCCACCTACTGAAGATCACCGGAATGCAATGTAGTTTGATTCCCCACCGCCCACCCCCAGGGCTGGCTCCTAGGCACCAGTGTCCCAAGCATGTGCTTGGGACGGCACTTTTCAAAGGGCAGCATTCCGGCCCTTTGGGGCAGCACTTTTCAAGGGGCAGCACTCTGGCCCGTTTGTTTGTTTGTTTTGTTTTGCGCTTCGGTGGCGGCACTCCGGCTTTTTCTTTTCTTTTTTTTTCCTCCTTGGGGCAGCAAAAAACCTGGAGCCGGCCCTGCCCCCACTTCTGGCCTATCCAAGAATGCCCCTTACAACCTGAAGTGGGAGCAGAGAGTGCGGCATAGATCCAACTATGATATCTCTGCACTACCCTCAAATGTCCTCTACATCGACTGCATCCCGGGTGGCTCTGCTAAGATGGCTCTCCATCCCTTTAGCACTGCTAGAGCCATCCAGAAGGAATAGAACCAGAAGCCTAATATTTCAAAAGGTCAGAACAGTTGTGGCAAGGAGAAGAGAGGGGAAAATACTGGTCATAAAATATTTTTAGTAATTTTTAGAAACGGGCAAAAGATGTAAAAAGAAATGAACTTTTATTTGATATTAGATCTATTGAGCCCACGTCTTCTTTCATTCATACAAGTGCAATCCCACTTAAATCAGCGAGGTTTCATTTGTATAACTGAGAGTAAAATAAGAACCATTACTTTAAAATTAATACACCACTGTAAATATAATTATTTATTACTTTATTTTTAAAGGTGACTATACACCACAAAAATTCTAGGCTCTATCAGATCTGTTTTAAAATTGTCATTATTCTATGCTTATCCTATTTCCCGCTATTTGGAAGGTATCCTGACTTTGAATTATATTTGAATATAATAAAAATAAGTATTTTCAAAAGATAAACCTTCTTATCAGAAACTGGAAGAAATTAGTGGATCTTAAGATACAATATATTAGCTCCTTTCCTGCATTATCTTTTTACAGACAATTACTTTCCTATAGGTCATATTAATGAGATTTTACCTGAATTGTTATATATAGACGTCTATTAGGTAATTAAATATCATTTTATCCCCAATTCATAAGAGTTTCACATTTAAACTTTAAATAAAGAAACTATGTTAAAATTGGCTTAGTTGTAATGATGACATATTAAACAAAAACTAAGCTGCTGTGTACTCTGGTTTGCAAAAGATTTAAAGAATCCTGGAAATGCACTGGCCTTATTTTCAGGCCAGCTGTACAAGAGATTAGGTTTTTTTAATTATCTGTTATAAAAGGGCAAGTAAAAGTCTTGAATCCATTTGATGAGTTCATGACACATGGAATTAAGTCCAGCCACAGCCAAAGTGCACTTCTGCTCCCCACACCCTGCGATCTAGCTGTGACTTTAAAAGCCACCATGTGGCACTGAACCTAGAAATCCTTACGTCTACACTTGGAGCTGGGGGTGTGAGTTCCTGCTTGAGGAGACATAACTATATTAGCTCTGATCAAGCTAGTGCACTAAAAATATAGTGTTGTCTCAGCAGCACGGGTAGTAGTATGTGCCTGGGGTGAGGACACTGACATGATTGAAATTGTGGAAAAGCTAAGCTGAAGAGATGGATTCTGCAGTTGGCAAGCGTGGCAGTCATTTCAGGAGCTGCTGGATGGTTATCATTTCTGAAGAGAGACTCTTATTTTAGACTCTTAGATTCCCCATGTAGGCACCTAATTTTAGGAAACCGTGTTTGAAAATGTTGGCCTGAGTAGATAAAACTAAGTTTTTGTTTCTTTGCTGCAAATATTGTCAGGGATCAAGAGCTATTTTGTGCCCCTGCTGTGCTGCCAATCATGACAAAATACCAAACGTGCCTATTTCCACTTAAACATTTTCCCCTTGAATTTTTTTCAATCTCTTACTGCAGGGAGAGTGTCAAGAGTTGAGAAGCACAGTTCAATTTGACTATTTCTATTTTTCTATAGAGATTTTACTGTAATTCCACAAATAAAGTACCAGGAGTAAATTGGCATGAGCTTGATATTCTATAAAATTTCACAGAAAGGGCTCCTGTGTAAACATATATACATATCCTGCATAAACAACATTCAGAGCCTAATCTTAGTAAAGTTGCATGCTGACACTCTGTCATAAGTCAATGCCAATCCTACTCAACCACATGTCCTATGAGTCAGATTCTCAGGCACGTACATTACTGTATAGATATCCAGTTTCCAGTCTTGACAGACTGTGTAGATGCCTTACAATTTAAACAACAAGGATTCTGACTAACACTGTTGGCCTGGGTGAATTTTGAAACTTATCTGACTCTTCCACAAACAGGAGTTTGTGTCTCTTTGACTAAAATACGGTAGTGTTCTCAATTATATGGTGAGTCTTGCAATATTTGGTGTTTTATTTAAAGTCCACTTGTCTCTCATTAGCTGAATTACAGGAGACTTTCACTTCTTTAAATAAAAGCTATGTTTCCAGCTCTCATGATTGCACAGAAAAGCTTGAAAATGTGACCCCACTGCACTTTAAAAGCTCAAAAACCAGAGGGTAAATAAAAACACCCCAAACCTACTACATTTTTAAAATCTCAGGATTTTTCATGATTTTTGGGGGTGGTCTGACAGATGATTTTTGGAGATTTGAAATTGGCAATTTTGACACAGTCATCTTATTAGTATGGCATCACAGAGTGCTTCTTCGGCTACCGGGTGTGCTGCCTTGCCTGTTTCTGTCACCTCAAAATGATAGAACACCCCCAGGCTGTTTCCCTTTCATCACATGCACTGGTATTTCTTGCTTCTCCTGCAAACAGACATGACCCCTGTATACTACATGTGGAGACTTCTGCCCAGTTCAGCTTCTGAACTCTCCCCCTCTGCTTCCTGTTCCTCCCAACTACTGCTAATGTATCATTTAACCCCGCAATTACCACCCATGTGTTCATAATTCCCCAACAGAAAGTGTTGAATTGTTCCCAGTTGAGCCTGCAGCCTTTTCTGTGGGGCAGTAATCTCAGTGACCAGGGTGCTAGCAGGTTGTCACATATGGGTTGTGTGATACACAGTTTGTCAAAGAACAGATTGTTAGGTGGATTAGCACTATTGATTTCCATGGATTGATTTATACCAGCTGAGGATCTAGCCCTTTATTTTTACACTGCAGTCACAGCTTTTTTCACTCTCTCGTTGAGCAGACTGTCCATTTCTAAAGGTACATGTCCTCACACTACACAGGAGAGTGACAAATCTTTAAGAAAAAATGTACAAATCTGTAAAAATGCAGGTACCAACAATAAAGTGATTAATTGGAATATTTTAACTTTTCTGATATAAAATATGCTACTAATGTTGTGCCCTAATCAGCGATTGACCTACATATATGCACTGAGTGTTGGTGAACTCCATAATGTGCTATATGGACCTATGCACTGTATTCCATCCTGTCTTCTTCTTAGCCCCACTTAGTCTTCTGAGTGTAGTCCTGGTGCTTCTCCACTACAATATTTGAAATTCAGTCCCTCCATCTCCCATGAAAGTAGACTAGAAAACAAAGCCAAATGTGCTACTAGTTGGGCTACTATCATAGGGGCAAATTCATTATTAGCATAAGCAGATTTAAGTAGAGTTGTGCCTCTTTAAACCACTGATAAATTGGCTGTTTTACGCTAATATCTGTGTTGCATAATTTGGAATATTTCTGGGTTTTGATATGTAATAAATATTGGTAAAAACATTCAGCCTCTCCCCATCATGAGCAAATGATGGGCAGAACATTGCTTGCAGTTCACTGAGCCAGAACAGTCTGTCATGTGTAGCTTTTAAAATGTTTCAGCTCTTGTTTTAAACTGTTTTGATGCTTTCCTCCAGCCACTAAAGAAATCATATTGTCCTACTATGTTCTATGCAATGTACTACTGGAAGATGATGTCCCGGGCAATGTAACCAGTATCTAAGGTTGAATGGTAATGTTTTTCGGATGTTCATATTCTCAATACCCAAAAATATTAGGGGTGAGTTCCTGGCACTTTTGAAATCAATGGCGAAACTCCCATTGACTTCAATAAGGGCATGATTTTACCCCTGGTATCCAATGTTTTGGGTATGTGCAACTCAGCTCTCTCTTTTATCATGTGTATTGTCTTTAGTGCAGAAGCAGTGTTCAGCTAACATCCCACTGAATACCTTAGAGAGACTTTTAAGTGGTTATTTATTACAGGGGGCTGTCTCCTGGAATTAGTTCTGCTAGTTTCCTAGGTATTTTCTACTCTAAATAAAAGGGAATAAAGATGCTGACAGCTGCAACTGGTCAAGACCCTACACAACCTGCCTCTGACATTCCCCTCTGATCTCTCTCTCTCTCTCTCAGCTGCCTATGTTTCTCCATTGCTCCTCCTGAGGCTCAAGGCTAGCTTACGAGGTTGTGTCTTTCTCCCACTCTTTTGCTCCAGATAATTTTCCATGTGTACCCCCCATACATGGATGACCTTCTTTGCCCTCTGCTGTGAAGCCTTCACACTCACCCTTTCTTTCACTGCTACTGAAACAGGCTTCTTCTAAAAAGGCCTTTCTACCTTACTCCTGTCCTCCAAGAGCATGAATGGCTCTAAATGGTTTGAGTCCTGAGGAAACCAAGTCTCCCCGCAGTTGAGATCAATTGCGGCACATCAATATGTTTATATGAAGTGGACTGCTGGCTAGGCATTCTCAGCAAGGGGCCTTCATCTCTGCAATACTCCTGTGCCCTTGGCCAGACAGATTCTGAGCTTCTTGACCAGGGCACGTTGAAAGGCCTCGCTGTTCTCCCAGACTTTGGAGGAAATGGTGGTTGAGACATGGAACATACTAGACAACTTGAAACTGTTACTTCCATGGGGGTTCTTCCGTAGTCATACCTGTGCGACTACCAAGACCTGTCCTACACTTTGCCCACTCACTGGCACTGTTTCCCATTCCCCGTCTTCAACCGTACATTGTCCCGGTCTCTGGGGCAGGATGTATGCCTACATACCTGTTTGTAAAGCAACTAGTATATGGATGGCATTGCACAAATGAAAATAAATCATTATTTAAAAAATTCCTGTCAGTCCTCTGTAGATACAATTAAAGCACCTTGTGCCCATGCTGAGAATAGCAGACACATGTTTTGCTTTGTACAAACAACAATGGCCTTTTTTGAGACATCTAAAAGAGGAGCTACAATACCTAACTAAAGTATTTATATAGCACCAGTCACTGTAGTAACCTAGACACAGAAGACATAAAAAAAAAAAAGAAAAAAAGATGTGAAGAGTAACTGTTGCACATTAGGTCACCTGTTCCATGCATCTAGCCTCTAATGACCCAGAACCTGGGCTGTTCAATCTATTAAGCCATGGATTCTATCTCCTACTGATACAATGTACTGTTATAGCACTTAGTTACTGAAATGACTTAGTGCATTAAACTGATATTTGTTTTATACTGATGTGGAAAATGTGGTATACTCAGAACAGTTAAGTATGTTACTCTACTACTTGAGAACACTAAAGCAGTCCTTTTAATTATAGTCCACTCCAATTTAGCTTATAGAGTTTACTCTAGATGGGAGTTGAAGCCTTCTGCTTCCCTGCTTTTCATCCACAGCATTTATTTTAAATACCCCATCCTTATCTTCAGTCTCCTGATGCTGACTAAATACAACAACTATCTCAAATGAATACTTAACAGACTTAATTTACCAGCATATTTTAGCTTAATTTACCTTAAATGACAAACAGCAGCAAATATTTAGAATAGACTCTATTGAATAATTTGCTGCATTGCTGCTGAGCAATGAGTTATTTTCAGTGAAATTTACAGGAACAATATTGTAATATTTGGTTATTTCTGTAAGAGAATGTTGTCCAAAGTAATATCAGAAATAAGTTTGTGGGGAACATTAAAAATACAATAAACTTTGAAATCTGAGATATTCATGTTTGGCTCAGCCAAACTGGTCAAATTTTGTGAAAAACTTCAAAAAGTTCAGTTTTTAAAACTGAAACCAGGACCTTTTGTATGATAATGGGCTCATTTCATTTTAAAAGGATTCTATTTTCAACTTTTTTTAAAAAATATAACTTTTTGAAATATTAGCTAAAGCTAAATTTTTGCATTAAAACACCTGCATTTCTGCATATTTCAATGCAAAAAGCATTTTTGGAAGTTACCAGTTTGCAAAATTTGGTGAAAAAAATGAAACGTGTAGCCTAAAATATGATTTGGAATGAAATTGCAAAAATTTTTTAATGAAGTTTCACAAAAATATTTGCTATTTTTACAAGTTTCTAGGTGAAAATACTGAGGTGTAATGGGTCGTATTTATCTGTGATTTATCTGCATTTATTATCTTAGTATTTATTTTATTATTTATTTATCTGCATTGACTTTAACTGGTTTACACTAAGCCCTATTTGTTTATGTATAATACCAATCAAAAATTGGTTAAGAGATTTTTATTTTTTATATATTTTAATTAATCACCCACAATGCAATTTAGGTGCTTGAAATCTCATTCCTTTGTTGGGGATAAAATTGTTCTGGGCCTGATCCAGCAAACAGTTAGTATCACGGTAGGCTTCAATCCTGCAATGAGCTCTGTATGGGTGGACCTTTGCCCCATACTGAGCCCATTGACTTTAATGGGGCTCTGCCCCACACAGAGCTTGTTGCTGTAGCTGGGACTTCATGCTTATCATGGGTGAGTAGTCCCATGAACATCAGTGGGATTATTCATGATGGAAAGTACTACATCAAGTATTAAAGGTTTACAGGATTGGTTCCTGTAAGTTGCTTTAGAATCACACTTGTAATATTAGGCAGACCTCCTTGAACGAGGCAGGCCCAATGGCAAACATGAATAACAGCTTCAATGTCATTAAACAGGACATGTTTATTTCAAAAGTAAACATATATCATAATAGCTATTAAATCAAATTCAACTGTCACTCTGCATCAAATTTTTGAGGAGCTTCATTAGACTGAAGGACTATAAGCATGTATTAGTCAAATTAATCTTCTTGCGTGTAGCTGAATTTCTTGGCCTCCATATCATTCGCACTAGTGTTTCCCCAAGGGTCTCTGGACATGCGCAAGATAAATTTAGCTTCTCAAAGCTTAATTCTGAAGCTCTGCCAAAGTGCATTATAACAGGCATTCCCTATGGGGATCACAGGATTTAAGACTAGCTGCTAAGTGCTTTATTAGTGAGTTCACTACTACAGTTCTGGAAAGAACATTCAAGACTTTCTTAACATAAACGGAGTTTAAACTATGTTTTAGAGACAAGAAATGCTACAAGACATCTATTTTGAAAATTACACGCATGTTCTCACTCAAATTCAACTATCATTTAGTATGAGGGGTACTAAGTTCCTAATGAAGCCTATAGAATTACAAACAGCTTATTAAAACAGAAACACTGGCCTTGATTTTCACTGACATTGGCTTCCATTGTTTATCACAGCAATTTTGCACCAGTCTAACTTATGAATTCAGCTGAGTTACTCCTGACTGACACCAGTATAAGTAAGATCAGAACAAGCTTTCTGTCTTCAAATTGATCAATACTCCCAATGCAAATGAATTAACTGCGTAAATTATTAGGGGCACGTCCGTAGAACATTTTTTGCCAAGCCAGTAAAATATTTTGCCATGAATGTTTTCATCCTATTCTACTACCTGTCCCCACAAAAAAAATAACCAACTTGCACACACCCCACTGTGCATCAATGTGAACAAACACCACAATCTCACTATAATAAATGAACAGAGTCACCGTGATTTCCTGAAAGCTGTTTTCAGGGATTGTCCCTATCACCCCGCCCCCCTTTTAAAAACAAAACAGAAATCAGTGTTTTGTCTGGGTTTTGTACACCCCAGTAGTCTGGCAGCTGAAGGAGCTGTCAAGCAACAGAGCTGATGAAATTGACAGCAGACTGAGTGAGCTCATATCCAGCTCCCAGGCCTGTCATATAATGTGGTTGCTCCTCTGCCCCTCCACCCATGAAGTGTCCCAGTGAGCTCTCACCTCAACCCAACCCACAGAATCAAGGCCAGCTCAGCTGTAGCTGCATGCAGTTGGCTAATGGCCCAGACTAGAAGCTGATGTCTGTGTTTCTGCTCATCTCCCTGCACCACAGGTATTGTGATGGGGTATTGGCTCCCAAACCACAGACTATCTGAGAGCAATGCATCGCTGGCTGCTCTTATATTGCTGTCTCCTCCTCCTTGTTTTCAGTTGCAATTAAAAGAAACTATACCTAAATTAAATACTTTACCAATATCACTTTTCTGTGTAACCAACTGCTGTAGTTGCCAGAGGAATGATGTTTCATTACCCACGGGACGGGAAATGGTCTCCACTAACGCAAATAGGTAGAAATGTGAACCACACTATGAAAAGCTTGAGAACTCCAATGATAGGGAAAATAAACATGGGAGAGAGAGAGAGAGCTGAATGAACACTAGGGAGGAAAAAGGACTCCTGGATTCTCCTATGCACTGGGAAGCCCAAATATCCAGAGTTATAAAAACCACCCTCTTTGTTTACGAATGGCCAAATGACTGCACCCCATTTGTATCAGACACAGGAATCCACACATTTGTGACCTCCACACTCGATTGTTGCAACTCCTATCTAGGAGCAAAACCTAATAACCAGAAAAATCTTCAGCTTATACACAATACAGAAGAATGTCTGCTCTGCAACACAGCTCTCTGAACACATTACCCAGGTACTCTGCTTTGTGTGCTAGCTCCCCTGTGGCTACAGAGCCTGGCACAAATCTGAAATGTCATGCCCTTCATTCAACTGGGCTTAGCTACCTCCCCTTCCTCACAGAGACTAGGTCTACCTCCACAGCCACTAGGTCTACCTCCACAGCTATATTCCTCTGGAATCGTGACAGTCAGCCATTAGGGAGAGGCTCATAAGCCAGAACTTTATAGGAGCTTCCAACTGAGATAGGATGGCAGTAAAGCTCAAGTGAGGTACTCTGGCAATCTCCTCATTTAATTATGAGGCCATGGTGCTCTCAGTAGAGGGTTCTTAAGCCTGACATTCACTTCCTCCATTGCTGAATCAGTGGGGACCCTCATATCAAGCTGTAAAGCTGACCTGAGGTTATTCAAAAGGGAGATGGCAGCAAGGGACGAAAAAAATGGAGATTTTATCTTTCAGAGATTGGATCTAGTTATTTCTATGTGTTTGTAACAAAGATGACCAGTGTGTCTTGAGCACTGGAATGGGCACAATGTAGCAAGTCAAAATTAACAAACAATATATACACCGAACCTGTGTGCAGGCCCACAGGTCTGGGATGATTTTCGCACCAATAAAGCATTGCCACGCTTTCACACTGCAGACACACACTGAAGGCTGCAGAAGTGGGAGCATTATTTCGTCAGGCCTGGAATCTATCATAAATATTTTCCATGTTAGATATTGCAGATGTCAGAGTTGTAAAATACAGAGCAACTGGTTCTATACCTGGCCATTGATTTCAGTTGGATCAATAAAGCCCTTAAGATATGCAGCACCATGCAGCAGAGCCGTGGCTTCACCTCCCTTTTACTGCTAATCATATGGGGACTGAGGAATGCTTCTGTAGCTACACAACCAGTTTATTGGCCTTGATCCCACTTTCCCGCATAGTTATAAATGTGGGTGGTGCTCAGGAAGTGGGGTAATGACACCTTCATCTAGCACTAAAAAAAATCTTATTTATATATTTTAAACCTTGCCTTTTTGCATTTAGGAGAACATGCCCCAGTCAGTGCTTCTAGAGTGGCTGAGTCCCTTGTTGTCTTTTTGGATCATTAGGTCACATACCACTTTAAACAACTCTCCAATTGACAGTAACAGCTGCTGGCTGAGGTCTGATGGGGAGAGCTTTAATATATGTTAAACAGAGATTCCTTGGCGGGGTTGCATTGTTGCAGTTAGCGCACTCATACATGTAACTTTTTATACGATATAAAAATATAAGCACTTTCCTGGGGCTTCTGTTTATATTTCAAATCTGTAACCCCCTTATCTAACTGGTAACATTAGATACAATCTTGACTTCTATTTGGAATGAAATAGCATCATAGATAGGATCCAGAAAAGAAACTCAACTCCTTGAGTGGAATATATAGATTTGTCAGGATTCCTCCATTGATTTTACAGCAGTAAACTCTTCGCATCTACTGCTCGTTTGTGTGCACCATTATTTTTTTTTGTCATAGTATGGGCCAGACTTTACTTTTTAGAGTTTTAGTGGGAGAAGAGTAGCAAATTGTACTTAAGTCTGTCTTCCCTGATCACCTCTGCACACAAAAGTATCTCAACAATTTAGAAAAATGTATGATGCATGAAGGTGATGAGCAGAAACTCCATCATAAGGAAACAACTGCTTACACAAGAGGGGTTCATGCCACCACAAAAGGAGAGGGCTTTTGCAAAATATAGCAGGGATTTCCATAGAGAAAGTTCTATCTTAGGGTTTTTTGTTTGGGGATAAACATAACAGTATTATTGTTTATAGCGCACCAGATTCACAGACAAAGATGAAGGCAATATCCATGTCCCTAAAAGTTTACAGACTAAATGGACCACAAACAGATGATGTAAACAGCCATCTTATTAACTGCACAACTTTTGTTTACAGGGGTGTTGTTTGTGTTTATTGGGTATTTTGTTAATAATTCCTTAAGGACATGACTCGGTTTTATAGGCCTTTAGGAATGAGTGTCTTTTCTGGACAAACTTGTAGAGGGGAGAATGAAATTAGGACAACAAAATCAGAGACTGGGTCCAGACTCCAGACACTGATTTACAGAGGAGGAGGAGCTGGAGACAACACTGTGGAGAGGGAGTGGGTGGAGGGCATGAAATAATTTTGTGGCTTATCTTGATGCCTCTTTTCCATGTGTGTGACTTTTAGAATTCACAAAAAGCCATGAGACTTGGACATTATTAAAATATGCAGGATTAGCAGTCGCACATTTGTTATATGGAGCAAGCTATTTGGTATTTCAACCTGACAGTTGTGTCTAACATTTGACAAATCAATGCTGTCACATTACTGGAAAATAGTGAGGCATTACTCTAAAAAAAGCCAGACGATTCAGTGAATGAATGCTAAACCTTAACCCTGCAAGAAATGCTGAGTAATAGGGTTGTCATATCTTCTGCACCACCAAGGACCTCTTTTTTTTTGCAATGACCTCTTTTTTTGTCAGTGGCTATTAACGTCGTTAATACTTTAGACCTTGAGATTGAAGCTGCTGTGGGTGGGTAACTCTCAGATTCAATGCAGTATTGGGCTTACAATAGCTTAATACTGTGTCAATAGATTTTTACTTTTATTTCCTGATTTATTGATATTTCTGGGAAGCAAAAGTGAAGCAGTACATGCTATTGTTATAGGCTGGACTAAACCACATTGAAATGGTGGGGAGGGCGGGGGTAAATATAATCACTGCCCTTCATTTAAGATACCAGTAAGAAATACTTACGATCCTTTGTGAAACAATAACAGCCTCCACCCCAAAACACAGGCACAGGTCACCATCCAAAATAAAGGCACAGGTGAGGCTGTTCAGGAATTTGAATGATGAGGGAGAGGGACTTGGCTGGGTATTGCTCATAGCAGAGATGTACACACGTGTGAGAGTGAGAGAAGCAGCGGCCTGGTCTACACTATGAGTTTAATTCAAATTTAGCAGCGTTAAATTGAATTAACCCTGCACCCGTCCACACAACGAAGCCATTTCTTTCGAAATAAAGGGCTCTTAAAATCCATTTCCGTACATCTCCCCGACGAACAGAGTAGCGCTGAAATCGATACTGTCATTTCGAATTAGGGTTAGTGTGGCCTCAATTCAATGGTATTGGCCTCCGGGAGCTATCTCACAGTGCACCATTGTGACCACTCTGGACAGCAATCTAAACTCGGATGCACTGGCCAGGTAGATAGGAAAAGCCCTGCGAACATTTGAATTTAATTTCCTGTTTGCCCAGCACAGGAGAGCACAGAGAGCTCATCAGCACAGGTAACCATGCAGGCCGATAATCAAAAAAGAGCACCAGCATGGACCGTATGGGAGGATCTAATCGCTATATGGGGAGAGGATTCAGTGCTAGCAGAACTTTGTTCGAAAAGACAAAATGCCAAAACTTTTGAAAAAATCTCCAAGGGCATGATGGAGAGAGGCCACAATAGGGACTCAGATCAGTGCCGCGTGAAAGTCAAGGAGCTCAGACAAGCCTATCAGAAAACAAAGGAGGCAAACGGTCACTCCGGGTCAGAGCCGCAGACATGCCGCTTCTACGCTGAGCTGCATGCAAGTCTAGCGGGGGCCACCACCACTACCCCACCTCTGACCGTGGATTCCGAGGCTGGGCTAATCTCATCAGCCACACCTGAGGATTCTGCGGTTGGGGAAGAGGAGGAGAAGGAGGAGGAGCAGCAGCAGCTTGCGGAGAGCACACAGCACTCCGTTCTCCCCAACAGCCAGTATCTTTTTCTCAGTCTGACTGAAGTACCCTCCCAAGCCAGTACTCAAGACCATGACCCCATGGAAGGGACCTCAGGTGAATTTACCTTTTAAAATATAAAACATGGTTTAAAAGCACGCGTTTTTTAATGATTACTTTGCCCTGAGGACTTGGGATGCCTTCGCGGCCAGTTCAGCTACTGGAAAAGTCTGTTAACGTGTCTGGGGATGGAGCGGAAATCCTCCAGGGACATCTCCATGAAGCTCTCCTGGAGGTACTCCAAAAGCCTTTGCAGAAGGTTTCTGGGCAGTGCAGCCTTATTCCGTCCTCCATGGTAGGACACTTGACCACGCCATGCTAGTAGCAAGTAATCTGGTATCATTGCATGACAAAGCCTGGCAGCATATGGTCCCGGTGTTTGCTGGCATTCAAGCAACATCCGTTCTTTATCTCGCTGTGTAATCCTCAGGAGAGTGATATCGCTCATGGTAACCTGGTTGAAATACGGGAATTTAATTAAGGGGACAGAGGTGGCCCTTCCTACTGGGCTGTTTGCCTGTGGCTGAAAAGAAATCCTTTCCTGCAGTTAGCCAAGCGCGGGGGTGGGGGGAGGATTGGCGCTGAGCTTTTCATGTGTTTCTAGCAGGGATCTTCCCTGATACCAGCCACGTGGTGAGGGGAGGGATAAAGAGAATTGGATGGGGTGGGGGGTTAGTTTGTTTTCTGCTGCTGAAGGTTAACAGGAAAACCGCAGTACTCAACGAGCTTTGCTTGGTATGTGGGAAAGGAGGGCGCAGAAGCCGAAAGACAATGGCTTACCATGGCCACATGCAAGCCAAATTCTGTTGCCCGGACCTGCGTCTGTGATCTCTAGCAGCAAAGCCACAGGCACCCAATATTAAGAGGCAAAACATGACCTTGCGCAGAAATCACATGTGCTATGTAATGTGAATAGTTCACCATGAAAGAGTATAAGCATTGTTCTGTAAAATGTATCTTTTAAAAAATTCTCTCCTTTTTTCCCTCCCTCCAGCAGCTGCAAATGTTTCAAGCCTCCCTCCTCCGTCCCGAAGCCTATCTCAGATAAGGAGTAGGAAAAAGAGGACGCGAGACGAGATGTTCGCGGAAATCATGGAATCCACCCGCAACGAAAGAGCTCAACTGAATGAGTGGAAGGACACGGTTTCAAAGTATAGGAAAGATGCCAGTGAACATGAGGACATGAGGGACCAATGTGAGGACATGAGGGACGCTCGAGATGAGAGGTGGAGGCAGGAAGATCAGAGGAGGCAGGATGCAATGCTGGGGCTGCTGCGTGAGCAAACAGACAGCGTCTGGTGGAGCTTCAGGAACGGCAGCAGGATCACAGACTGCCGCTACGGCCCTTGTATAACTCCCCTCCCCCCCCCACCATGTTCCATAGCCTCCTCACCCAGACGTGTAAGAACGCGGGGTGGGGGGTGGGGGAGGCTCCGTGTACCCTCCCATTCCACCCCAGTGGATAGCCCAAGCAAAAGGCTGTCATTATTTTAACCTTTTTTTAATGGCCTTTTCCTTCCCTCCGATCCTCGTCCCAAACCCCACCCGGGCTACCTTCTCAGTTCTTTTCCTCTTTTTATAATCAATTAATAAAGAATACATGATTTTTAAATGATAGTGACTTTATTTCCTCTGAAAGCAAGCTGTGATCGAAGAGGGAGGGTGGGTTGCTTACAGAGAATGAGTCAATAAAGGGGGCGGGTTTTCATCAAGGAGAAACAAACAGAACTTTCACATGGTAGCCTGGCCAGTCATGAACTGGTTTTCAAAGCTTCTCTGATGCGCCGCGCTTCCTGGTGTGCTCTTCTAATCGCCCTGGTGTCTGGCTGCGCGTAATCAGCAGCCAGGCGATTTGCCTCGGCCTCCCACACCACCGTAAAGGTGTCCCCATTATTCTCACAGAGATTGTGGAGTGCACAGCAAGCAGCAATAACAATGGGGATATTGGTTTGGCTGAGGTCTGAGCGAGTCAGTAAAGTGCACCAGCGTCGTTTTAAACGGCCAAATGCACATTCTACCACCATTCTGCACTTGCTCAGCCTGTAGTTGAACAGCCCCTGACTCCTGTCCAGGCTGCCTGTGTATGGCTTCATGAGCCATGGCATTAAGGGGTAGGCTGTCTCCCCAAGAATAACTATAGGCATTTCAACATCCCCAACGATTATTTTCTGGTCCGGGAAGTAAGTCCCTTGCTGCAGCCGTTTAAACAGAGTAGTGTTCCCGAAGACACGAGCGTCATGAACCCTTCCTGGCCAGCCCACGTTGATGTTGGTGAAACATCCCCTGTGATCCACCAGTGCTTGCAGCACCATTGAAAAGTACCCCTTGCGGTTTATGTACTGGGTACCCTGGTGCTCCGGTGCCAAGATAGGGATATGGGTTCCATCTATCGCCCCACCACAGTTAGGGAATCCCATTTCAGCAAAACCATCCACTATGGCCTGCACATTTCCCAGAGTCACTACCTTTCATAGCAGCAGCTCAATAATTGCTTTGGCTACTTGCATGACAGCAGCCCCCACAGTAGATTTGCCCACTCCAAATTGATTCCCGACTGACCGGTAGCTGTCTGGCGTTGCAAGCTTCCACAGGGCTATCGCCACTCGCTTCTCAACTGTGAGGGCTGCTCTCATCCTGGTATTCTGGCGCTTCAGGGCAGGGGAAAGCAAGTCACAAAGTTCCATGAAAGTGCCTTTATGCATGCGAAAGTTTCGCAGCCACTGGGAATTGTCCCACACCTGCAACACTATGCGGTCCCACCAGTCTGTGCTTGTTTCCCGGGCCCAGAATCGGCGTTCCACAGATAGAACCTGCCCCATCAACAACATGATCTCCAAAGCGCCGGGACCCGCTTGAGAGAAGTCTGTGTCCATGTCCATCTCCTCATCACTCTCGTCGCTGCGCTGCCGTCGCCGCCTCCTCCTTGCCTCATTTTTCTGGTCCTGGTTCAGCATAAACTGCATGATAATGCACAAGGTGTTTACAATGTTCATGACTGCTGTCTTGAGCTGAGCGGGCTCCATGCTTGCCGTGGTATGGCGTCTGCTGTGTTCACCCAGGAAAAAAGGCGCGAAACAGTTGTCTGCCATTGCTTTCATGGAGGGAGGGGTGAGGCTGTACCCAGAACCACCTGCGACAATGTTTTTTGCCCCATCAGGCACTGGGACCTCAACCCAGAATTCTAATGGGCGGGGGAGACTGCAGGAACTATGGGATAGCTATGGGATAACTACCCACAGTGCAACGCTCCGGAAATCGATGCTAGCCCTGGTACATGGACGCACACCACCAAATTAATGTGCTTAGTGTGGCCGCATACATTCGACTTTATACAATCTGTTTCCAAAATTCGAATTCTGTAAATTCAGATTAATCCAGTAGTGTAGACATACCCAGCAAGAGAAATGCACAAAAACAGAGACAGAGAAGGAGCAGAAAGCCAAACACAGGCTGAACAAGCAATGTGAGAAATCCTTGGAGAGGGAGCTTTTGAGCTAAGTGTTGGCTAAAAGGGGCCTGGAGCTATGAGCTCCTTCTGCTGGACTGCTCCTGTGTTCAGGGAAACAGGACTTTGTACATTCCTTGTAAACAAACAAGAGTGCATCAAAGATGCCTGACTCCATCATCAATTTCTCCTCCTAACCTTAGCACAGTCCGAAACTTTGGCTAACTGCTCAGGTCAAAAGGGGTAACATTATTTAACCAAGTGATTGGAACTGTTTTTCTGAATCTCAGAACTGAAATTTGAGAAGTTTTGTGGATTACAGTAGAACTTCAAAGTTATGAACACCAGAGTTACAAACTGCCCAGTCAGTCACACACCTCATTTGGAACAGGAAGTAAGCACTCAGGCAGCAGCAGAGACAAAAGCAAATAAACACTGTGTAAAACATAAACTACTAAAAATAAAGAGAAAGTTAAAAAAAAGATTTGACAAGGTAAGGAAACTGTTTCTGTGCTTGTTTCATTTCAATTAAGATGGTTACAAGCAGCATTTTTCTTCTGCAAAATAAAGTTTCAAAGCAGTATCAAGTCAATGTTCAGTTTAAACTTTTGAAAGAACAGCCAGCATGTTTTGTTCAGCATTACGAACAACCTCCATTCCCGAGGTGTTCATGACTCTGAGGTTCTACTGTACTTACATTTACCTGGCAGGCTGCAATGTGTTATCAAGAAGCTGCAATGTGTTATCAAGTGGGAGTGTGTTTCAGGCCCCATCTATGTCCAAACCACAGCGGACATGAGTCTACTACAGCCCCTGCTAGGGATGGCACCGAGGGAAGAGGAAAGGGGTAAGTATCCCTGCTAGTCACATAGGAGATGACAGCCCCATAGCCTCCATGGATTGGCACAGTGGGGGGCTGTAACACTCACTGACCAGTAGGTGACACTTGCACTAACCTACATAATATGTCAGATGTATCTGGAATCAAGTAAATATTCAGGCAAAATGTTGGTGTAATCTAAAATACTTTTGGATTAGGTGCAGGATCAGGCTCATGCTGCTGCTCCCACTCACTTAAATTTACAGCTAATTAATATGAAATTGGAACAAATCACTTCTACTATTTTTTTTCCTCCATGAAGCACATAACTATCCAAATATTTCATTGTAAAAAGGAGTCACGGTTTGATCCTACTGCCTTTGAAGTCAGTGGGAGTTGGAGAAGCTCAGCACTTCCCAGGGTCATGTCTTAGGTTATTTAACTTGAAGACCATCAGTAAGAAAATAAAATGTGGCACTGAACAGCAACATAATTGCTTTTCAGAATAGTTTTGTAGACATAATTTTCATTCACATTGGGAAGCACACCAAACCATATTGAGTTTTCTCCGTGGGTATAATGCTAACTTGGTGCAAGGTACTTTACCTGTATATTTCCCCAGGACTATACATGGAACCCTGGCCCACTAAAACAAAAGCAAAACTATTTAGTAGGGAGTGAAAATAAGCGTGACAAACTGCAACTAAAATGCTAATGCCTGTTACTAAATATCTCATGTTTGGTATGGAATGCTATTATAATCCTGTTTATGGAGCAACTCTCACATGGAAATCATTCTGCTTCAAAAGGAAACTCCAGCTGTCTTAAGTACAATTATTCAACATATAACTTCTGCCAAGAGAACAAGGGCCCAATTCTGCTCCTGTTGAAGTCAATGGCAAAACTTCTACTGACTTCAAAACAAGCAGGACTGGGTCCCAAGGTACTGAAACTGTATTTCAAAGACATATTCACTTGAATAGGAGCACTGGGCCACTAGTCACAATACTTCTTTTCTTTGGGGCTCACTTTGGGAAAGATCATGTGGCATATTTTGAATGCCATCTGCAGATAAAAACCTAACAAAAGGCTTTGGGAGAGTGGTGATGGTTGTTACACACATGTGACCCATTAAAAAAATCCAGTGGTTTTACAGATTAATTTTACTATGTTATTATACCACAAAAGCTATAGATATTAGGACCAAGATTTTAAGGAAATGGGTGCATAAAGTTAGGCACCCAAAGGCACCTAAATAATTAGCCTGATTTCCAATGGTGCTGCACAATGAGCAGCCCCCAGTCATTTCAGTGGGAGATGGTGGGTGCTCAGCACGTTTGAAAATCAGGCTAATTATTTGGGAGCCTAATTTAGACACCCATTTTTAACAATCTTGGCCTAGGAGCTTGTGGATCTCCCAGTCTGAAAATAATCATAGATACAACATAAAGGTGGAAATCTCCAAGAGATTAATATCTAAGTTCAGGAAGGTGTCTACACCTGCCCCTCAGTGTAGAGTGGAAGGGAGTCACACATCATGTACGAGCTCAGTGACTATACAGCCCTACCCTGTACCCCAAGTGGAGAGAGGTAACTGCCCTTGGGGCCACTGTGAAACAATTTTGTGACTGACCAACTCTGCCCCTTCCCCATGAGCTGAGGCCATGGCTAAGTTCATAACTTCCACATATGGAGCAAAGGAAGCAGTGCATCTCCAGCATCCTGAGATGGGAAGGTATTGCTGAATCACAACCAGGGAGACTGAATGGGAAACAGCATCACACAAGGGACACCAAACTGGTACTCCCCTATCCCTCTGCAGCAAGTCTACAGGGCTTATCGCAGCCCAAGGGGTGCAGTAATCTCCTT
This sequence comes from Trachemys scripta elegans, assembly GCF_013100865.1. Lineage (NCBI taxonomy): Eukaryota > Metazoa > Chordata > Testudines > Emydidae > Trachemys > Trachemys scripta. The sequence goes on from NC_048302.1 coordinate 117,471,535, forward strand.
AGGGTAGAATGAGACCAGAATCCAAGAAGGCTAACAACGTGCCTCAGACAACTCTGTGAATAGTCTGCAGGATTTGACCCTTTGCAGCAAAGTTATGTTAATTACTTTACCAATAAGTTTTTTACAGCTGCTAGTATTGCAAAACCAGAGCCATGGCGGTGTAGAATCTGACTTCACACAACATCAAAGTTATAAGCTAAGCTCCCATGCAAGAAACGTTATTACTAAGCATGATGTAAGGTGCAGAAAAAAAACCTCAATTTCATTTTCAGATCCCAGGCTGAGTTTTCAGTGCTGGGAACCACAGGAGGAGGGGGAGGGGAAAAAAAATCTACTCAACTTGTAAACTGAGCAAAATGAATAGAGTAAGTAAACTATAGAGATGAAGTAAAAAATAAAGATGAAACCCTAAAAGTCATTTTTATGACTTCCAGACCATCTTAGCATAAGTGCAATACTTGCAGGAGTTTAGAAAGCTCTAATCTCTCAAACCTTTCAGACAATGGTCAATGTAAACACCCAAATACTCTCCATCCCTATTAGAACTGCTTGAATTAATCAATCATTACAAATAGTATTCATTGCTAATTTACCCCCATTGGGCATTAGCTAATAGTTTGTAAATGGATCCCAATTTCTGCTAATTATTTTCATTATTCAGAAGTATGCACCAAATGATTTTCAGTCTGTGGGTTTTCTGAGCTGTTCACTTTACCTGCTTGCTACCTGTTATTTGTGTTGTCATCGACATCACATAGTATTTCACCTTTCAAATTGGATAGCCAAAACTTTTAAAAATACAACAAGAGAACAACAAAATAATACATGCTAACGTTTGGAATTCTTGACTACAGCCATAAATATCCAAATTCACGCAAATAGGATAAAATTCACCCTGGTGCAATGGGCCAGGACTTGGTGCATGAACTACTTACCTCCTATTTTGAAGAGTTAAATGATGCATAAGCCTTCAGCTGGTGCTCTGCACCAGGGTGAATTTTTCCTTTGGTGTATAATGAGATCAAATGAAACTGTAGCCCCCCCAACTGAAACCACAGATCAGGATTTTCACTACATGACCAGCTCTAGTTCATCTACTGAAAATATATAAAGATTGACCACATCTTCATCTCATCAACAAAAAGTAAGTAGATCCTGGGAGGCAGGAGGGTCACCACTGAAACCTCAGCATTTGCCAACAGGCATTACACAGTGGTATCTCAGATACTTAATAGTTCTAATGAGATATATGTTACCAATTATTGACTGTTTAATGGCCACCACTGTGCCTGAGTCTAAAATTAACAACTTCTAAATAGTGAAAAAATCCATACAAAAAAAATCCATCAAGTGTTTTTAAAATGATACACATCAGGAATCATATCCTCTCAATTAATTCAGCAGTTTTCATGTTTCCTTGGAGTGAACATGGTTGCATTTTAGATTTTTATTCCTTCTCTATACATAAAAGGACTTGAAATATGAAATTATCATAGTCTCCAGAATGGATGCACCAATGTGGTTTCTAATACCAGTGAAAGAAACATTTGCTCTTTAGAAGGTGGAAAGGATTAGAAAAATTGCGATGAAAACATTCACTTGTTCAATACAAATTTTCATCTCATACATATTTTAGAAAAGGATAACAACAAATAAATGGGCTTTATCCAAAACAAATATTCTGTCTACATTTCAGAGCATGAATATCAACTGACAGGTTGTGACAAAATTATTCCAGAATTTCAAAGAACAATAGTTAAATGCCTTGACACAATGCTAATACATCTTGACATAGGGAACAAACAAAATTCAGTAGTATCCACCCAAAAGGACTTGTTTAGGGATGCATACAGTGAGCACGCACATTGTCCAACAACATAAAGGCATATATGCTCCCCTTTGCTGAGCACCTAAATCCTGTAAAAGTGAGATAGGGGAGCAAACGTAGGAATGGAAGTGTTTCCACTCTCATCACTGTCCCTTTGTGAAGCAGGGTAGTGGCTAGGGAGCAGATGCTTTAAGCAGCATTTTCCCCTTCTATAAAAGTAGATTATGATTATTATTAATACCTGTCTAAAAAAAACCAACAGCATTAATACATCCTCCATGCCATGTGTCACCTATCAGAAGGATCAATAGCAACAGAGCAGACAAGCCTGCCATATTTCCACTGCTGGAACTCCCCCAGGAACTGAGGGTCATCACAAACCTCATCACCTTCCACCCAAGTGAAAGGTGCATTTCTTTGACCTGGCCTTCTCTAACATAAGTACACAGTAACATCTGGTCTAAAAAACCACAAACAACCCTAAAAACCTATCAAAATAAGACAATCCATTGCACACACTTATTCCGTGGGGGAGAGGATGAGACACAACATGTGACAAATGTTAGTCATGTTGTTTAATCCACTACTCTAAGGTATTCATATACAACAGTGTTGAGCATGGTATGAGTATATAGTAGAGGCTGGTTTTGGGGGTCTGAGTATAGGGATTCTTTCTGCCCATTCTGCCAAACTAGCCAAGGATTCACAACATTGGTGCCAAGATTTCCCACTGATCCCTGGCCTTCCTTCTTTCTCCACTCCTCTGCACCTCAACAAGTTCACTGCGTACAACAGAAGGTAGCCTCGCAGTTCCACTTTCACAGGCTTTACAATTAATTTGTAGTCCTCTGTGTGTTTTTATCCAGCAGGGGAACATATGGTGTGATGAATCTAAACCACAAATGGCTTGAGAAGTAAGAGCAAAGATCAAATATAATCCTACATTTCAACGAGAAGTGGGTATATGCGGATTGCCAAATACATTGCATGTTCATCATTATACAAACACTGTGCCACACGCACATGATTTGAAACATGACACAAATAAATAAGAAAAAAAGGATTGATTTCTTTAAATCAACACTGGATATCTTTCCAAAAGATATTCTATAGTTACTGGGCTCAATAAAGGGATAGTTCGCTGAAATTTAGAGCTTTTGATATACAGAAGGTCAGACTAGATTATCTAATGGCCCCTTCTAGCCTTAAACCCTATGACTACCTGAAACAGAAGTTATGGGCTCGATGTAGAAATTACTAAGTGAGGTTCCATTGACTGTGTTATACAGGAGATTGGACTAGATCATCCTAACAGTCCCTTCTGGCATTAAAATCTATGGCTACGTCTGCAGCTGGAGCTGGGGGAGTGATGCCCAACTCAAGTAGACATACTCAAAGAGAGCTAGCACACTAAAAATAGTAGTGTAGCCGCAGCAGCACAGGCAATGGTGAGCAATGGCAATCACACACCCAGCTCCGAGTGTAGACGCAGCCTAAGATGCTAACACTATGTCTATACTCCAATCGGGCAGTGTGATTGCAGCACATGTAGACATACCAGGGCTAACTTGAGTAAGAACAGCAGTGAAGCCAAGGTAGCAGAGGCTAGCTCCACCCACTCATGACTATGTAGATCAAAGCTAGCTTGAGCAGCTTAGCTAGCTCCCAAGCTGCAGTGTAGGCAACCCTTAGACCATGTTGCCACTCAGCAGCTGTCCCACAATGAACTAAACTCCTGTCCAAATGAGTTGGTAAGAAAGGACCCCTAACGTCAAAAATCTAGAATACAGAATATGGCTTGCTACTTTGAACAGCAACACCAAAGGAAAATAAATTTCATCTTATTCAACTTAAAAGAAATAACTACCATCATGCAAAATAGGCCATTGCTTCATTTCTCGGAGAAGCTGTAACATGGTTGTACATACAGCCAAAGAAAGTGGTTTTAATTTTCTATTTAATTACAAAACTAGCTGAGGATTGCATATTTTAATCTTCACACTCATTCATATTTAATTAGTCCAATGAGACTTCCAAGCCTAGATGACCTCTTTCTGGATCTAACAAGCAATCTAATGTTCTCTATTACATGGACCAAAAATGAGGGAGATTGAAAAGAAAAATAATGTGCTATCACAATACTGATAGGTAAAACTACACTTTTATATTGAAATTATAATAGTCTACACTGTTTTCATAGGGAGCTCCCATTGACACATCGATTTTCTTTTCACATAGGCTCAATTCTACATCTCATTTAGGAGTGTCGGCGTGATCAATATCTAATTTTTAAGGATCTGATTTTGTCATGGAAGTCAGGCTTCCGTGACTTTAACAGACCTCCCTGGCTTCAGCCCCATCACAGCTCAGCCCCCGAAGCTGGAGTGGCGGGGCTGAAGTGGCAGTCAGCTGTGCCCCTAGTAGCAGGGCTTTGACTGTCAGTCCCCCCACCCTGTCATGGGCGTCCATGAATTTTTGTTTATTGCCCGTAACTTTGATAAAAAAATCCCATAACAAAATCTTAACCTGACTCATATTTCAACATCAGCTGACAACCGGCAGCATCTCACAGGAAGCACTCAACACCTTGCAGGTTCCAGGCCCCACACAGCCAACTATGTAACTATACCCTAACCCCTGTTTAACCAACTTTGCCCCATTTTCTTCCATGTAAGCTATTTCAGAACTCATGATCACCATGATACTAGATAGATCAGTTGCTTTCTGCTCTGTGCTATGAAACACATTTGATTTTCCTCTTCAATGTAATATTTTCAAGCCTAAACCCCCATGTAGATTTGTGATATTCCATGTAATTTAAATGTTGTTAAACACTGGGTAACCAACACTGTGATTCACTTTTTGCATGCACTTCACTGAAATTAACGTTACGATCCTTTATGCATGTGAATTCGGGAGAAGCTAATGTTTTTCTTCCTCTCTTCGTTTGTGACCAGCTTTGTGCTTCTTGCTAGAATTCCAAAAGGTAAATAATGCAAATATTAGAACCTGGAAAGAGTTTTTAAGACTGAGATTTGTATCAACAACCATATCACAAATTCCTAACAAAAATACATTTCTTACCCAAAAAAAAAAAAAAAAAAAAAAGTATGTAAAGTATGGTTGGAATGCTACAATCCCATACACCCGGTGACGGTACAATAGGTGCTACAATCCCATACACATGGTGATGGTACAATAGGTGCAGGTGCCCACCCATAGATCCAATGGCAGATCTGAGGTTTTTAAATGGAATGAGACCTTTCTAAAAAAAACCAGAAGACTTAATAAGACTTTTTGTGAACATTACCAGTCATCTGCAGAGTCTTCAGGGACATATCCTGCCATTGATCTGAGGATGGAACTCCTATTTAGTCAATGGAAGTTGTGTGCAATAAACTAATTGTGACATTAATAATATAAAAATACTATATCTTGATAACAAGTTATGTGACGTGACTAAGTTTTCCAGACAGTATTCTGACTACCCAATCCATCTATATTTTTATATCAGCTCAGAACAATAATCTCATAGTAACTGCAGTAACATTTTTGGATGATATAATTAAAAATCTTTAGAGGCCAAACTTGGCCTGGCTAGAATGGTGGTGCAGGAACACAAGACTGTCCCTTACACCCCAGTATCAGCAATTCTTATCACACCTAGCAGTACAAGAGGGGAAGCAGGTTCCACAGGGTAGCTATGTGTAGGACCCTACCAAATTCGCAGTCCATTTTGGTCAATTTCACAGTCATAGTATTTTAAAAATACACCTCTACCCCGATATAACGCGACCCGATATAACACGAATTCAGATATAATGCGGTAAAGCAGTGCTCCCGGGGGGGCGGAGCTGCTCACTCCAGCAGATCAAAGCAAGTTCGATATAACAGGGTTTCACCTATAACACGGTAAGATTTTTTGGCTCCCAAAGACAGCATTATATCGAGGTAAAGGTGTAGTAAATTACATGATTTCAGCTATTTAAATCTGAAATTTCATGGTGTTGTAATTGTGCGGGTCCTGACCCAAAAAGGAGTTGTGGGGGGATCACACAGTTATAGTAGGGGGGGTTGCAGTACTGCTACCCTTACTTCTGCGCTGCTGCTGGTGGCGGTGCTGACTTCAGAGCTGGGCAGCTAGAGAGCGGTGGCTGCTGACTGAGGGCCCAGCTCTGAAGGCAGAGCCGCCACCAGCAGCAGCGTAGAAGTAAGGATGACATGGAATGATGGAATGATATTGCCACCTTTACTTCTGCACTGCTGCCTGCAGAGCTGGGCCCTCAGTCAGCAGCCGCCACTTTCCAACTGCCCAGCTCTGAAGGCAGCAGCACAGAAGTAAGGGTGGCATGGTATGGTACTGCCACCTTTACTTCTGCGCTGCTGCTGGTGAGGCGCTGCCTTCAGAGCTGGGCACCCAGCCAACAACTGCTGCTCTCTAGTTGCTCTGAAGGCAGCACAGAAGTAAGGGTGGCAATACAGTGACCCCCCTAAAATAACTTTGTGGCCTCCCTGCAACGCCATTTTGGGTCAGGATCCCCAATTTGAGAAACGCTGGTCTCCGCCGTGAAATCTATAGTATGGGATAAAAGCACACAAAAGACCAGATTTCACAGGAGGAGACCAGATTTCATGGGCCGTGACACATTTTTCATGACCGTGAATTTGGTAGCACCCTAGCTATGTGGCAAACTGAGTATAGATCCAGTGCAGTTCATTCCCTCCCCAGAGTAGCAGGAAGATCGGGAAGCAGATTGTGACCTCCCTCCTGGACTGCTCTAGGGCCATTGTAACAACGTGCTGCCCCTTACACCGGGTGGATTGGACCGTCACAATCTAGCCCTTAGTCTATCCACATTATCAGCACTGCCATTGGGTTATGTACTGATTATAATGGAAACATTTCGATTTTTTCAATAATTCCCATGAAAATCTTTTATAAGCAATTGTGCCTCTAGAGCAGGGGGTCGGCAACCTTTCAGAAGCGGTGTGCCGAGTCTTCATTTATTCATTCTAATTTAAGGTTTCACGTGCCAGTAATACATTTTAACGTTTTTAGAAGGGCTCCTTCTATAAGTCTATAATATATAACTAAACTATTGTTGTATGGAAAGTAAATAAGGTTTTTAAAATGTTTAAGAAGCTTCATTTAAAATTAAATTAAAATACAGAGCCCCCCCGGACCGGTGACCAGGACCCGGGCAGTGAGAGTGCCACTGAAAATCAGCTTGTGTGTAGCCTTTGGCATACGTGTCATAGATTGCCTACCCCTGCTCTAGAGTACTTGTCCTTTAGAGTACAATGCATGAGAACATGCTGCAGAGTCCTTGTCTCGCTGAACTCAATGGAAAACTCCCATTGACTTCAGTGGGTATAAATTTTGGCTTGAAATGTAATTATTAGTAGAAACTGATTATAAGCTTGCTTGTTTGTTTTCATGTCCAGACAGAAATGCAGGGGGGGGGGGAGGAAATGTTTTTTAAAATTCTCTCAGTTTTGGGAGGGTTGTTTTTGTTTGGGGATTTTTTAAAATATAACTAAGGAAATTTGTTTGTTTCAATATGGCTGGGATACACATTTTTGAGAATTCATCTGCAGCAGGCTGCTGTCCACTGACATTTCTGCAGTGTTGTGTGTGTGTGTGTGTGTGTGTGTGTGTATATATATGGTATACACACACACACACACACAGGTATATATATAAAACTTGTTTATAATTTTAATATAAATTGAAAATAATGATAAGGATGAAATTGTGCCCTTGACCCAAAACCAACTAATATAACTGGAAAGACAGCCATTGAATTCAATAGTATTCTCTATGAATTTTAGGTATGTACCTGACCCCATTCCTGTAGTACCTTACTATCTTTAATGTATTTATCTTCACAATACCCCTGTAGGAAAGAATCATCTGCAATTTACATATGAGGAACTGAGGTACAGAGTGGCTAAATGACTTGCCCATAGGGGTTTGAACTCAGGTCACCAACCTCCTAGACTTGTGCTCTAATCACTAGACCATCCTTCTTCTTTAGACTCATCTGTTGACATATAGAGTCACCATCTCATTGTAATTAGTCAACATATAATTATTGTTGGGGGAAAGATGTATATTTAGCAGTCATAGTTATCCTTAGGAGTGAAACACACAATCAACTCAAAGGTATTTCCCCCCATACAAACCTACATTTTCTGACAAAGCTGTGTAACATTTTGCAATCAACTCTGCTCCAAACTAATCAGTACTTCAGTGCCATGCAAAACAGGTGAATGCTTAATCTTTTAAAAATAAAATTTCAAGTGGACTCCCAAATTAAATTCTTCCACACAAATATCTGAATGTATTTGAAGCTGCATATATTATTTTAAACAGGTATCATGTCTGAATATAATCATTGCAATTTATTTCTTCATTGCATGGAATCAGATAGAATGCTATCCAGACTTCTATATAAAAGTCTGTGGATCCGAAGAAGACATTCCAATTTTCATCTTGTGCACTACCACATAGTCTGGGCCAGATCTGCAAAGGCTGAGAATTTAAACCCACACATTTCCTTTTGCAAATATGTGTTTACTTTCCAGTAGCAACTTGCAGGGTGGGCTAGTAGGCAGCGAGTTTGCAGCAATAGCTCTGACCCATATTTCTGCTGCAGAAAGCAGCTGCATGTAGGAGGATCGGGGACGCTCTTTTGATACGGATTTTTTCCTCTTCACAACAAGCAAGCTTTACACACGTACGGCTGTCTCCTTCTGATTACTGGCCTGTGACAAGGGGCGCGTATGTGAGCGCACTGCCCACCTATTCAGGGGGCTGTACTGCTCCCCGCTCCCTGCAACACTGCGGTATCTGCTGGCCAAAAGTTTGCAGACCCTTCTTTTAATCGTGACCACAAAAAAAAAAAAAAGCAAAACCACACCTTAAAAAGTTCGATTCGCACCTAGACCACTGGGATTCAGTCCGTCCTCACGAGCCCCCCCACAAGGGCTGGCTGCGGGTGGATTATGCTGCTAGCAGGGTAGGAAGAGCAGCGCTGGCTGGGCTCTGCCACCCGCCTTGCATCCAGCACTGGAAGCAGCAGAAGCTCACCGCCTCACCCGGCTGCTTGCAAGAGGATGCCCGCATTTTATTTTTGGAGGGGGGAATCGATTGGGAATATTTTGGAGCATCAGCTTCCCCGGCCCCCACTCGCCCCGAAGAAAAGCTGCATTGTAACGTGACTGAGCCGCACGGGGAATCTGCCAAAAGGGAGGGAAATATCCACTTAAAAAACATAAATGATGCAGACACTTGTTTAGTAGCTTAATGAAACGAGTGGAAGCAACCGCAATTCATTCCCTGCACCCTTCCCCCACCCAGCCTCCCGGCATTAAACCCTCTAGGCTGGGGAAGGGAGGGAATTAGCCGCATGATGTCCCCTTCTCCTGCAAGCTAGTCCCACAACTCGGGGCTCGTCCACATCTTGCATAAAAACGGGACAACTCTGCCAAAGGCTTGCAGCAAGATCCACCCTGCCCAGCGAGCTCCATAGCTCGCCAGCCCCCTGGCGCGCGCCTACCTGTGCTGGTGCTCATGGTCTGGCAGTGGGAGCTGCTCTCAGCCGCACCTGGAGCCGCATGCACTGGCGCAGTTCCCCACTCCGGCCCGCGCTCGTGGTGCGCAGAGCGCCAGGGGCGGGCCAAGCCACCTGCCCCTGGTACACATCAAAAGTGCCCCAGAGCCGCCTCCCCACCCAGCGCAGCCTCATTCAACGCCCCGCTCCCTGGTGGCGCATCCCCAAGTTCTCTAGACCGGCAGCATCCCGGCCCCGCAGCTGTCATGCAAACGCCCCGTGCGCTGCGCAAGGCAGAGCGCAAGCCTGGCGCAGAGCAGCGCCTCACAGCCCTTCTCCGCCGTGCGGCTCTGCCCCCCCGGCCAGGTGACAACCGCGGCTCCCTGACAGCTCTGGTGCAGAGGGAGAGGGGCGGCCGGAGCGGAGCAGTACAGGGGGACCCTGGGAAATGTAGGCTGCTCTGCCAGAGAGCCGCGTCCTAAGGAGCGGCAAGGGACTACATCTCCCGCAATGCTTTGCGCCAACAAGCCCCACGAAGGAGCGGGTGGGGCCGCTGACGGTCTGGTGGTGGGCTTGTGCCCCGTGCGATGCCAACGTCTGTGATGCACACCCTGGGAACTGGGCTTCTCTGCCAAGACCACACCCTCTAAGAGAAGCAGCAACAGCGATGGTCAGCACCGCTTAAGAGCTCCCGTGCTTTGCTGCAGCATCTCACCTAGCAAATAAAAATACCTGCCTTGTAAACTCCAGGGGGAGCGAGTGGAAGGGCTGCAGGGAGCACTCCTCTCTGCTTCAGCGGCTGATACCCCAGCAAACGATCCAGACACCAAGCGCTGGGAAACTGGTCCTCTTTATTTATGCGCAGCACGTCTGAAGCCAGGTCTACACTACAAAATTATGTCGACTTACCTTAGGGGGGGCAAACAGCCACTGCAGTTATTAAATCGCTTGTGGGTGTGCACACTTGGCTCTTGATAGTGGCAGTGCTCGTCCTCACCAGGAACATTTGTATAGATTTTATTCTTACTGTGGGACAGCTCCTGAAAGGCAGAAATAGTCAGTGGAAAGCAGGGGCCCCACTGACATTGTGCCAACCTAATTACATCAACCACCATTCTATCACCCCTTGCGGAGGTGGTGTTTTCCAGTGGGCACAGAGAGGCACTACCACAGTGAGAGCTAAATTTCAGTGAAGATACTTGCAGCCCAGGCAGCCTAACTGTGTAGTATAGAGCAAGCCTGAGAAGCCTCTTGGAACATGGCTTGTATGAAAGATGCAATACGGTGTTAGGCTGTGATTCATTTATAAGGTAAACAATGAAAAAATATTACCATCACATGGAAAAAATAATAGGAAGGCAAAACCTTCTAAGCCAAATTCTGCTCCCTGTTACACCAATATCATTCCAGAGTAACTCCATTTTTTTTTTTTTACAGAGTTACTCCTCATTGACAGAGTGTGACAGGGAAGAGAATTTATCCCATTGTCTTTTGGATAACTCATACAACCCATGGACTGACCCTTATTTGTGATCAACAGGGGCCTCAAATTGGGTGATGTGCTAAGCACCCTTACCTCACCCTGAAATCAATGGAAGTTAAGGGTGCTCAGTGCCTCACAGGAGCAAGCCCTCAGACATCCATGGCACAGTGTGTAGAATAGTAGTGTTAACTCACTGGTCACTCCAATTTCTAACTGATACAAGAGTCTAACTCCCCCCCTGTTTGAACTTCCAAGGTGCTAAGTATCCTTAACTCCCACTGGATTAATTATATGCAGTGTAGTTGTAGCTGTGTGTGTCCCAAGAGATTAAAGAGACAAGGTAGGTGACAGAATATCTTTTATTGGATCAGCTTCTGTTGTGAGAGAGACAAGCATTTGAGCCACACAAAGACAAGATTTTGAGTCTGAAACTCTTCTTCAGGCAGTTGAGGGCACTCAGCACATTGCAGAACTGGGCTCTCAATCCCCCCTCTTGGGTGGACATGGTTTCCTTCTTCATTCCCCCCCCCCCCAAATGATTTGTAGAGTTTAAATAGCTGCTGCTGCATTCCAGTGATGCATACTGTGGTCTCTCCCTATAGTCCTTCCCTTCTATGCTGTTAGTTAATGTATGTGCACCTCTGAAATATGCACATGAAAGCTGCTAAGAAAATGAAGAGTTCTTGCAGTTTTAATGTATCACTTTCACATCTCTGTAATAAAAACACAGTAAAGGAAAATGAGCCAATTTACACTATGGCTTCTTTAACTCAAAGGAGGTGCTGGGTTTCAAGAGACCTCAGGCAGTGAGTTTCCATATTAGGTGGAGGAGATCAGAACCTCTCCCACAAGTAGATGAACCCTGCTGACTAATCTTTCATATTTATGACTATAAGAAATGTTAATAGCTCATTGCAACTAATTGTACTGAATATATTAAGACCACATCATGCTAAAGTCATAACAATTTTGATTTAGATTTTATAACAAAAAATTCAAATGGTCAGATTCAGCATTACACGCTGGTGACACAAAGCTGACTAACTTTGGTTTTGGCTGGCTCTGCATTACAGGAGAGACAAAGAAGATGAAGCATACAAAAGAATCACTCTCTCTTAATAAAGTTCCTATTACTCCAGGCTCCTTTGACTATTATTTAGAAAAATAATCCAGCTAAGAGCAACAGGTAACTCACAACCCCCAACCGAAATCTCTCCCCCGCAAAATCTAAACATCAACTTTCCCTTCCTCTCCCAACAGCTAATGCAGAAAGATGGACCTTGTAGCAGGACTTGAAGATCAACAGATTTAAGCTATTTTTGGCTAAGGGAAAAGTAACTTCCAAACCAGAGGGCCCCTCAAAGAGAAGGTTGCACCATCTGCACCATTTTGTTTAAAGGGAAGGGACTCCAAGAATCTCTGTTGGTTGCAACTGTGGCCGTATCGTACAGGGGAAAAGTTAATCTCTCTAGTAGGGCTGGACAAAAAGTATCAGATAAATAGTTTATTTGCCAAAAAATGCAGTTTTGGTCAACCCATTTTTATGATATTAAAATTCAATTTATGTGATACTGTCCCTATATATGTACACATATTTATAGCATGTTGTAGATTTCTGCATTGACTAAACATAACTACTTCAGAGAAGCTGGCATAATTCTGTGTGTTAGGCTGCTGGAAAGTTATTTCCCCCTCCCTCCCCTCCACAAATTCAACCAAAGTGTCTTGCAATTTGGTTTCCCCTTTCTTTGTTTAATGAACTTTTCCATCACCAAAACTTCTAAATTATAGTAAACTATAAAGATGTTGGATGGTTGTTTTTCCTTCCATTGATTTGTTATAGAAAAGGTAGCTGCAACTAATAAGTGGGATATTATTTCTTTATATTTCCAATAAATATTGTTGATTTTTCTATCAAAAACCCAACAAATAAATCCATTGGTAAAATAAAATTGGTATAGTCTTTTACTTGATACTAGTTAGCATGTTTGTTTCAAAAAATGTTTCCATTTTAGGTCATTATCAAGTATGTATCAAAGGTCAAATTTTGAAAAGTGCCTAAGTGATTTATAAGCCCAGATCCCATTTTCAAAAGTCACTTTTGAAAATGGACTTAGGTACTTTAGAAAATTGTACCTGAAATCCCCACCTCACATTCTCCCCAGTGGTTTCCCCTTTCCAACTAGTACATCTTTTATAAAGATACTATTGATACAGCGGTTTGTAAGCATTTCCTTTTGTAACAAAATGTAATTTAGATGAGAAACCCATTCTCCATCTGTCTTCATTCCTTTACTGAATTTTTTTAATTTCTGCATCACCACTTTATTTCTTCATGAAAGACAAATATTCTTTTGTATCACAACTATTCAGAGCCTAGAATGAGATACTGCTCCATTTATGTTCAGCAACAATATAATTTTTCTCTTACTGAAAGATCTCTATTTAAAGTTTCTTTATTTTCAGCTTGTCTGACTTTCTGACTTGTAAATATTATGAGACTTGAAAGCTATTTTGTTTTAAACCTAATAAAGTTCAATTTTTTATATTTGTCATTGAATTCTATCAGCCTTACTCAAATTGAGTGATATTTTACTGCACAAATATGCCTATTTAAATCAGCGAGACTAATTTACATGCTTAGAGTTAAGCATGTGCTTTAGTTCTTTAGGCACTAGTCCAGCAAAGCACTATTAAACATAAATAAGGGGATGGGCAGGGGAAGAGTTTGAATTGGGCCTGGAATGTATCTACCTGCTTTTCCCTAATATTTGAACCTTTTTATGAATCTTAGAATGAAATCTTCATTCTCAAATTGATGGTAGAGAAATTGGGGATGGATTTAGCAAAAGAACCCAAGTACAGAATTCCGATCCAAATGACATTTTTGACAAACAAATAGGCCCTCAGAGACAGAATGAAAGGTGTGCTTGCAGCAGTGTGAACTCAAAAGGTATTTTTTTAGAACTATCGCAATGCCATTTATGTAAAAGAAGCTCATGGCTTAGTGGAATGAGAGTTTTATTTGTATGAAGATGTGAGCATGTTAAAGCTGTCCTCTGTGCCTTACACTAACTTCCCATAGATTAATGAGTCACCTGGAAGGTCTTGGTCCTTATCTTCAACATTCTCAGTGGGCCTGGGACAAGACTACCTGAAAGATTTCCTAAAACTCCAGAATGAACACTGTGGGCAACAGCTCTGCTCCTCAGGCAGAATGAAACTTTCTACCACAAGGATAAAGCTCATCTGTGTGGGAGAAAGAGCTTTCTCAGGGGCTGTTCCCATACTGTGGAATGAACTGTCGCAGGAACTAAAGACCATCACATACCTTGCCACCTTCCTCTCCAAGTGCATGTTGAACTTCTTTGTTCTGTCTTCACTAACATATACTCCTGGCAACATGCATATTTAAAAAAAATTAAATACCAAAACCAAACACAACCGCTCCCAAACCTAAACATTACACTGCACACTGAGTCCTCCACCTTGAGAGAAGAGGAGAGAGAATGAATTTTACTTACCTCACTTAATGAGCTACTGAAAGGTGTTCAGGCACTACAGTGATGAAGGCAGTAGAAGAACCTTTGTAGAATAGAAAAAGTATTAATTGTACCATTACTAGTATTACTTCATTCACTGCACTATAACAACACATTAAAATTGGTGAGGGTGGAAGTGAAGGGCCGAAAGCAACTAAATTAATTCCTTTGTGATTTACCCAAATCAAGGGTCACATTCTGCTCTGTCATTTACACTGGTGCAAATCTGGAGTAGCTCCATTACAGGCAATGGAGTTACAACACTTCAAATTTACACTGCTTTAACAGAACACAATGTGAGAGAAAGGAAATATCCTCCCATTTGACAGATGGCAAATTTAGGCACAGAGAGAGATTAAGAAAGTCTAAAGGCAGAGTTGAACCCACAGCTCCTACACTACAGACCAGGGTCTTAGCTGTTAGACCAGCCACCCCTTTCCCCTTCTGTCCAAGTGCAGAACTGGATCCATTCTATGTATCATGGTTGCAAAGAGTTCTTCAGTAGAAGCCTAGTACAATATCATATCAAATGACTGACATAAGGGATTATAGAATTGAAGATTATAAAATAGGAGAAAAGAGCCTAAACATGGTTGTGAAGGAGGGAAGCAATTTCATACAGGGAACAATCTTGAGTATCAATAGTAAATAAGCTGTCCTGATCTCCACAATGAATCCCAACCATTACTGATTCTCAGACACCAGACCACCAAGATTAGACAGTTTCAGGAATGAGATTAAAAATGTAAGTGGCTCTCCACCAGGATCTTTCCTATTACTGTTCATGTATGTGTAATGCATTACAGTACTAGATCTGATGTATACACAAGTGACATACACACATTTACCTAGTTCTTGTCCTGTTTATAGGACTAAAGGAAATAAGAATTATGCAGTCTCAGCCTCACAACAACAAGCTACATACTAGAGTAAACCAGCTTCCACGCTAACAAAAAAAAAAAAACATATAAATCTAATGATAAAGAGCTCCAGAACCGGAGTTCAAATACGTCCAAAAGTTTGGATGATTCTCTAAACTATTCAAACTACAGAGGAAGTCTGTAGCAAAGCCAGAAATTCAACCTGGATCTCCTCTGTCCTAGTCCAGTGCTTTAACTATAAACCCATTCTTCTCCTATCTAGAAGTAATTCAAGAGAGGAAAGTAAGTGTGGGCATTTTTCTCAAAGGTTGTCTATCAGAGAAACAACACTTGACTGAGAAAGCATCACATAAGAACATAAGAATGGTCATACTGGGTCAGACCAAAGGTCCATCTAGCCCCATATCTGGTCTTCCAACAGTGGCCAATGCCAGGTGCCACAGAGGAAAGGAATAGAATGGGTAATGATCAAGTGATTCATCCCCCGTCACCCATTCCCAACTTCTGGCAAACAGAGGCTAAGGACACCATCCCTGCCCATCCTAGCTAATAGCCATTGATGGACCTATCCTCCATCAACTTATCTTGTTTGTTTTTGAACCCTGTTATAGTCTTGGCCTTCACAACATCCTCTAGCAGGGAGTTCCCCAGGTTGACTGTGCGTTATGTGAAAAAATACTTCCTTTTGTTTATTTTAAACCTGCTGCCTATTAATTTCGTTTGGTGGCCCCTAGTTCTTGTGTTATGAATAGGGATAAATAACACTTCCTTATTTACTTTCTCCATACCAATCATGATCATATCCCCCCTTAGTCATCTCTTTTCCAAGCTGAAAAGTCCCAGTCTTATTAATCTCTCTTCATATGGCAGCCGTTCCATACCCCTAATGATTTTTTGTTGCCCGTTTCTGAACCTTTTCCAATTCCAATATTTATTTTTTGAGATAGGGCAACCACATCTGCACACAGTATTCATGATGGGGGCGTACAATGGATTTATATAGAGGCAATAAGATATTTTCTGTCTTATGATCTATACCTTTCTTAATGATGCCCAACATTCAGTTCATTTTTGATTGCTGCTACACATAGTTGTCTGAAAACATTCACTCAATCTACAATGACTCCAAGATCTCTTTTTTGAGTGGCAATAGCCAATTTAGACCCCATCATTTTATATGTGTAGTTGGAATTATGTTTTCCAATGTGCATTATTTGCATTTATCAACATTTAATTTCATCTGCCCACTCACCCAGGATCCTTTTGTAGCTCTTTGCAGTCTGCTTGGGACTTAACTATCTTCAGTAGTTTTGTATCATCTGCAAATTTTGCCACCTCACTGTTTACTCCTTTTTCCAGATCATTTATGATATGTTAAATAGGACTGGTCCCAGTACAGACTCCCAGGGGACACCACTATTTACCTCTCTCCATTCTGAAAACTGACCATTTATTCTTACCCTTTTAACCAGTTACCAATCCATGAGAGGACCTTCCCTCATCTCATGACAGCTTGCTTTGCTTAAGAGCCTTTGGTGAGGGACCTTGTCAAAGGCTCTGAAAATTTAAGTACACTATATTCACTGGATCCCCCTTGTCCACGTGCTTGTTGACCCCCTCAAAGAATTCTAGTAGATTACAAAAACCATGTTTTCACCAAAGGGAAATCATGCGACTCTTCCCCAACAAATTATGTTCATCTATGTGTCTGACAATTTTGTTCTTTACTGTAGTTTCAACCAGTTTGTCTAGTACTTAAGTCAGACTTACCAACCTGTTATATATCACTCTACATAACATCTTCTGGAGATAACCCTACCTATTAGCAGCCTGATCTCTGAGGATGTATATTGATGAAGACAAAAATCAGTTTTTTGCACAGACTTTGAGGACTGAAGCCATCTGCTGTGCCATCAGCAATTTACTTTTCATGGTTCACATGAAAGGTCTAGGCCTGACAGATTAACCCTTGAGTTACTGGCAGCTCATTTACACACCCAAGAAAGTGAACAACCATGACGCAAATCTGGACAAGCTTTTCACCTCCTGTCAATTTTATCCTTTCCATACAGGCTCCCACAATAACCCTCCTTGTGACTCTAGGGTCTGAAATCTGTGTCCGCACTGAATTGGATCATGTACTAAGAAGTCAAAATGCCAACACTCTACAAAGAACTTTCACACTTGTTACACTGTTGAAACTGACTCAGATGACTGTCATTAATGCCCAGATCAAGATAAATCTGCAGCCTCAAAAAGACGGACTGTTATACCCTCATCTCTAAGCCTAAATCCCTGTACATCCGGTTAAAGTGTCTAAGAGGCACCAAAGGCAGATATTAGTGAGATTCAACATCAAATAATATTCATTTGAGAATTTACCATGGAAGTGATAAGAACAAGGAGAAACATTCAGAAGGGCTATGACATGTTTCAGACAAGGGCAGCAGCAACTGCCAGCAAAACTCTGAGATATGACAGAGCACTGGCACCCTTTGTGGTAATCAGCAAAGATGGAACAAATGTTGAATGAATGTGATAATGCAAAACTCCTCGGAGCGTGAAGACTGGTGTGATTCCATGGCTCGTCTCTTTCTCAGTAAATATTAGTTACATTCAATAACAAACATTTACCTGCACATGCTCAGGAATGTAATTGTGAAGATGACGAAGAGCAGCTGCATTTTTTTGACAAAGAGAAAGAGATACTGTGGCAACAAGGCAGTCAGTGCTCATCTAGTTCAACAAAAGTCAATCAGCAGCAAAGAAAACTTGCAGAAACAGCTAAACAAGAACAAAAACAAAGTTCATGCTATGGTCTCAAGCTGATTAAGCAACTTTGGGCCAGAGATGCCCATTTATTAAACAATTGTAATGAGGTCTCTAGGCACTACCAGTACAGTTGTCAAATAAATACAAATAATTGATTGAAAAAAATGAGGTTAATCTTATTACAATAATATTCATGGAATAGGCTTATATCACAAGCTGATTATTGTTTATTAGTATTGTGATAGTATCTAGGAGCCCCAGTCATGGACCAGGCCTTGTTGTGCTAGGTGCTGTACAAATGCAGAATAAAAAGTTGGCCCCTTCTCCAAAGAGCCTACACTCCAAGTATAAGATAAGAGACAACGGATGGGTGGATACAGACAGATCAATGGGGGAGCACAAGGAGACAATGAAGCAATATTAGACCTGGAACTCTGGTTAGACAAAGTTTCAAAATTTGCCATTTTTTGCAGGCACTTATGAGGCATGGAAAGTTTCGGCCCAAAAGTTGAATGTTTAGGGAAGTTATGTGTTTATGAGAACAGGGGATTATAATAGACACCATTTGCAACCTTAGCTATAAGCTATGAGTGATGCTTCGCAGGAGCACCCAGGCCTACGAGGCACCTCGCTACCACGTCTCCTTAGTGAGCGGAACCTTCTCTGTGTCTGCTGTGAGTCAGCTCCCCAACTTCATTGGCCCTGGGCAACACAAGCACTCCCCTCTAGGAACTGTAGGCCTTGCTGTCACCCTGCAGGTTAACGATAGGCACTCTCCAAGCCCTGAGCATCTCCCAGTCCACATGAGTCTTTGTCTGGTGACCCTTCAAGTACTTGGCAGAGCACATTTTTAAAAACAGGCATTTGGAACAGGGCTGAGGAGGGAGGGACAGAAGGATGGGGATTTTTGTTCTATTTTCCGTGGAAGGGTTAGTGGGATTGCTGTATCTTTATTGTTTCAAGACTCTACTGCTTACAAAATAGTACGAGTAATGTTGTAGCTATGTCAGTCCCAGCATATTCAAGAGACAAAGTGGGTGAGGTAATATCTCAGAGCATCACAGCTAAATACAAGATCGAATAGTAGTTAGCACATATTCTTAGGGACCCTTCAAGGTGAAGTGGCCCATTAACATCCCTATAGTCATTGGACAAAATGGAGGGGTAGTGTAGCCACCATGATGGGGTCGGCAACGTTTGGCACGCAGCTCGCCAGGGTAAGCACTCTGGCGGGTCGGGCCAGTTTATTTACCTGCTGACATGGCAGGTTTGGCCGATCACAGCCCTCACTGGCTGCGGTTTGCCGTCCCGGGCCAATGGGGATGGCGGGAAGCTGCGGCCAGCACATCCCTCGCCCACTCCGCTTCCCGCCGCCCCCATTGGCCCGGGACGGCGAACCGCGGCCAGTGGGGGCTGCGATCGGCCGAACCTGCCGCGTCAGCAGGTAAATAAACTGGCCTGGCCCGCCACGGTGCTTACCCTGGCGAGCCGCATGCCAATCGTTGCCAATCCCTGCACTAGGACTACAGGGGTATTTAGCTCTGACACTCTGAGTACCTTTCCCAGGTCTGAAGAAGAGCTCTGTGTAGCTTGAAAGCTTTTCTCTCTCACCAACAACAAGTTGGTTCAATAAAAGCTATTACCTCACCCACTTTGTCTCTTCGTACTATTTTGTCAGGTGCCCAGTGTAATGAAATACCAAACAGTATTATATGTCTCAGCCACTAGGTGGCACTGTGTGTAACATACCTTAACTAACCTCTTTATCTCCAGCCTGATTCTTGCCTGCATATTTATACCTGCCTCTGGAAATTTTCATTACATGCGTCTGATGAAGTGGGTATTTACCCACGAAAGCTTATGCTCCAATACATCCGTTAGTCTTTAAGGTGCCACAGGACTCTGTTGCTTTATACCTTATTTAAGTTCACAACAGCTATACCGGGGTGGAGCATTAATGGATTTTAAGGTGATCAGATCTGGTGTGCATAAGCAAGCTCTGTGACCAGTCCATATCTGGTACAGAAATAGATGAGACCCAGAGCCTCCTCTTTGTATACTTTCAATCTAAATATATTGTGCAATGTCAAAAAGCACAAAAGACAGGCTGATCCAAGCTATCAACAAGAAAAAGAAGTAATCTTATTTATTATTTACATTGCGTGAAGAAAGTAGACAGCTAAACTCAGGAAAATACATCCAATTAAATTGCAGCAGCCAGTTATGGAGAAATCTTACAAATCTCAAACATTCAGAAACAATGGTGGTCTGGATAGAACATGGGCCTAAATGCTGGCTTGGTCCAAGCAAAGAAGGGGAGCAGACATGGTTCAGCGTCTGAGAGAATTGTACTGGCCATGGCACTGTACTAGGAGAAACACTTAACTGCATCTATCCGACAGAGCATAACTGCTACTCCTTAGAGATTACCCAGGCCAAGGAGTTAAAGGCTCATTAAGTCATTTTTTCCACAACCTCCACCTTGCACATCAGTGCAGAAGGAGACAGGATCAGGAACATAAATTTTAAGAGAGTAAAGGTTTGGACAGTATTTTGGAACATCAGCTCATATCCCTGTGCAACTCAAACTGAATACTGTGGGCTCGATCCGTCACCCCTTTACACTAGTCTTAGACCATTTTAACTTCATTGAAAAACAATGGTGTCATGGGGTAGAGGGTCAGTTTGTGTCTGTTGCTCAATTCAGGGTTCAGCCATCATCTAAAATGTTATATGTGGCTAGACAATCATCCAAATTCTGGGCAATTCCATCAGCAGCTTTACAACATCAGAAGAGGACCAGACTGTGTACTGCGATTAAAAGGGGCAATTCTGAATAAGAGTGTATGATACATATTGCGGAAAAACCACCCAGTGAACACAGCTAAGAAACACAAAGGTAAGATACTTTTTTGGTCACTAGTATCAATTGGACACAAAGCTTAGCGTCGAAAGTGCATTTTAAGAAAGGGAGATTCCTCTGTATGATTGGACCACAAAGCAAGAATGAGCAATCTTCATGTTGTGAAAGGTAATTCTAGTGTTATGCTAGCATACCCTTCATTAAAAAGCCCAGAAAATGCTACTATGGATTTAGATTTTCTTTCTCATTTGAATCCTTCTAGTGTTTTTCTAAAATTAGAAAGAAGTTGTTGGTACAATCTTTGGATACAACAACAGGATACACCATATCTTGACTTAAGTTCTACACGAAGTTAGATGCTCTAAATAGATTGCTGCAATATTCTCTCTGACCAACATGGAAAAAATTACACTCATGCATGGTGGAAAATACTGACAATAGCTATTCATTATTCCCCCAGGACTCATTAACATCTGAATGACGGATACTTGCAGTACATCTGTTGCAATACCATCAACTGTGATCTCATCAGATCTCATGGAAAATAGACTTGAGCCATGGCGAATACAAAAAACTCAAGTGCTGCAGGAAGTAGTGCTGATAATTTAGCTGGTAAAAAGAAGAACAGGAGTACTTGTGGCACCTTAGAGACTAACAAATTTATTAGAGCATAAGCTTTCGTGGACTACAGCCCACTTCTTCGGATGCATATAGAATGGAACATATATTGAGGAGATATATATACACACATACAGAGAGCATAAACAGGTGGGAGTTGTCTTACCAACTCTGAGAGGCCAATTAATTAAGAGAAAAAAAACCTTTTGAACACCACTAGCTGTCACCTTCAGCCCCCAACTAAAACCTCTCCAGCGCATCATCAGAGATCTACAACCTATCCTGAAAGATGATCCTTTACTCTCACAGATCTTGGCAGACAGACCTGTCCTCGCTTACAGACAACCCCCCAACCTAAAGCAAATACTCACCAGCAACCACACATCACTGAACAAAACCACTAACCCAGGAACCTATCCTTGTAACAAACCCCGATGCCAACTCTGTCCACATATCTATTCAAGTGACATCATCATAGGACCTAATCACATCAGCCATACCATCAGGGGCTCGTTCACCTGCACATCTACCAATGTGATATATGCCATCATGTGCCAGCAATGCCCCTCTGCCATGTACATTGGCCAAACCGGACAGTCTCTACGCAAAAGAATTAATGGACACAAATCTGACATCAGGAATCAAAATACTCAAAAACCAGTGGGAGAACACTTTAACCTGTCTGGTCATTCAGTGACAGACCTGCGGGTGGCTATATTACAACAGAAAAACTTCAAAAACAGACTCCAAAGAGAGACTGCTGAGCTAGAATTGATATGCAAACTAGACACAATCAACTCCGGTTTGAATAAGGACTGGGAATGGCTGAGCCATTACAAACATTGACTCTATCTCCCCTTGTAAGTACTCTCACACTTATTATCAAACTGTCTGTACTGGGCTAGCTTGATTATCACTTCAAAAGGTTTTTTTTCTCTTAATTAATTGGCCTCTCAGAGTTGGTAAGACAACTCCCACCTGTTTATGCTCTCTGTATGTGTGTATATATATCTCCTCAATATATGTTCCATTCTATATGCATCCAAAGAAGTGGGCTGTAGTCCACGAAAGCTTATGCTCTAATAAATTTGTTAGTCTCTAAGGTGCCACAAGTACTCCTGTTCTTCTTTTTGCGGATACAGACTAACACGGCTGTTACTCTGAAATTTAGCTGGTGTCACTCTTCTGTCTGTGTCACTATGTGAACCAATACCCAAACATAGTACTGGGTTGACTGTGCTACTGGAGAGGATGCAAACCTGAAGTATTGACAATTTCTAGTTATTGAAGATTCCAGTCATAAGAACAGGAGTGTAAACCATAGTATTATGGCCAAATGTCAATGTAGGTAATTACATTCTTCCTACATAGAAACTCTCCCTTCAGTTTTAAATGGCTAAAGTACTATCTGCTTTCTGTGAAAAATGATTGGGTAGCATTCCCATGCACTGTTAAACAGTTACTTTGTTCTTTCCCAGAGGTGATTGCAGTGATGCATATGCATACATGCACACAATCCTATCACTTATTTTGCCTCAGATTTCTCAACAAAAGCCAATTGCCATAAAATTTAATTTTTTTAAAAAAGGGAACGATATCCCCTATGTTAAATGAATTTTAACCTTGGTGGGGCTCAAGAACAGCCTTCCTTCGGGCTTGTCCGGACAGGATCTTTTTCTCTGTTCTACATCACTGCTATACTTGTGGCACCTTGGGTCCTGGTAAGCACAGCCATGGTGCTGCCAAAAGCCCTGGGGTGAAATCCTGACCCTATTGAAGGCAGAATTCCCACTGACTTCAATGGAGCCAGGATTTCACCCCCAATGTTTCAAAGGCAGTACAGAGAGCCTGAGAAATCTTACAAAAGCCTGAAGCAGGTATGGCCTTGTGAGGGCTAATTAAAATCAGTCATGAAACTCCCACTGACTTCAAATTTTAAACTCTTAAAAAATATATCTGTCTAGTATGATAAGATTAAAATACATTGCATACATTGTATGTTTTTAGCAGCCTGCTTCAAAAAGCTACTGAAGCCAGTAGAAAGACTCCCATTGAGTCAATGGACTTTAGAACGGTCAAACGTCTTTCTCCTAGAGCACCCTCTATGGGGAGAAGCATGGGATACCTCAAGATGATGGACCCTCCGCATGCAGCTCCTGAAGGAAGGCCTGAACCCCAGGGGTACGTCCACACTGCAATGTCAAGCCCAGGGTTTGAACTCAAGCCTAACTCCACCTCTATCTACACACAAATCGTGCTAACCCACGGTTCGAACCCAGAACTCCCCAGACATGGAGGATCCGGACCTGAGTCAAGCTGGGACCCAGGGTTCAAGCCATATTGCTTCGCAGTGTAGACACAGCCCCACTTGACTTGTGCTCTGGGAATTTGTCAAAAGTATCCCACAACCCCTCAGACCGACTTTCTTTGTCCTCTGGACAGTCAAGTTTTCCCACACTGCACCAGGAACAAAAGGGTAGAGCAGCTACATTTTAAGAGGGTGCTAGGCAGTATGGCATATGGGTAATTGGACTCTGGACCACATAATGCAATGTAGATGGTGGAACCCCAGGTTGGGATCCAGAGTTCAACAATTCCTAACCTAGGATTACAAATGAGCATAGATGCTCAAGTCCTAAATTAGCAAACCCAAGGTCTGCTAACTTGAGTTTACTTACACTGGGCTCAAGTTTGCAGTGTAGACATACCCCAAGTGACTTTGAAAGATGAGATACTGGAGTCTCATTACTTTGGCTACAAAATGAGACAAACTAAGGTGATTACTGGGCTGTTTAGACATGACTGACTTAAATGGAGAATCAGGAAACCAATGGTCCAATCCACAAAACTCCTGCTTGGCTGCTGCCTAAGCTAGAGTCTAAACTAATTTCCACCGTAAAAGTTCCCTAGTCAACTAAGTTTTAGGCCATGGGGCATGTGCACTACTGCCTCCCTTTAGGCACCCATCTAAGTCACAGAGCAATTCACAAACCAGGGGAGGGCAGGTGCTTACTCATCTTAGTCATGTGCGGGGGCCCAATCTGGTAGGCAACCTCAGAGCACCTGGAGCCCATTCAAAATCCAGCCTGGGGTAGGGGGTGTCTGCCTTATAACTTTTATCCCAATGGTGAAAGCACACACCTGGCATGTGGGACACCCAGGTTTAATCTCCTACAACTCTGCTAAAGGGAGAGAAAGGACAGGAGTCTCCTACCTCTCAGAAGAGTACTCTAACCTACCACAAAGCTATGGGATATTCTGAGATGGGGCTCCTTCACTCTAACCTGCTGAAGCTGTTCCACTGTGAATAAATAATGAAAGAGTGACTGGAGCAGGGGGACTGGATCCTGGGTCTCTCACCACCCCATTGTGTGCCCTAACCATTAAACTACAGAGTGACTTTCACATGTTCTCTCTTTCTCTGGCCCAATGACTATTTAAGTATTTATCCACACTGGAACAGTTACCACCACTCACTGAAATTTGGCCCAGCATTCCCCCCCCCCCATCATGATGGAAGGGCTGCTGGCCAGCCTAACCCTGAGCAGCACTGCAACCCTGCAACAGCCAGAATGGGGACAGGAGTTGTTACTATGAGGTGAGTATGATGCATGCTTGGTCTCACACCCACCCTCAGACTCCACTCAGTGGTAATTTTTTTGGAAGGGTATGAGGGGGACCTCAGTTTCAGATTTTTCTCCAGACCCCTGCAAGCTTCTATGTGCCCCTTCTACCACCACTTCCTCCTCCTTCAGCCATTTTGTGTGAAGCAAGACAGGTATCAGCGTTATTCCTGCAAGAAATGCTTTAAATACCTAACCTGCCTGACTCCAGGCTGCTTGTTCCCCTTTGTGCATTGCTAGGGGAAAGAGGTACCTCCCTGCAGGCACCCAACTCCAAGAGAGGGGAGCAGCCTGTCAACATCCCTCTCATCAGCTGTTCCCATTACCTAGCTTAGATCATTCCCCACCTAGCGTGCTGGCTTTTGTGGATGGCATTCTAATGCACCTATCTCTCCCCATTTGTTGTATAGGGAGCCGAAGCACCTAACTCAGGTTTTGCAAATCACAGTGTTGTTCCTGTGATTGTCTAAGCACCTAGAAGTTGGTGCATTGCAACTCGGAGTGACACAGTGCTTAAGTCCCTTCCTGGATCCCACCCACATTTTCTCATTTGAGGTCAGAGCATAGGGCTCACTATACTTTACATGTCAAAACCTCTTTGTGCCTACAAGGTTCAGACTGTTGGTAGCTACTGCTTGTGGGAGAAAATACGTTAACAAGAAAAATGCAATCTAGAATACAGTACATTTTGCCTAATACTGTCAATATGAGGGAAGAGTTAGACGCAGAGCTAAGTGGCTGCCGCTTTTTAATCAAGCGGCCATGAAGTTCCAGAAAAGGTCACCCTGTACTCAGAACCCAGCACTTCTCTATTTCTATTTTCAGCCCTACCAATTCATCACTCAGGCACAGGTGGACACAGCATCCCTACACTCTGGGGAGCTGAAGAAAGCACTATAAATTGCCCAGATGAAGGGCCTTATTAAGGGAAAAGCCTTAGTTAACATCCCTTTTTAAAATGAGGATACAGGAATTAAATCACATTTTGACAACAATAAATTTGATACTTGCATACCAAGCTTATTTGAGACACACAACAAACCAAACAACTTTCAACCAAAATGGTATATACCCCCCACTAGTTTGAAGTCTCCATTAGTACCCACAAGCAGGTGCTTTCATTCAAATTCTCTCCTTATTGTCAAACCTGCTGAGACACTGAGCTTTTAAATGGAGATGCTAAGTCACATGACTACCTCACTCCCATGGAATCTTACATTTCCTTTAAACCACATAAAACATAATGACAAACTACACAGTGATTCCTAGTGGGGGGAAAGTATTTAAATTGTTCTATCAGTCCTTATGGCAGTATTTAAACTTCTACCAAACCATGTTTAGAACATTTCATAGCATCTCCCCTCCCATACTGAATGGTTTGGCCCTCTCTTGAAAGGCCTTTATTTCACCAAAGCCATTTATAGGGGCTCTGTAATTCTAAACAGAAGAGTACTGGCCCAATGTTTTACTGTGCCTCAGTCCTCTATGCTATAAATCTAAACTCCTGGTTCATTAGGTGGCTTTATAATCCCAGTTTCCAGGAGAAGATACAAGGGGGTTAGCTTTCTCCCAGTGGGTTTCCAGATTTACAGGAGCTGGGGAAAGCTAAATTTTTCAACTATTTTTTGTAGATTAACCCCCCCTGAGTACACTGAGCCTTCCTCCTTGTCCACTGAAATCCATAGATAAAAGATTTTTCTCTATTTGTACCATCCAAAAATTCATGTTTATTTAAAGAAGGAGGTTACCCCCTTGGAAAGGAAAGGAGTATACTGGAAAGCAAGCAAACAACACAATTTTGCTGAGCAGCAAAAAACGGGGAAAAAGACATTACATCTTCCAACAGGTAAGTCTCTACCATTCATTTTTATCCTGAGCTTTGTTGGTGGAGGCTACTTTAGCCGGCTTCACCCATTCTAATACAATAGAAACCATGGGTGGGGTTGTAACCCTATTTAAATGTCAGCTGAATATTAGGACCTCTAACAGTGCAGGTTTCTATTAGTACTGTGTTGCTTTGTTAGCCTTGGACTCTGAGCCTGAATCCTAGCATTCAACTTGAACTCATTGACTTCTTGGCCTGCAGCTAAAGTGCTGGAAATGCTAAAAGTGAGCCATACGGACGCATAATAGCTAGCAGGAAGCTTTGTGAGACATACAGCATGTTGTCTTTCCTGCTAAGGAATAACAACATACATTGGTAATCTGAAGTAAGTTTAACTATTATTGATAAAGCTAGGTAAACATCTTCAGAGCAACAGCAATGTATTGTAACAGCTGGGTGCTTTGAGTCAGCATTTCCCTGCAGACTACAGGGCGACTGCATTTCCTTAGAACTGGACCAGAGTATGTTTTTCTCTCGGTGTTTTCTGTTTTTACATTCTGACCCAGATTGCAGAGCCAGCTTTTCATTTTGCAAGAGCTGGGGGAAGCTAGGCTATCTTGATTCCGACAAGGAAGAGGAAATGCTGACACAATTTGATGCCAAAAGACTTTAACCCCTGATCTTATTTGACTGGTAGTTTCTGTTCAGGTGTAACATGCTTGTTAGAGTGAAGCAATTCTGGAATCTAATCTTCTTAAAAAGTGGAATTTAAATTTAGAGTAATCCAAGTGTTAAAATGATAATCTAGGACCATGATCCTGCAGACCTTTCTGCATTCCAGGAATTCTACTGAAGTCAGTGCAATTATTTAGGTGAGTCAGGACTACTCACTGAATAAAAGGCTGCAGGATCAGGTGCATGCTTAGGGTATGTCTACACAACAAAAGCTGTGCACAGGCCAGCCTACCTGAGCTAGCTTGTCTCTAGCTAGTGCACATAGTGACAGTAGTAAAGACAGTGCAATGTGGGCTTCAGTACAAGTAGTTTAAACCTGGCACAGATCTTGGGTACGTACTCTGCTCACTAGAATCATAGAATATTAGGGTTGGTCATCTAGTCCAATCCCCTGCTCAAAGCAGGACCAACACCAACTAAATCATCCCAGCCAGGGCTTCGGCAAGCCTGTGCTGAAGCCCACGCTTCTATTATTATCCGTGTTAGCTGGATTCAGACTTGTTCAGAGAAGTTAGCCCATGCACAGCTTTTGTTATATAGACATGTCTTTAGCAGTTGTGCAATACATCACATCTTCAAAGCGCTATACACATATTAGCTAATGAATGTTTACAATCCAGATTACATTATTTTTGGGGATTATGCATCCGCAACTGGAAGAAAATGAGGGGCTAATCAGACCAAAACTATGCAAGGAGACAAAACTGTCTTAAGCACATTTCAAAAGTGACTGTGTCCAGCATATACATAAAGAACTAGCATGACTGCCATGTTAAAGTGACATATGCTCATTTAACTACACAGTGCATTGGGGGAGGACAAAGTTCAGCGACCTCAGGAGACTGCAGATACCATGAGATTGGTATTTAGAACTGCACAATTTTCCCTGCAAGTTAGAATATACACAAGGCAGGCAAGAGAAGGCCACTCAGCCACAGTTCTAAAGCTCCATTATTGGCACTTGTGTTAAAGGTTCTCAGCTGTTATATATCACATGGTGTCCTTAACGCAAAATGTCCTTCCTTCTCTAGGTTTAAATTAGGCTCTTAAGGCCAAAACCTGCCCTCCTATATATATCTCACCAACTTCAGTGGGATTGCCTGGGTGTAATTGGGGGTAGAACTTGGTCTTTAAGTATTAACACATTATATTATATTAAGAGGCACTGCTGAAGAAAACCCTAAAGCCTTCAGCCAAATGTGCAGTTGCAGTGAAGCAAGCAAACAGGATGCTGAATAGCAATGCCAGAGAGAGACAATGGAAATTAAAGGAAATATCTTGTTTTCATATGAGACGTCTTTCAACTTCCTGGCAGCTTCTTTCAATCATCCTGAAAAGATCCAGGACAGCTATACAAAAACAGGGGCATCTCATTTGCATCTAATTATGTTCATAGTTATGAGAGAGTTCAAAGCACCAACAGAACCTATGCCCCAATGTGAAGAAATCTGAATAGTTTCTGCAAGTCATGCAGCACCAAATTCCTAGGACTTGCAAGCTGAAGCATAAGGGATATATGCAATTCCTACTGTACCCGGTTTGTGCTTTTTCCTGTTTGTTACAGTGCATTAGTCTCTGGGGTTATTTAATGAGGGCAGGTGTAGAGGCATTGAATTGTCTCTGTGTAGTGGTGTTTTTAAAAGGCTACAGAAGGTCAAGGGCCGGGGCCAGTTTTAGATGCGTTCATTCCCTAGGCACAAACCTTTCCATTTCTCCACTTCCCTCCAGCTGCACATCTTGAGTCAAAAGGCACTGTTTAAATTCCATTGAGAATACCACAATGTAGGGTGTCCACCCAAAGGAATTTAAGAACAATTACAGGTATGTACAGCAGGATGAACAATAATGGTACCATCTTCTGGGATATAAACCACAAAAAAGGCTGAAGAAACTGGTGATTCTGATGCTGGACTGGGATTAAGGAGATTTGGGTTCAATTCCTGGTTCTGTCATAGACTTTCTGTGTGAAATCTGGCAAGTAATTTTATCCCTGCCTTAGTTTCCCTGTCTGTGAAATAGGGTTAATAATAGTTGCCTACTTCACAATGGTGTTGTGAGGATAAATTAACATTTATGAGGTGCTCAGATAATACAATGATTGGAGCCATAAAAGAAACCTAGGGAGAGACTTTGCTGTTACTCACAGAACAGTCACAAATTTGAATTTGGATTAGTTACAAAAGAAAATGATACATTTAATCCAAATATAGGAACCAATTATCTCCTTGGTCCTTTCCTAGAATCCCCAATAATGTGACTTGAAATGTGGGGAGAAACTGCCCCCAAATCTTCAAAGAAAACAAAAATGTGCCAACAAGGCTTAAATATTTGCAAAATTGAAGGGAAAATAGTTAGTTTAAAATATATTATTTCCTGCTAAAGAGCACAACAGTGCTACAAGTTAATTTAAAATGTAATGACTTTAGCACAATGTGTGTTATGCAATCTCATATGATATTATTATGCAATATCATACAGTTAATGAAGTTCTTGATGGAAAAGACTATCCTGTGAATGGTAGTCTTGACTGTGCAAGGATTTAAGTAGTTTCCAGTTCCACTGATTTCACTGGGAATGGAGGATATTCAGCATATTGCAAGGTCAGAATATAGATGCCTATTGTTATCATATTATAACAATGTTTATAATGCACATTATCACAGCATACAGCAATCAAAATAACTCTCATTTATATGTTGCTGCTGTAGCTCACTTACAAAGTTCTGAAGGAAATGTTAGCTTCTTAATAAACGATCTTAGTTATGATACTTACTAATATCTGTTAGGTATTAGCAATATTATAAGCTCTCACAATTGTGCGATTAATCGCACTGTTAAACAATAATAGAATACTATTTATATACATATTTTTGGATGTTTTTCACATTTTCAAATATATTGATTTCAATTACAACACAGGATACAAAGTATACAGTGCTCACTTTATATTTTTTATTAAATATTTGCACTGTAAAAATAAATATTATTTTTTCAATTTACTTAATACAAGTAGTGTAGTGCAATCTCTTTACCATGAAAGTTGAACTTACAAATATAGAATTATGTACAAAAAATAACTGCATTCAAAAATATAACAGTGTCAAACTTTAGAGCCTACAAATCCACTCAGTCCTACTTCTTGTTCAGCCAATTGCTCAGACAAACAAATTTGTTTTCGTTTTCAGGAGATAATGCTGCCCACTTCTTGTTTACATTGTCACATGAAAGTGAGAACAGGCATTCACATGGCACAGTTGTAGCCAGCATTGCAAGATATTTATGTGCCAGATGAGCTAAAGATTCATATGTCTCTTCATGCTTCAACCACCATAGATAGATAGATGACTCAGTCCCCTTGAGGAGGAAGTCCCCGACCACCACCACCCTCCTCCTCCTCTTGGGAGCGGTGGTCATGGAACCCCCATCCCTAGGACAGTGCATCTCATGCCTTCCAGTCGGTGGAGTCTCCTTCTGCTCCCTTCCCTCAGATGTATCATCTACTCCACTCTCCGCATTAGTACCTGTGGAGAGAACATGAAAACGGTTGCTCACTTGTATCTCCATTGCTGGTACATGGACACTCCTCTTTCTTCTTCTGGAGGTCACATGCTGCCAATTTTCTACACCATCCCTCAGTACCCTCTGCGCAACCTGCTCCAATTCTTCAGAACGTTGTGCCTGTAGAAGCATAGCCTGACGTCTGTCCAGGAAATCTTCATTTTCTCTTATGCAACGCAGGGTCGATACTTGTTGCTCCAGACCTCGAACCTTCTCTTCCAATATGGAGACCAGCTTGCACTTGTACAGACAAAGTCGTTTCTGTTGCTTAACGGTGAGATTAAAACTGTGATGAATCACGATTAATTTTTTTAATTGCAATTAATTTTTTGAGTTAATTGCGTGAGTTAACTGTAATTAATCAACAGGCCTACTAATACTTTGCCCAAACCCAAACAAATTAAACAAAGTCATGTATTCTCTGCCTTAAGGACTACTTATTACTATATGTTTGTAAAATGCCTAACACAATGGGTTGGGGCTTCCAGGTATAGGTGGTAATAAATAGCAGCTCTTAAGAGCAAATGTATCAGACTGAGGCTTTCAGTACTATATTTTCCTGCATGGCAAATTGTTAGTAGTTCAATGCACTGAGCTTGCAATCGTGAGCATTTTAGAAAAGGAGATTCTTGGATGGACAGTATCAGTTAATGGTCAACTTTCTGTTAGTTCATATATCCAAGCTGGGCTGTTCAACCAACAGGAAAGTAAAAAGGTCAAACAGGAAGGGATGGATCGGGAGTCAGTTCCGACCAGAGCTGTGGAAGGCTGAGATCTGCCTGCAGTTCACCAGAATGTTAGAATAGAACAAATCCGATTTGGAAAAGGTAGGAGAAATATTATGCTTCATACCTGAGTATCTAGCTGTATTTAGGCTGTTTGTGTTGTAATATTTGATTGTTGGACTCTACTATGTCTGAAAAAAATGTGAGCAACTGAGGGGAATGATTTTAGTAGCAGAGTAGCTTAGTGCATGGTTACAGGGATAGATTTAAAAATAAGTGTAATGGTAATGGGTTGTAGTAATGAATTTCAGCATTCATTTATGGACATTTTTATGTGATGTGTTTTTGTTGCTTTTGTCAAGATGTTTCTGTTCTTTGCTTTTTGTTTTCTCTTCTCTTCTACAGTATATTCAGAATAGGCCAAACTTTTTCAAACCTGAGCACCCAAAAGGAGGGACTTTGATCCACATTTAGACACTTAAAAATGACCTGGTTTTCAGAAGACCTGCAGTGCACAAATGGTGACTTTAAGTTAGATGCCTAAATGAGGATCTGAATCCCTAATTTTTAGGTGCCAAAGTTTGAGAATTTTGAACTTAGGATAAATTTTTCAAAAGCGTTGAAGTCCCATTTTCAGAAAGGGGCATAGGCAATTAGGTGCTTTTGAAAATGTTAACTATGCTGCAAACAGTAGCATTGTTTGTGTTTAATCTGTCAATGAATAAAAGCCCTAATGAGCTTTCTGAAGGATAGCAAGTTTAAAGCACATATTTTAATTAAATTAATTAAGGATTTCCATTCCACCTCCCCTTAACTCGAGCACTGAGTTTCACAAGGTGCTGTTTCTGTGTAGTAGTGTAATACACTGAAATTATGTGTTACATTTTTACTATATCTAAGTACTGAGAGCATAATACGTTGGATGGAATATTATTATTTTGATTTACAATTGTAGCACCTGAAGGACTCAAGCAGATCAGGACCCTATTGTGCTTGAATCTGTACAAGCACCTAATTAATGACAGTCTCTGCTATAAGGAGTTTGCAGTCTAAAAGACAAGATGAAACAGGTAGTGAAACAAATTCAGAGAGAAGTGGGTGAGAAGGAAGTAGCAGCTTTCATAAAATCACAACGGCAAAAACGTAAACAAACGGATATTGCTGTAGCCATGTAGGTCCCAGGATATTGGAGAGACAAGGTGAGTGAGGCAATATCTTTTATTGGACCAGAACCTGGACCTGAATATTGGACGTGAAGAAGAGCTGTGTGTAGCTCAAAAGCTTGCCTTTTTCACCAACAGAAGTTTGTCCAATGAAAGATATTACCTCACCCACATTGTCTAACCAAAGTATAGGACGTCTTGAAAATGATGCAACTACTAAGGGTACTTAACAGGATTCAAAGAGGGATTGGATACTTATATGGATAACAAAACTAACAGTTAATGCCAACAAAAAGTATTCGAGGGGAGAGACACTGTATGTTTAATGTTTTAAACCAATCGCTCATTATTAGGATGAAGGGCAGATTATACCTCATACTCTACTGTGGAGTTTCTTGCGCCTTCTTCTGAAGCACCTTTTGCTGGCCACTGTTGGAAACGGGATACAGGACTAGATGGACTGCGGGTCTGATCCAGGAGAGCAGTTCCTATGTAGGACTACGTTACTATACTGTTCACTTAGCAGGACAGATAGCAGGAACTGAATGGCTCAGGGGCTTTAGAATGGGATAATGCGAAGGAAGCATAGCCTTGCTGTCTGCGGGTCAGAATCTATAGTGTGGATTAGCTGTGCCGTCCTATTCCTGGCACCAGTTAGACCAGTCTGAAGACTTGTAATTTATAAGAGCTGCCCATGGGCCACAAAAAGCTCCTCTGAGATAGCTGGGGCATAGAGAAACTCCAGCTACAATCCCTTTCCCTCAGACCATGCCCCCGGGTGGGGATGTGGCTGCAAAGGGGTGTGCATAGGAGCAATAAAGGTGATTCTGCACCATCCAAGCATTCCCTTAGGTGTGAAGAATCCTTTAGGGGCAAGTTATGCCAGCCTTAGGGCTGCTTTGAACCACTGAGTGGCACAGGCCACTGAAATGGGGCTGAGGAACTGGTTCTTGGTGTCAGATGGCTTGGGTTATGTTCTTGGCTTTGGTACTGATTTCCTATGTGAGTCTAGGAAACTCACTTCTCTCTGCGTTGGTTTCCTCCTGTGTAAAACTGGGATAATAAATTATAATAGTTATCACCTCTCAGGGATGTTGAAGCTAAATAAATGAATGTTTAAGTGTGTTGGAATCCTCAGGTGGAGCTTTCTAGGCCACCGCTCCAACCTGGCCTACATTAGAAATGGCTTCCTGGTGTCCTATGCAAAATAAATGGGAGTCCCCCCCCAATGCAGTTCCTAGTTCTAGTGCCACATTGGAAGACACACCACTAGGCAATAACGTTAGCCTCAGCGAAGGGGCCAATAATGGCCACCTTTCTGACCCTAAAAACATAAGGCTCTCAACTTTATCACCTCCAAGGTGTACCTTGCAAGTCACGTTTGATGCACAGGGCAATAGACAGCATCTTGCATTGCCATTTTCTATGCTGTAACTGTTTTGTGGATACAGTCAGAAGGTTTTAGTTTGCTTGCTCCTCCATCTACCATTTCACCTAAGGAGTAAATACACTAAATCAAAATGGTGGTGATGGAAAACCGTAAGTTTACAATGTAACTCTTTACTATTTTCTTAAGCTTTTTTTAAAAAAAGTTGCAGACAGAGTTGGCCTGATATTTTCCATTCCCCTATCTGTTTTGTTCCATTCTGTGGTGTTTTAAAGTTGCTTAATAGCAGTTATCCAGATACTTTTAAAAGGAAGTGGCCAGGGGGAAAAAGATTGCGGGAAAACAGAATTGTTCCATTTATCTTCCTTCCAACAGGAAAAATAATGCCTTCCTTTCCCTGCCTGTCTACACTGAACAACTCTCAAATCAACATGGTTGAGAGCCATGTTAACAAGCTGTACTTAATGCGCAGGAGAATATCTATGGCGTTCTGAGCCATACATGCCAAAATAGGCTGTTGATAGTGGCTCTCTGGCAGGTCAGTCTGTTCAGATGAAAGACTGATGTGTCTTGCTGAGAAAGCTGATAACAAAACCCAACCTCTAGCTCTACATTAGGATGTCCAGCTGCTGTCTCTGCTCTGTTAGTACTGATGCTCATGACAGGCTTTGCAGCTAGGAAATGAGCATTGTTGTTCTTATTCATTTGTATTATTGTAGTGCGTAGGAGCCCCAGTCAGATCAGAATTCCGGTATGCTAGGCACTGTACAAACAGAATAACAAGTTCCTGCCCCAAAGAGCATCCCCAGGCCAGGGTGCTACAGCTTTTAAGGAAGGATAGCTCCTGTTCTACCCACATGAGCTCACTGAATGAGGAATAGGCTTCTATTCTGAGAGAGACAGAAACCCCGTGTAGCTTCCATGGGCCAGCATTCTGTGACACCTATTGGCTTCTAGATCAAGGTTCGAAGAATATGGAATCCTGCTATAGTAACTGTTGGTTTAGTCCCAAAAAAATCTGTCTAATAACTTCATTTTGAAAAATTCAAATGCACTGACAATAGCTGATTATAAAGAAACAAATTCATTCAGCATAGGAATTGCCATACAGCACCAGACCCATGGTCTGTCCAGTGCAGCATCCCATGTTTGACAGAGGCCAGAACCAGCTGTTTCAGATGAAGATGTAATTAGTATCCCACAGTAAGCAGTTGTATCCCACATGCAAGCCTCATCCTAACCCCCAGTAGTGAGAGATTGATTAAACCCTGAATTATGAGGTTTTAATGTCCCTTGCAAAGTTGTCTTAGCATTAATTACTATAGCTCTAGATAGTCTTGTTCCCCTTATAAATGTCCATTCCGTCTTTGAATTGTGCTGACTTCAGTATTAAAAAAACAACTCGTAAGCAAAAGATAATTGGCATTAGCACAATAGACAAGGTGATGTACCAAAGTATGGATTGTTTAGTATGGTTTTGCTCTCTGTTGGGTTATTTAACTGGGCATCTGAACTTTCAGTGAGAAGGAGAGAAACATGGAGACTAAAGCAATGTTTAAACAGTCCTGTGGAAACCCCGCAGTTGTTTGGGGCCAGCTTGTCAAAGGTATTTAGGTGCGTACAGATGAACTTAAAAATCCTAGCAGGATTTTTAAAAGCACCTAAGCAGGTTAGCTGCCTAATGCCCATTGAAATAATTGAAAATCTGGTCCCTGGTGCTTATATATAACCCCGTGGATTAAAAAAAACAGATGAAAAATTATAAATATTAGAATTGACAGAGAGCTACTGTATCTCACCCGTAAACATTAAAGATGGGAAGGGAAACTGCAGAGAGGAGAATCAGGTTGTCAGGTGCTTGAATGAGACGTTTGCTCTTGCTCTGTTACCCTCAGAAGAGCAGAGGGAGAAAACTATCATTGGTACAGACATAGCTTCTCCTGTTCTTTCCCCCTTTGATTTGTCCCTTGGCTTGGCTTCTGAGACATTCTGTGTTTCATTCTCCTTAAACTGCTGATATCTATCTTAACATTCTGATAATTCAGACTTTGTTCTGATGCCTTTCAGCAGTCCTTTCAATGCATTCCTTCAGGCTAGTGCACAACCCCATTATATGAGTAACTCTTAACACACACACACACGAAAGAGATAGCAAAAGTTAATTAGTATCTTTTCCATCACTCCTTACCCGAATTCCTGGAATTCTAGTCCTTTGTACAGGCTGCTCCCTTCATGTTAGATGTATTTGCTAAATTTTAATGAGAATTTGTTTTTATTCACAGATATAAAGTGGTGTGTGTGTGTGTGTGTATATACAGATATTCTGAGCATTGTTGAATGTATATGATAGATTTTCCTATACATTCAGCTCCGCTTTTAGACCAAGATTATCCTTAACATCTGCAAATGTAAAGGACTTTAGAGGTGCTGTGAGTAATAGAATTTGAAATACTATTTCTGGAGTTTAATTATGGAATAACGGCCCACCAATTGCCAATCTGAATTGATGCGCATGGGTTCTATCATTCAGATTTTTATTTATACATCCTACTTCCAAAAGTTGGCTCTTAGCATGTAAACCTTTATTGCCTGTGTGATTCTTCACTCTTGTGAGTGGTTGCATTGATTTAAATAGGTCAAAAAGGTAAAATATTATTCATTTGATTATATTTTGGTAGTACCTAGATGTCATGGACCAGAATCCCATTGTGCAAATGGTTCCAGATGTGCAATTACTTACGGAACTTTTTGTTCTGCGCTTTTGTGCATTTTAAGTTCTGTGCTTAGGTTTCGATATAGCACCTGTCACTGTGGTCCCTAAGGGCTTGCCTACACTTACTGGGGGATCCACACGTGGTGATCGATGCATCTTCAGTCGATTTAGCGGGTCTAGTGAAGACCCACTAAATTGACCACAGATTGCTCTCCTGTCCACTCCTGTACTGCACCGGATTGAGAAGAGTAGGGGGAGTCGATGGGAGAGCATCTCCTATCAACCTCGCATAGTGTGGACCCCACAGTAAGTAAATCTAAACTACGTCAATTTGAGTTATGCTATTCACGTAACTCAAATTGTGTAGCTTAGATCAATTTTTCCCCTGTAGTGTAGACAAGGCCTAAAATAGACAGATATAGAGATAATTAAAAAGAAAGAAAGAAGCTTTATCCAGATTTATTGGTGACATATAGGTTCTAAGTGGAGATAGATTTAGAGCTGGGTGGGAAATGAAATTTCACAGGATAGGAAAACTAAGATTTTGAAAAAATTTCCCTTGGGACAAAAAGTCAATCTGGCACATTTTCATGAAAAGCCACAAAAAAAAAAAAAAAAAAAAAATTAATTTGGGCCAATCAAAACATTTCATTTAATTTCAATAATTTTTAAACATTTAATTTTCATTTTGCCCATTTAAAAAAATTTCCTTCTGAATTTAGCTTAAATTTCTAAACAAACAATTGTTTTGAACTGGAAAACTGGAATTTTATATTTCTAGTTTTGACAATTTCAAAACTTTTTTCCGTAGTTGAGAAATTCTTCAAAAATGATGCTTTCCCATGAAAAGTTACATCAGGATATTCTGATGAACTATGTGTTTTTTTCACTGGAAAATTCTGATTTGTCAAAACTGAAACTGTTTGTGGGATATATATATACATGTAGAAACCTTCATGTTTTATATACAAGTTTCTTGTTTTGAAACAAATTTGAGAAAAGTTTTGAAATGATCAAAAACAGGATGTTTTGACCTTTTTAATTCAATTTTTGGTTCAACACATTTCCTTTCAAAACGTAAACTTATTATAATTAAAAAAATCAGCCAAAGCAGCGAAGCAAAAAAAAAAAAAAAAATTAATTATGGAATAACGGCCCAACAATTGCCAATCTGAATTGATGTGCCTGGGTTCTATCATTCAGATTTTTATTTATACATCCTACTTCCAAAAGTTGGCTCTTAGCATGTAAACCTTTATTGCCTGTGCCTTGGCTGGTGCCTGGAGCCGGCCCTGCTCACTCCACCCTGCCCTCATATCTTCCACCCCTCCCTCTTCTCAACTGCTTGTGTCCCCTTTCATCCTTCTCTCTTCCCTTCTCTTTCACTTTAATTAACCGCCCCCGAAACCTCTTCCAAACCGCCTTCCCCAAAAAACCCCAAACATGGAATTAACGTGATATTTGCCGCCATCACGTCAGTTGCTCTGCTTGAGTGTTATAACTCTTTCCCCTTCCCTGTGTCTCTTTTCGATTTATTAGATTTTTAGCTCTTTGGAGCATGGGTTATCTATTACCTAGCACAAAGGGGCCCTGATCTGGGTTGGTCCCTAGGCGCTGTGGTAATAAACATTATTATTTATTTATTTATTTATTATCATCAAATGGAAAGGGACTACTCTAATAGCTTCCATTACAAAAGCCATACAGTGAATCAGTGGCAGAGCTGGGACTAGAATTCACATGTTCTTGGTCCCCAGCCTCTTGCTCATTCCACTTGAAACACGGCTTCTTTACTTTACTTTGAACCTCCAGATCAGAGTATTGGGGGAGAGTGGGATCTTGTTGGAGAAAAAAAATCTGATGGTGGAAGATTTTAAGGAAGAAGCACAGAATTAAACTTACTACTGAACTGATGAGCACAGTGTAGTTTTTCTTGCTACAAAGAAGCCTTAAGTGGTTGACATGTGTTATTTTTTTCAGTATTCGATCAAAGAGAATTCAATCTGCACAAGATTTCTCTACTGGGCTGAATGTGATTGAAATGTTTTGCTTGCACACACAGTGCTGACACTTATTGAATATATATTAAAAGCAGCGTCCTAATAGTGAGTTTTTATATAATATGTTGATTCTCTTTAGAATTTGGACGATGCAAATTCTATAGTGGTTGGAATTGAAAGTTATGGAGCTCCCAGCAGCAGCAGTGGAAGGCAATGTTTCTGTTTTCGGGCTCCACACCCTGATGGAGGAGGAAGGATTCTGCAGCTCTGCTCCCTATCTGGAAAGGAAACAACATAGCTCTTGGGAAGGAAATAAACAGCAGCTGGGGAGGAGTGTGTCTGATTGTATGCATGTGGCAGCTAATACTGCCATTTCCACATCGATTAACATGAAAGAGGAGGTCTCTTTTCAAGGACAAATGGCCATGAGTAAGTCTTTCATTGTTATATTGTCTGGTGTTTTTTGCTCTTCACTTGTTTGTGCTGCACAGAGCTGAGAACTGTCAGGTGTGTTTTCAGTTGTGCACTTTTTTCCCTCCTAAAGAACTTCTACAACTGCTAAACTGAACAATACAAACAACTTTCCTTCCCAAAAGGGCTAAATGACCATATTGAAAGAATCTTGGCTAATGGTTCCTTTTCGTTTTTTTTTTTTTCAGAATACCTTAAATCAGAGGTAAAATAAGGTTTAGGATTATGTTGTATCAAGATTCCAGGGCCAAGGGAATAATGGAATATAAATACTTTGTGACAGACTTGCTTTTTGCAAATATACATCAGTCTTCACAAGCAGGGTTGATTGGTTTGGACACCTGTGAACACCTAGTTGCTTTAGGGTTGGTGTTGGAGATTCAGTAAGTGGCATTCTTCTCTCTGACTCCGGATTGAACTAATATCCAACTATAGTTGTAGAAGACACTACACATCTAGGGCCTCTGCCTTTAGAATTACTGATCATTTGTGGTCATTAAATATTCCATGGACCCCACATTTCATGGGAGGAGGGTTGTTAATCCAAATGTCCTAACCCAAATACCAACTCAGATAATTATATTCTCCTTACGCAAATTACTCAATCAGCTAAAACTGCCAGGGGAAACTTTTTCTAATCCTCCCCTAAATTTATGTGTACTGTTTCTGTAGACTATTTCTCCCAGTCATCAAGAACTGCTACTTTTTACAAATTGTATCTCAAATAGCTTAGAGAGAAATTGTATCCTCTGAGGAGCAAATGCAACTCCCATTGGAGGCCAGGTGTGATCTCCAAGGGCAGAATTGAATCTCCAGTTTAGCAAGGTAATTAAGCATGTGACTATCTTTAAGCATGTAAAGAGTGCCATTGACTTCAATGGGATTACTCACATGCTTAAAGTTAGGTATGCCTCGAATTGAGGCCTTAGCCTTAACATTAGGTCCCTGGTCTTGATTATGGTATCACTTAAATTGGTTTGATACAGGTGTAACTCCAGTAAATCAGAGTGGATTTACACCTGGGCTACTCTAGCGAAAATAAGATCAGAATCAGAACTTGTTTCTATTTAATTCACACAAATGATTGCTCATGGTCCCTGGTACTTGAGTAAGGTTACAGAAAAACTTGTTTTTTTTCCCCCCTGAAACTGATGTATGTGAAAATGGTTATTCTCCATTGAAGTGCTTAGTGAGTCATAAATAAACTTTTGAAAAAGAGAGTCCCTGGTGCTGTATCAATAGTGACAAGTCCACATTGTTTTTTTAATGGAGATATACCTATCTCATAGAACTGGAAGGGACTCTGAAAGGTCATTGAGTCCAGCCCTCTTCTTTCACTAGCAGGACCAGGTACTAATTTTTTGCCTCAGATCCCTAAGTGGCCCCTTCAAGGATTGAACTCACAACCTTGGGTTTAGCAGGCCAATGCTCAAACCACTGAGCTATCCCTCCCCCCCAATAGTTTCTAATTAGGTGGCCCCCCAGACTTCATCTCAAAGCAGTAGCATGTCATTGTAGTTCCAAAAAGTGGCTTGTTTTGGGCTTCTAACTAAGCACAGAATCAGAGTTGACAGTCTGGATGGGAAATGATTATACTTATGATAATAATACTCATTAAATCCAGTTAGGCCTCTTCTGCAGCTGCCATATTGCCAGATTTAATTCAACCTGAAAGGTATGTTAAATGTTTTGCATCTATTTTCTCCTCTCTCTGCCATCCAGCTCAGCAATATAGAGAGAAGGATGAAGCCTTTCAGTCCTTTTACATGGAATCTTTGTTATTCAAAGACTGATAGAGATTAGATTGGAGGTTTGTTTGTTTTTTAAACTGTACATTTGAATTAGTTGACTAGATAAGTAGATATTGAGGGGACAAACTTACTGAGTATTTACTCAATGTCAAACCATTCCATAAGGATGCAGCCATGGGACCCCAGTCAAACACTGGCCAAAGTTGCTAGTATGCCTGGAAGGAGGGAGATGCATGTAAATGTATTGTTATCCCCTCTGAAACTCATGGAAACCATCTCAATGGACTAAGAGAGGCCAGAAAAGATCTACTCATGGGCATCTCTTATATAATCTATAATACAATGGTGACAAGTGCCTTCTATCATCTGCTTCTCCTAATGAGGTTTTCTTGTGCTAGATCAGCGATTTTCAACCAGAGGTCTAGGGCCCTCCAGGGAGCCATGAGCAGGTTTCAGGGGGTCCACCAAAATAAACTAGAGGGCAGGGCCTGCGTTAGATTAACTGGTGCTCAGGGCAGAAAGCCGAAGCCCGAGCCACACAGGGCTGAAGCCAAAGCCCAAGCAACGTAGCATGGGGCCATAGGCAGTGCCCTGCTTGCTACCCTGTAATGCTGGCCCTTAAATGACTTTTAATCTACTGGATATGCAGAAAAATAGTTGTTGGGGACAGGTGGGCTGTGGAGGTTTTTATAGCATGTTGGGTGGGCCTCAGAAAGAAAAAGGTTGAGAACCCCTGTGCTAGATAATACTCATGGTCAGTGTTACCTTGTGCAGAGTCACGATTCATAACATGAACCCCTGAGGCGTGCTGGACTGCTCCATGGGGTTCCCAGGGCTACCTAGTTCCCTCGAATCCTGCTGCAGTGGGAGTTGTGGAGGCCTGTGAGGCAGACATTCTCCCTTTCTCACCTCCACCCAACCTGCTGGGTACATGAGTTTGTCTGCAGAGTGTGAGTTAAAACTGGTGGTTGGCACTGAGCAAGTGCTACACTGCTGCTGCCTCTGCAATGGCCTTTGGGACTGCACCCCGGCCTACTCTGCAAGGAGGCAAACATTACTGGCTCCCCTCAACATAAGGCGTATTCACGCAATGCCGTGGGACTGTGTTGAAAACACTGAGTGGAAACAGAATCACAGAGTATGCCAGTTTACGCTAGCTGAAGATGGTGCTGGAGTCCTGGGGGGGGGGGGGGGAAAGAGCTGGAACTCGCAGAGGCATGCATACTGCGAGGCAGGGGTGCCATCTCCTCACACTGCATCCTCCACAGTATTGCCAATTTATCAAGTTTGTCACTAGATCTGGTGATTTTTTTTTTTAAGGTCTGCTATAGATTTTTTTCAAGCTTTGCTGTGACAAGTCACCAAACTACAACGTTTAATATCATCTGGTGCCATTCTGGTGACTTTTGCTAGATCTAGAGATAGAATCACTTAATTGGTGACACTGTCAGAAGACAGACCTGAGATCCAAGGGGGCAGGAATGGGGGTAAATGGGATAGTACTGAGTATGTCAAGGGGCCTGGGGTTAAGCAGGGGGAGGGCAGGGGAGATATTGGGGGCTAGAGGCAGGACAGGGCTGAGAGCAGAAAGCAGGAAAGGGGAGATATTGGGACTGGAGGTATG
Organism: Trachemys scripta elegans; assembly: GCF_013100865.1. Classification (NCBI taxonomy): domain Eukaryota; kingdom Metazoa; phylum Chordata; order Testudines; family Emydidae; genus Trachemys; species Trachemys scripta. Next base: position 117,514,653 of record NC_048302.1, read on the forward strand.
GGGGTATTGGGACTGAAGGCAGAAGGATATTGTTTATCAGGGGAGAATAGGTGGCTCTGTGACTGGTAAGGAGAGGATTAAGGGAATCATGGTCAGCCAGAGGAGAGGGAGTGGAAGGGGCTTGGACAGGGGCAGGTGGGGTAGCTGGAGAGTCCCCACTCCATTGCAGGGAAGACCATGCTGGGCGATTCCTGTTCACCGGCCCTGGAGAGCTCGGCTGCAGGTTGCGTCTCTGGGATGGGCTGTCGTACAGCCCTTGCCATTCAGAGTTTCCTGTCCCTGGAGCTGTAGATCCCAGTGTGGTGGGCTCAGCTTGGATGGAAGGTCCCTGATGTGAGTGGAAGGAAAGATGGCAGTTGAGCTGGGTCTGGATCCAGAGGGAGGGGTTCCCCATCCATCACAGGGAACCACTAACACTAGCTCCTCACTCCGAAAAGAGAGATGGCAGGGGTTTACTGAGCCTCCATCTCTTCTTCCAGAGCAGGCCCAGAAGTGGAAGAGGAGATTTTGCCAGTGCCTTGCAGCATGGCCACTCAGGTTATGGAGCTGCCATCTCTCCTTCTGGAGTGAGATGACTTAAAAAAACCCTTAATTTCCCTTAAGAAGTCTTTGGGATTTTCTTTGTGCATAAACAACCTTTTTCCTTTACTGTTCACTACAAAGGATCAGAACTTTAAAAATATATTTATGCTTTGTTAACTCAGTCTGGTTATGAAAATGCCTCTTACCAGACATTTTATTTGTTATAGACTTTTCTCAGAATAACTGCTTGAAGGCCAGTTCAAGGATACCTTCCAGTCCAGCAGAGAGTTTTCCAACAGGTAGGAAGGACCTTTTTCTCTGTTACACGTCATTTGAGTATTCGCTTTTTTCCATTAACCTTTGCTCTTTAGCTGAGCTACTAGATGAGTGATATTTCCAGGGTTGCCAACTCTTGCAATTTTATCACAAGTCTCACAATGTTTAATTTTTTTTAAACCTTAGCTCCTGGAGGCATGTGATATGTTGAGAATCTCAGCTTTTATTTAAAAAACAAAATGTGAAGTCTTCATGGATAAAAGCCTGAAAATGTGTACAGATTGTACCTTAAATGGTCTCAAGCCAGAAGGCACATAAGAAGAACTTAACATTGACTTAAAAATCCTGATATACAATAAATCTCATGATCTTTAGGGGCCTCTCTAATATTTTGTGAACCGTTAGGTTTGGCAGTGCTGTATCTGTTAGCAAAAATGTGGGAATGCTTTCTGGGTATGGAGGTGCAGTAGAGTTGCCATCCTAGTATTTATGGGAATTGAGCCCTAGTACTTATGGATGTTGAGAGCTCATGTTCTGCTCAATGACTTGAAAAATCTCATGTTTCTGTTCTGTTTGTTTAGATTTCCCTGCCCCCCCCCCCATACCTGCGGGGAAAATAAATAGTCCATTGGGTAAAAGTTTCAGAGGCAACCACTGTAGTTCACGCTGATTTTTCCCTATTTTCAAGCAAATAGGGTAACCACTTACATGCATAGATAAATGACTTGCATGATACTTCAAGATGGTTTGATGTCCTAAAGACAGTGCTGTGTTCTGGTGAGTTAGACATTGGTCTGTGTTCAAATTCTGGACCAAACTGTAAGCAAATGCAACTCTGAATTGCAATTGGTCCCTATTGATTAGAGCCTGATCCAAAGCCCATTGAAGTTAATGGAGAGATTCACATATGCTGAGCACTCTAGCTTGATCCAGCAAAACACATAAGTAATTATTTTTTAAGGGAATAACCTTAATGAATAACAACTGCTTAAGTCTTTCACTGAATCAGGCTGGAGTGCTCAGCGCCTTGCAGAATTGAGCCTTACTTCTTAAAGATCTGACTCAAAGCCTAGTAAAATAAATAGGTAAACTCCAATTGACATTGAGTCCTGAAGTATGTTCTAAATTGGCCAAGGGGGCAGCATGTTCAACCTCTGAAGAGAGAAGTGTTTCGTATCAGTCAATATTAACTCTTTAGCTGATTAAGGGAGTGATTTATCAGGAATATTGGTTAATTTCTTTGAATAAATTGAAGAAAAAACATAAAAAGAATTTAGTATTTAAGTATAGAAATTGCTCATTTATTAGGTGTGTGTGTGTGTATTTGAAAATTTGATAATGGTTTTTAGGATTTATTGTGGTTGAAGTATTGTTTAATAGCTGCAAAGGAAGTGAATGGGTCAGTGGTACAAATTAATATTTATCTCAGCAATGGTATCTACAGCATTTACAGTTTATCATGTTCACGACTGACTCTAAGTTTATCGGTCCTCAGCTAAATAACAATTTCCTTAATAATGCTTTGCCCTTCCATAGCATCCTTCAACCCAACCTTAAAGAGATTTTACAAGTTGTTACGTTAGCTTTAATATTAACTGAGCCTGTCAGAATGTTAGGAGTCACTTCTCTGAGGACTATTAACAGTGCACAACAGTTTAGGACAATGAGAGAAGATACAGTTTTGGGGAAGATATTACAATCACTTAGGTAAGGCTTAGCGAGAATACATTTTTCAATAGGTTGCTCTCTTTCCTCTGCGTCAGGAATGAAACTGTTCCTCTGCCTGTTGTTAGAGGGCATTGTGTTTTATTGGTGCCCTACTTCTAAAGACATGTAAAATAAAGATCTTGCTCATTTTGCCTCCTTAAAAATTCTATATGAGTGGGAATAATAAGTAGGACTGGTTTAAAAAAAATTCTGTCAAAACCTTTTTTTTTTTTTAACAGAAAATTGATTTTTTTTCAACTAAACAATTTTTTTTTCACAAAAATGTCTGCTTTATATGGAAAATTTTGAGATTTTGTTGAAAACTTTTAATCTGAAAATTGAAAATGTCTGGGTTTCAGCAAAAAATTTTTGGTTGTAGATTTTTCAACAAAAAATCAAACTTTTCCATGGGGGGTAAAGTGGGGGGTCGGAGGAAACATGACCAGCTCCAGTAATAATTTGTATCCTGGCTCAATTCTAACATGGGCAGGGTAACTACCTACATTCTATCTACCCTAATTTCCTTCTCCCACCCACAGCTTCTGCTGAAAAAGTCAATTTTCATTTCTTTCAAACTTTTTTGTGATGTTGCCAGCTGCTATTAAATAGCAGCCACATCTCACCACAGATGTCAGCACGTGAGTGGTAGGTGAAGTGATCCCCCTGTATTATTTCTATAGCATATTGGTTTGTAAAGTGCTTTGGGGCTCATACAAGTGAAAGTTCATTATCATTCCTATTAAAATTGCTGCTCCTATTGCAGAATATTATTCATTGTATTCTGGTGAGTTTCACTATTTTTATTACAACCTTGTGCTTTTGTAGATTCAGAATAAGCAAATGCCCATGGATGTCATGGTAGTGGTGGTATTCGATTCTGTATTTCTCTTGATCAGCAGAGTAGCCTTTTCTTGATAAATGAAATGCGGAAAAATGACATCATCATCTATTGTGCCCTGAAGTATAATATAATACACTTATTCTGTCTCTTTCCATAAATAAAAAGATCAGTACCATATATTCAGAAATGGAAGTGTACTATACATATCAAAATTCCTTTACCACTGAGCGTCCTATGGGAAGGCACATGTGCAGCTCAGGATTTCTGGAAAGTGCTCTAGTCAAAGTTTTCAAACTTGGGAACCTAAAGCCTAGGCACCTAAATGAATATTTAGGCTCTCTAATGAATACAGCCATTTACTTCATTGAGAGTTCTGGATGCTCACCACTTCTGAAAACCAAATTTATTTAAGTGCCTAAATATACTATTCTACATGGAGTTTTTTTTCTACTGCCCTTATAACCTAGTATCTTAGTGCCTTTTAGTAGTGTGTTAAATGATGTGACTAACATCTGTCATGAGTAGTTAATTTTCTCTCTCATACTTCCCTCAAGGGGAGAATTGTTGGTGAAGTGTCATGTTTTGGTAGATTTTAGGGTTTTTATTAAATGCACTTGCTGATCTGTATTTATATCACGGAAGGCAGGCAAAAAAGTGCCTTTACGTTTGGCCTGGAAGGTGGGGTGATTTTTGGTGGCCCTTGATCTGCGTGGGAGTTCATTCCATGGTCTTGGGTCAGCCACCAAGGAAGCTCTGTCTCCGGGACACCTGGTAGTAGAAAGTTCCACTGTGCTTGAAAAAATGGAATTGTTGACCACAATCCTTATCTCTAAGCTTTAGATGTTCTTTCAGGTGTGCTGGGCCTAGGCCATTGAGTGCCTTGAGGATAAAGACCAAGACTTTGACCTTGACGCAATATGATAAATATGGATTTCGGTGTCTAACTTTACACACATGTTTGAAATTGTTGACCTGTTGTTCTTCAGACATTGGGAAGAGCCACAGATGAATTAGTACAAAATAACTTACACCATTCTCCTCTTTGTGAGCTAGTATTTTGGGGAATCTGTGATTTTCCCCCCCCCCTTGGGGAAAATGCTGAACTATATTACTAACAAGCAATGACCTGTGACTTTGCTGCTCAAGTTATGGTTTTATGGTAAGTACGAGTGAGGATGGGCAAATGTGTGTGTTGTGGCAGGATATTTGTGCTGATTTGTGTGAGTTGTATTGTGCTGGGAGATTTGTGTGGGTGGTCAATTGGGGGTGTGTGCTGAGGTTTGGGGCTGTGTGTGTTTGGGGTTATTTTGTGTTGTATGGGTGGTTTTGAAGATCTGGCAAGGAATCCACTATCTGTGCAGTCTTCCTCATACAATGAATGAAATTGTTGCATGTAAATTAGGTGTAGAGTAAGGGTGATGATTGGTTAAGTTACCTCTGAAATCACAATGGTCTAGGACTCTTGGCATGGCATAGATACATGCCTTATTGTAGCCGAAAACCCCTGCTCTTGCATGGGTATAATTTGTAAAGTCAAAACAGTTGAGAATTTTAAAATTGCATGATAACATGAAGCAAATCCTAGTGATGGTTGAATCCGTTCCTATTGGGCTTTTTTGTTTGTTTGTTACTTGTTTTAAGAGCTCTCTACAATACCCATAGCTATTTCCATTGCTTCACACTGACTCAACAGATATGCTAGGCTTCAAACTAATACACAGACAGTGACAATCTTGCAATTTTATTATATTGATTGATAGAATTGTGTGACAGTAAGTGCTAAATTTTAGGGGAGAGGAGACCCTTGGTGATGTTTTGGCTTTCGCAAATATAAGTTTAACCCCCCCCCAGTTTTTCAAGATCAGTTTATTAATTATTATTATTATTATTATTTATTAATAAACACTTAGCAGAGAAACTGCTTTATCCGACACCCACTCTCCCCCCATGTTCTCTGAAACAGGGTCATGTCCTTGACTTTTCCAGCCAGCTTTAGGAAAACTGACCAGAAGTTTTTACATATCTGAATATAACTTGTATGAAGCCCCCTGGGTGGCATGATGTTATGTCAGGTAACAGGGAATTTCAGATTAGAATTTAGATGCGCTGTATTCTGCCCAGCCATCTTAATTTAGGGAAACCAGCTGACAATCTGCACCTGGGGGTGTTAGCTCTTTAAGGCATTAATGTCTGCACTTAAATTGATCGGAGCACAGACTTCAATGTTTGTAGAGACATCTCCTCTGATTTATACAAATTTCAGATTTTTTTCAGTGGTTTCAAGAACAACGGTTCCCCATAACTTCTCCACAGACATTCAGATAGTCAGATATTGTATTTCTGAAACCCTTTTTGTGAAACAAATGAAGAATTTGTTTCAAAGTATTTCTTGCTGTGCTACTACATCTACTAGGTAATGAAATTAAACAAAACATGCAGCAGCCCAGAATCTTGTGTATTTCCAGATCCAAATAAACGTTCACCTCTGAAGTTTGAAGAGCTGGTCTAAATGTGGATCCCACAAATTTTGAGGGGTTTCCAAAATTTGACAGAACTAGCTCTCCCATCCCAAAGAACTTGTGTGACTATAAACTAATATTCTTCTCAGATATCTCCCTGAAGCTAATCATGGTAAAACGAAAGAGTGGACTTCCTGACCCCCGACTGCAGGGAGAACTGAGAGGACGACTCCGTCTTCTGGAGAATGACAGCAGGGAGGTCATGGCAGTTTTTAGTGTAAGTCAGCTCTGGTATATTTACAGAACAGTTTGGGGTGTTATTAATAACAGAGTCTACCGAAACATTTCAGCATCATCGAACTAACCTCTGAAACATGCAAGGGTCTGTTCTCCCATTTGTGTATATATGTGTGTGTATAAATTGAAGGTGGTCAAAGCATGACTTATGTCAAATGCAGTCCACAGACACTGTCATTTTTGATTTGGAGGTGACAAAACTGCTCAGATCAAAATGGGATCTCTGACTGTGGGCCATACTTGCATACAGGAGATGACAGTGGCTTCAATCTGCTCCATTTAATGTAAATTAAGGGATTGATTTTCCTTCACTTCATCTGGCACAGGGGAGCAAAAATGGGTGCTCCTGAGTTTGGAAATGTGAAGGTCGGAGCAACATGTGTCCCTCCCCACCCTTCAAGGGTCCACAAGCTCTCACAAGAGGACCTTCTGTACTGGCTTATGCAGGACCAATGAGGAAACTATTCCTATTACACATATGGTTTGCATAGGCAACCTGGCCTGATACCTGTACTGGGCTTAAGTGATGTGTAGGGCTTTAGGCCAACACTAAGATGAATTTTGCCCATGAGTTATATGGCATGAAGCTGTTACATACTTAGGAACAAAAGGTATAATAAGGGAGACAGAGGCATTCTGGGATAACCTTGCACTTATTTATATCAGAAATTTACTTCCAACGCTCAAAGGATCAGGCAGCCCACACTATTACAACATCTATTTGATGAAGTAAAATGAGAGAGAAAACAAATATTTGGTTTACCAAATATTCAGATACATACAAATCCAAAATATAGACAGTAATGACAATAATTAATATAGACAAAAGGGCTCAGCTCCTGTTTAGGCACTCAGAGTAGACTGGTATTAAAAAGAAATCAGTGCTCAGTAACTCCATTTAAGGAAAATGGGCTATGCTGCATGTTAAGCACTTTAAAAAATCCGGCTAATTCACTTCATTAATGGACCTGATTAGCGTAATGCACTGGAGACAGTGCCACAATAATATTATATAATATAAAATACCTGTTAAACCAAGTACAGAGTTTAACATCCCAATGAAAAGCAAATGGAATTAAAGATCTAGAAATGGAAAATTGGTACAACTCTTGAGTTTCCTCAGACACACTTTTAATGCACATAATGAAGGTATAAAATAATGTGTCTAGAACACACCCCACCAGTGAAACTAGCAAACAAAAGTGGGAGAAAAACAGAAAGAGAGAAAAAAATTCTAACTATTGTGAGAGAATAGTTGCCAGACCAACTCATTTAATAAGATAATGTATGTAAGTTCCAAATTGCAGGTACTTTACAGTTTATACAAATGTAACAGGGACCTGAAATGCCATCCATATCACAACTGTGTGTACTGAAAATATTCAATTAAGAATGTTTAGAAGTAAGATCCTTTGTATTTTTGGCTCTGACCTAGATGCAGAAAACAACCTTATATGCATGAAGTAGTAGTTTCTTTACTTCATGAAAGCCACAATTATGGAATAATCTGTCTACAGAAAAAGAAGAAACATGAAAAGGGACAAACTATAAATGATCAGAGAATTGATACACATAATCATATGGACACCTTTGTATCTTCTGAATCTCAATGAAAATCAAGACTAGACTTGTGATGCACTCCTTCCTGTCTTAACTCAAATACCAACTGATAGCACGAATGAACCCAACTGGAGGAAATGAAATAAGCCATAGTATTTGGGACATTGAAATGGAAAAGAATAGGATAAAATATTTATTAGTGTGATTGTTAATATAGGTTACATTAAGCGTATAGCAGATGTCTGTAAAGAAAGGAATAAGACATTATGTTCTAGATTTAGGGGAAAAAACCCCCAAAACAATAAAATAATTACCATAGCAATGGAACTAGAAATATTGGAGAACAAAGCAGAAGGCATTTTAAATAAAACCACTGAATGCTTTGCATGTAAAGCATAAATAGCTAGTTTTAGGTGTTTGTGTTTTTGTAAAAAAGTAGGAGAAAAAAAATCACATTTTTCCAAGTAGTTTTGTTAATTTTGCCTTAAACTGACACTCTGCTTGTAATACTTAACTCTCATGCCCATTTGAAACCATTCTCTGTTACCAAAGTTGCTTAGATTGCTTGGTCCGAAGCAAAATAGGAGGGGTAAAGAAGAGAGGCATAAATATTGGATTTATCAGGGCTGGCTATTTGCAGTTTTAAATTACACATCAGTGGCATGGGTTCATTTTTATTATTCTCCTGTAATATGGGTTTGCATTATGGGTGGGCTCCTCATCAGACCCTGGATAGGAATATCTCCAAGTATTGGGATACTATAGATTTGGGTCCAAACATATATACTCAATAGCATCAGTTTCAAAAATTATTTGAATCATCATCATTTCATGCTGGTGGAATGATAACTATTGGATCTTCTGTGGCTGTCTTCTGCATGGTTGATGTTCTCACTATCCATTTTAATATGGATTCCCCAACTCTCTCACTAACAAGTCAAACACTGAAATCTTCATGTTTGAGTTAATAGTATCCATTTCACATTACTACTCTGCTATTGTTACTTCTGCAGACTTTACAACCTGTTTTCTTGCTAGACTGCTTTGATGCATGGTTCTCGGGGGGGGGGGGGGGAACTACTGTGCACAAATGACTGGATTTTAAGGCACTGCTAGTGTTTAAGAACAGATTTAGGGAAAGGACTGTCGGAAAAGCAAGATATATAATGCCAAGTTTACTTATAAAATGGTGAATTTGTTTTGATATTGAGTAATGCAGGATGCCTAGAGGTTGTGATATTTCAGCCTTTGTAGGCAATTTATTAATAGATTTTGGTCTCATAGACTCATAGACTTTAAGGTCAGAAAGGACCATTATGATCATCTGGTCTGACCTCCTGCATGATGCAGGCCACAAAGCTGTCCCTACCCTTTCCCTTGACTCTGCTGTTGAAGTCCCCAAATCCTGTGGCTTAGAGACTTCAATTAGCAGAGAATCCTCCTGCCATCGATCCCTGCCCCATGCTGCGGAGGAAGGCGAAAAACCTCCAGGGCTTCTGCCAATCTACCCTGGAGGAAAATTCCTTCCCGACCCCAAATATGGCGATCAGTAAAACCCCGAGCATGTAGGCAAGATTCTCCAGCCTCACCCTCATTTGCCATTATACTAATTACCTGCCATGGCACGCTGTTCCTTTGACTAAAATCACGTTATCCCCTTAAACCATTCCTTCCATAAACTTATCTAACTTAATCTTAAAACCAGACAGGTCCTTCACCCCCACCGTTTCCCTCGGAAGGCTGTCCCAATATTTCACCCCTCTGACGATCAGAAACCTTCGTCTAATTTCAAGCCTAAACTTCCCCACGGCCAGTTTATATCCATTCGTTCTCGTGTCCACATTAGTACTGAGTTGGAATAATTCCTCTCCCTCCCTGGTATTTATCCCTCTGATATATTTAAAGAGAGCAATCATATCCCCCCTCAGCCTTCATTTGGTCAGGCTAAACAACCCGAGCTCCTCTAGTCTCCTTTCATACGACAGGTTTTCCATTCCTCTGATCATCCTAGTGGCCCTTCTCTGTACCCGTTCCAGTTTAAGTTCATCTTCTTTAAACATGGGAGACCAGAACTGCACACAGTACTCCAAATGAGGTCTCACCAGCGCTTTGTACAACGGAAGCAGCACCTCCTTATCCCTACTAGATATACCTCGCCTAATGCATCCCAAGACCGCATTGGCTTTTTTTCACCGTCACAGAAGACTGTAATTCCTCTTGTATTAGTATTTAATCAGGTGTAGAGACTAGAATACATAGATCTATGTGCAGATGAGAGGGACCATCTAAGAATATGAGGCTTCAGTTTTTTAAAGAGACAGCGGTATTTTTTTGTAATCCATTTATGTTATGTAAATGAAAAATAACATAAATTGTGTGTACATTCTTGGAATATTTTCCAAGATATTGAAATGAGTAAAATACTACTAATACCTAGTTCTCATATAGCACTTTTCATTGGAAGACTTCAAAGTGCTTTTCAAAGGAGGTCAGTACTCTTTTATTAAAGAACAGTGGGTGAAATGTTATCTGGCATAGGTTGTGTTAAACATACCTTTGTGTGTCAGTTTTTTTACAGAATTAATAATCTTTGAATCACAGATGTGTAGGACTGGAAGGGACCTCATTAGGCCATCTAGTCCAATCCCCTGCACTCAAGGCAGGACTAAGTAATAACTAGACCATTCCTGACAGGTGTTTGTCTAACCTGTTCATAAAAACCTCCAGTTATTATTATTTATTTATTTATTTATTAAGCTTTTAAATGTACACACACGGGATCAGATTCTGGTTTTAGTTACACTGGTGTAAATTGGAGTAACTGTTCATTTCTGTAGGCAAAGGAAGCTTAGCTAAATTTTCTGTAAGAAAACAACAAACTGAAACACTCTTATTCTGAATTTTACTGTAATGGAATTTTATAGTTGCCAATGTAGCTTTTGAGTATAGATGAGAAATCTGTCCACAGTATACATTTAAGTGAATGTTTATGACCCAAACAGGTAGCTAAGGGTATTGGATGAAATCCTGGCTCCAGTGAAGCCAATGGAAGTTTTGCCATTGATGTTAGTGGAGTCTGTATTTTTTCATCTATTCTGTATGTGTAATGTGGATGAGTAACTGACACTATGAAGAACCTTAGCTTTTTAATTTTCTGATTTTGTGTGTTTAGATAAACATTTTTTCTTGCATTTAATGACTAATATACCTTAATGAATCTATTATTACCTGTAAGATTATAATAAAATAATGTGTTTGCTTGCTTTGTTAGGAGCTGTCTGCCAGATTGTTGTCTATTCACAGTGACCAAGACCTAATAGTGGTGACATTTAAAACATTTGAAGAAATATGGAAGTTTTTAACCTACTATTCCCTTGGTAAAGTAATTTCATCCATAGGACTGTTCAATATTTTTGTTGTATTTTTATTGCAGACATAACTTTTTGATTAGCTGGAAACAATTGTTGAAAGGGATTAGCAAGATAAAAGCATTGGTTCTTAATGTATAATTTTGATTGTTTTAAAGCAATACTATCTATCTGAAATACTTATAGCCCTCCCCCTGCATCTGAGCACCTGAGTCTTTTATGTCTTCACAACACCCTTTAAGGTAGGGAAGTACGATTATCCTCATTTTGCAGATGAGGCGCAGATAAGGGGGGAGGAGAGATAGTTTAGTGGTATGAGCATTGGCTAAACCCAGGATAGCGAGTTCAATCCTTGAGGGGGCCACCTTGGTATCTGGGACAAAAAATCAGTACTTGGTCCTGCTAGTAAAGGCAGGGGGCTGGACTTGATAACCTTTCAGGGTCCCTTCCAATTCTGAGATAGGTACATCTCCATAAATGAAATGACTTACCCAAGATATCTGTAGTAGAACCAGGAATTGAACCCAGGTTTTCCATGTCCCAAACTAGAACCCTAACCACTGGACCAAGCCTCCATCTTCCTAATACAGCCTTTCCCAAGGAGATTTAATTATCCTATTAACAGCAGCATCTTAAAGAAAAAACTCATTCTTGTCACATAGATAGCATGATTCTAGGGATGATATTTTAGTTCACATGCATGCATAATTATTCAGCTAGCTTCCAAAGCGGACATTCGAATATAGGCCTTGCATGTTCTAAACTCAATTTCAATTCAATGAACTCTGTCAAATGGTATCATCTCTATGTCCTATTGCATTTAGTGAGAGTTTTAAGATATAAGACATACAAGATTCAGAATATAGAAATGATTAGCTCTTTGGGTCTGCCAGATTAATCTCTGACAACACAATAGAAAGTTTTTTATATAGGAAAGTTAAAGGCAATTTTTCAAATATGTCCATGTTTTTTTCGTTGCCTACATATTTGGGTGCTTAAGTTCAGTAACTTAGAACCAGATTTTTAAGAGATGTTGACCACTACCAATTCCAGCTGAAAGGTGTTCGGCACCTCTGGAATCAGGCTCTAGATATCTCAAATTTTGACCCTTGAAAATCTGGGCCTTAGGCCTGATTCTGAGAGCTGCTGAACACAGGTAGCTTCCATTGACTTTAACTGGAGTTTTGGGAGCTCAGCACCTCTTAGGTGTCTGAAGTTGAGCATCCAGTGTTGGAGGATTAAGTAAGAGGTGAGAGAATCCTGCAAGGAAATATGTCAGGGATAGAAAATCCCATGAGGTTTCCCATCTAGAGAACTTCATTTGTAGACCTATAGTTTTGCTCAGTTTATTCATGATCCTGATACCAATGTATTTGTTCTTGAGTCTTGAATTCTGCACAGTTAGGGATGAAAAATGTTAGGAAGAAGTAGGGAACTGATGACCGGACTTGTTGCAGTGGTAGTAAAAGTCTAGTAAGGTGAAGAAAGACAAGAGGATTAGGCACTGCTGGCTAATGGGCTGGCAAGACCTTTGTGAACAGCACATATCATGAGGCATTGAGCAGCTGACTATGCAAAATACTCTTTGATTAGAACTCTGAAAATTTCCCCATCAATATTTGGACTTCATGGCCTTTTCTTAAATGCATCTCTTACATATTTGCTGCTATTTGCAAATTGCTATTTGTTGGCAGTAGAAATAAATGAAAATCTTAAAATTCACTGCTACTCCTGCTGAGCAGATACTACGATGAATAAATCAGCATCGATCCATTCATGTCTCTTATGTGTATATCCTTGAGTCTGTCATAATTCCTCTTGATATCAATGAGTTTTCCATGTGCATTTTGCCAACACTGCAATCCAACAGCAGTTGGACATTGTATTTTAAGCAATAATTTGGATTGTCAGACTGCTAACCATCATTTATTGCCTTTTGGAGAAGTCTGTGTTAATTTAACTAAAGAGACTACCTTAATTTTTTACTAGGTTTTATAAATCACTGCATGGAGAATTTGTTGCTAGATCAGTCTTTCTGGCTCTGTTCCCAAGAAGAGAATGAGGATAAACAAGAAGAAACTGGAATTGAAGTCTGTATAAATGAAGAGTCTCTAAATTTGATGTACAGAAGTCTCTTAATACAGGAAGGTAAGGAAGATTGTATTTGAAAAAGGATAACTATATACAAACAAGTATAGTCCCCATTGCCTCTTAAAAATTTTGTTTTTGAAAATATAAGAGTGAAATGTTGGGGTTTAATCCATTTCCAGTGAAATCAATGGAAGCCTTTCCACTGATTTCATTGGGCTTGAATCAGACACTAACTGCATCAGAATGTATGCAGAAAGAGAGTTGGAACAAAAACCATAATATTGTACAAAGTTAGAAGAATCTTGAATCTTTTTAGAAGTATTGGCAGTAAATAGCATAAATAGCTGCAGAACATTTTTTAAAACTTTTTTTTCTTCTACAAGCCCCGTAAATAAACATACCTAGGAATATTAAAAACCTCCTGACTTTAAAAATATATGACCCAGATTCTGCAGCCCTTATTCACATGAGTACTATCATTGACGCCAATGAGTTAGCAAGGATTGCAAAATCAGGTCCTCGGGCACTATATCACCTAGTGTGTCTTAAGTCCTTTGATGCCTTCTAACGTTACAATTTAGAAGAATTCTACAGTTAATAGTAGCTGTTGACTCTGCTCCACATTTTGCACATACACCTCTACCTCAATATAACGCGGTCGTGGGGAGCCAAAAATCCATACCGCGTTATAGGTGAAACGCCGTTATATCAGGGTAGCGGCGGCAGGGCTCCGGCAGTGATTTAAAGAGCTTCGGGCTCCGGCCACTGCAGGGAGCCTGGGCCCTTTAAATCGCCAGCCGAGCCCTGCTGCCGCAGCCCCGGGGTAGCAGCGGCGGGGCTCCAGTGGAGGTTTAAAGGGCCTGGAGCAGCCACAGCCCCGGGCCCTTTAAATTGCTGGCGAGCCCCACTGCTGCAGCCCCGGGGTAGCGGCAGCAGGGCTCCGGTGGTGATTTAAAGGGCCCTGGGGATCCCTGCAGCAGCCAGAGCCCTGGAACCTTTAAAGTGCCACCGGAGCCCCGCTGCTACAGCGCTATATGCGAATCCGTGTTATATCTGGTTGCGTTATAGCGGGGTAGAGGTGTATAAATTTCATTTTAGTTTGCATTAAATTCACTCTGGCTAATAAACATTTACAATTTAAAAAATCTGTTAAAATTGTGATTAAAAATAGTCTTCTGAATAATATCAATTAAAATGGTCATTCTAGATGCTTGAGTTAAAAGCCACATGTGACATTAAAACAATTCAATCTCTGTAAAATATGAAATATATTTATTTCTTTTTAAGGAACTTTCTTTGTCTTATGTCCTGACAACCTCATAAGAGAGACAACGGCTGCAGACATGGAAGTGAAAGTTTATCAAGAGAACAGAAGAGTTACTGAAGACATCTCTGGATCGCTGGGTGATGACCTGACCTTATTGGCTAAACCTGCTGCAGAGACTTTGGTCCCTTTTCATCAGTAGGCATCTGACTTCAGTTTCTATTTCATATGTATAAGAATGTGTATTTATATACAGGCATTTTGTAGCTGGCTTTGGAGGGTTCCCTCCTTCTTTATTCAGGAGTGTCATAGGTCTCTCACTCATTTCCTTCTTAAGTTCCACACCAAGTCAGATAAATAAGTGTTGATGCCATAGTGCAGTATTAAGGGAGATGGTTTACTATGTTTTGTATTGGATATTAATTCAACGTCCCTTCTGTCTGACTCTAGTGGCTATCCACTTGGATGCTTAAGGATGCAATGGAAATGACATAGGTTTTGAAAAGCTCTGGAGTGGTGTCAAAGTGATGAGCATTTTTCACTTTCAAAATACCAAAACGTGGGGAAAAAAATAGTTTTCACTTACATCATCTTAGTCGGGAAGGACTTTTACCTCACTCCAGCTTATTTGGCAGGTGGCAGTCAAGCTCCTTTCTGCAGTTTCTTTGGGGATCAGCCCAGGGTCACTAATCCCTAAATTCAGATGAGTGGGCTCAGCATCGGTGCTCAATTTGTGCCAATGCTGAGTCGCAGCACCTCTAGGCTTGGCAATTTATAGCCCTGGCACCTCTTTCATTACAAATTAAGCACTGATCAGCAGAGAACCCCTCTATTGGTGCTGCTTGGCCCATAGAGATCTCAGGCTGAAACAGGGGCCATAAGTTGGTGTCAGTGGTTACTAAGAAATCCCAGGAAATATGTCTGACCCCTAGAAGAAAAGCAGAAATGCTGTGTTTTGTTTTTTGTTTTAATGACTGGCAGAAGGAGCACACCTAAAATACAGCCTCTTTATCTAGAAAAACAAGTCAAAGCAAATCAAAATGGCTTCTGCTGACCCTCCTGAGCGAATGGGTTAGTTGAACCAATCAGCAAAGCAAAACAAATACCATTTGACTTCATTCCTGTAACCCATCCCAGCTGATACTCACAATAAGAAATGTATTCGTAAAATATAGTTGAAACCTACACAGATAATTGAGCCTATCTTTCCCTTTGACCAAAAAGGGATTATTATTATTCCTATTACTAACTTATCATGGACTAGGCCGCATTGTGCTAGGCACTGTACAAATACAGAACAAAACAACAGTCCCTGCCCCAAAGAGCTAAAGAGTTGTACATGAGCCACGGTATTTTTACTAAAGCTCTGCAAACTTTAAAACAGGGAAATGCGTAAAGTGTTAAATTTCACATGGAATGTCTTAGCCCAGCTCTGTTATATGACTAAATTCAGCTATTGCTGCGTAGTTAACTTGCCATATTGAATAATTTAATGCTGAGGTCATCAATACCTTTTTGAGGTGGAGCTGGTAATCAAATATGCATCAAAACAAAATTTCAACCAAGAATTAGGAAAAAATAGTGAAAAATTTTGTGATTTTTTTCCCCCCCTTCTCCCCCCCAGTTCCCCTTTCTTCTTCCAGCCAGCTGTACCTGTAATGAGTGCTCAACAATGACACCGTTTGCATAATCAAGAAATGGACAGAATATCATTCATTATATTTCCAGCCTCCTTCAGATTCTATGGTGCTCAATTACCACACTGATAAATGTGTTTAAATGTATTTAAAGTGTATAGGCAGAAGCACTGAAATGAATAAAAGTTTGGAGAAACAGAAGTTTAGAATATCCCTGCCACTATGAAAACCTTCTAGGGAGGTGTTTCAGATACTTATTCCAGTGCCCTTTTTTCCTTCCTCTAGATGGTTTCTTAAAGTATACTCTGATCCTGTTAATTTTGCTAGCAAAATGGAGTCTAAATGCAGCAAGAAAATAGGTAAGAAACTCTATCTAAACTTTTGCATCTCATTTTATAGATATTTAAACAGCATTATATACATTCCTAGAGCTAGATTTTTACAGGGTTTGGTAATGTTCGCACCTTCTCATTTAGCTGTACTAGAATAGCAAAATTGCCATAGCAATTATGGTGCTGTAATATAGGAGGGCTGGCAGAAATCTCTGCATATAACTATATTTAAGCATGGTATATCTACTGAGCATCTTTCATCCAGAAGTGCTTTACAGGCAATAGCCATGTGTCTAATGTCTAGCAATGATGTCTAGCATGTGTCTAAACTCTGAAGGTCTATCGTCTTGACTTTTTCAATTTTATTTTATTGTTTTTCTCATAAATATTCATTCATATTTCAAGGCACCTATATCAAGTAGATAAATAATATAATACAGTCAAAAGAAATGTATTAATAAACTATTCCATAGGCCTGACATTTAAAGTTTGTAAAGAAAAGAAGGAATTTTGGAAATTGAAAGCATTTATATATAATGAACAAGTGCATGCATGTGCGTACACCACACACACACACATTTTTGTCTCAAACAGCCACAGCAGTCCATGTAGCATGTGATCAGTTATTTTCTAACTATGGTTTATTTTGTTTTCCAGTCTTTGACTTATCCCAATCATTATAATTCTAGTTTAACATAGTCCTATATCTATTTAACAGGTATGACATGCATGGATTCACATTTATTTACTATACAACAAATCCTGGTGCTCTTAGGCAAAATATCAGTGTCACCAAAAGACCTGTAGCTTTGACAACTAGAAACCAATACTAGAGGGATTTTACTGTAGGTAATATCTGAGAATAATAAGAGCACTAGTAATTACTGGATTGATTGGAAGGAAGCAGAAAAGACTCTCTTTTAATGTTTGTTTTTGAAATTTGAAATCTTAAAAACATGTCAATCAGCTCACAAGCTTTTCAAAAAATGGAGGAAAGAGGGGATTAAATTTTTTAACATCTTTCTAGATTTTTTTAAAAATTTGAAATGTTCAATTTTTTGATCTGTTGATTACCACCAGGGCCAGTTAGCATCCCTCAGACATGTCGTGGTCAGGACAGTGTCCAGAGGAACCAATCACTGTTCCAGATCTAAGAAAACAGCACCATGCTGTATTTAACTCTAAATAATACACATTTATGATGATAGATACATCTATATAACATTGGGCATTGCCTATGTGGGGATATTTAGATTGCAAATTGCAGTCCCATCCCCATTGTTGTTTGGACCATACCAGCTCCTGCTTCAACAGGGTTTACTGTAACCTCCTTCTGGGGATTTTCTTTCTATCAAACTCACAAGCGGGTATTGCAAAATCTATTCACCTCTTCTTTTGTAACAGACTAGCAAAGTAGGTAAATTACCATTATGTTCACCTTTTAAACCAGGTGGAATTTTGAATACATTTTAAATACTGTTTTATACGGGTTGAAGGACTTTATACAATACTGAAGTGCTCTAAACAGCAATTGCTTGCTTTAAAGCATCAAAAAGTAATAAATCTCTCCTCACCATGAGTGCAATTCACAGCAATGTCAGGACTGTCTTTGGCCATAATATTCTCCCTCATTATGCTGAGACACCATGATGTTAAATGCTTATGTAGCCATATTATCATATTCTCAAATTAATGTATCTGCAAAACCTTATTATGCAGCTACGGGATCTTCTCGAGCAGTGATTAGTTATGCAAGTGCTGTGCCTGAAGAGATTAGCTTCCAGAGTGGAGACAAAATTGAAATAATTGGCTACTTCATAGAATGCCTGGAGTGGTTTGTTGGAAGGCATATGTTGACGGGTCAAATTGGTTTTGTAAAGACCAGCCACGTTAAACCTGACGCCTCTGGAACTGAGTAAGTACTATGTGCATAATATTTTAAACGCTGAATTTAAAGGGGCACAGTAAAATATTTTTTAAGTCTTTTAATATACTTTTTGTTTGTAAAACTCTTAGATCTCTTTATGGAGAGAGTTTCCATTGTGTGACATACACTTGTATAAACAAACACAAACAAAGAAAACTGCAGCATAAGCTGCTTCTCTTCCATTAGTAACCCAGATCCAAATGTGAGCAGTTCCTGTTGTCCCAGAAGGCTCATCGTACCCACTTGGTTCAGTCTATTTTTTCCTTGCCACAGGTCTTTCCATTTCAGTAGTCTCCACACTCAGTGACTCCAGTGATCCATGTTAGACAGAGGCATCCAACCCTCAACCGAGGACCACACTGGTAACCTGGCAGTGGCCTGAGGGTAACTCCTAACTTTCCTAGGATAGATTGCAAACACTTCTATTCTGAGAATAGACATGTGGGCATTGCAGGCTGTATCATCTTGAACTGAGTGGAGCCCATTGATTCAAACGTATGGAGAGTTTGCACATGGAAACAGTATGCTTATAAAACTTGCAGGTGCAACTTTTGAGGCCCATTTGAAAATTTGGCCCTTAAAGATTACTGGAAAAGCAATATCATAATACAGGCAATCTTACCACAATGAATGACTCTTATAATAAAAAGCTACCATGATACAGGAATATTGATAAAACTTCCTTTGATGTGCTTGAAAAGGGATTACCAGCATGGACAATTGACATTATCAATACATATTTGCATGCACAGTTACCAATATCAATTTTGTACACACAACAATTGATTCTATGATAATGCAAAGATTTCCATCATTTCCTGTAACAAGCACAAATTATAATAAACCTGGGATGGTTTGTTAGCAGGGTTTAAACCTGGGATCTTCAGCTCTGCAGCTCAGACCTATGACACTTGAACTAAAAGAGTTAGTCATTTAGCTGGTAGCAGTAGTAGGCTGATATCCTCTAGTAGGCAACTAATAAAGGGGGACATGGTGCATGTTATGTCTGTGTGCTGCATAAGCCAAATATACTAATAATGCAAAGGAATAAGATATAAGAAATGTGATAATAGCTGTTGTTCAAACTTACTATTCCCTTTTGTAGACAACAAAATCTGGATTTTCTTGATGAGGAAGAGAAAACTTTTTTTGCAAAAGAAAGAAATGTTGTGGAAGAGGATGTGGTGCATGTATTGAAGCAAACATCAAACACAGAAGTTTGCACTGTGTATAGAGTAGGTAAGGATAGGTTCTATTCTTTGAGGGATGGATTCTCTCCTCAGGATGCATGCATAGTTCCCATTACTTCTCAGTTATTTTTATTGATTCTTTCTATATCTCAGTGAGACGTTTTCCCCATTTATAGGCATTTTGACTTTTATTGGCAGGTGCATTTATATCATAGAAATTTCATATGGAAAATCCTTTTAGATCATCTACACAAGTCTCCTGCTGACGCAAGACTGTCAATGCAGAGTTTTCACCCATTCTTTTTTGTGCACTTTTGAGTGACTCAAACAATGTGGCTCCAACATGCTCCCAAGAAACAGTTTCACAGTTAAATCGATCTTGCAGCTTTAAAATGTTATAGGATGCTGCATTATAAAAGATGCAATGCATACAGCCAAATACTGTATTGTATTGTTCTCAGTTAAGGTCGAATACTAATGCAAACACACACCTCTATGCTTGAATGAGCTTTCAAAGTGTAGAAAAATAGCTATAATCTGTCAGTTCAAAAATGCCAGTGCTATGAGAAAGAGAATGTTATTTCTTTGATGTAAAGTCATTATTATTATAGAAGCCCTTTCACTTTTCCATACACAGATAGAAACAATAAGGGGCCATTCTCCTCCCACTTTGCTAGGAACAAAAATTGTAGGCCATACTGACAAGATGGGGGACTCTATCCTGGGAAGCAATGACTTTGGAAAAGATTTGGAGGTGGTGGTGGATAAGTGGCTGATCATGACCTCCCAGTGCAATGCAGTGGTCAAAAGGGCTAATGTAATCCTCAGATACATAAATAGGGGAATCTCCAGTAGGAGTAGAGGTTATTTTACCTCTGCATTTGTCACTGGTGCAACCACTACTTGAATACTGTGTCCGGTTCTGAAAGGAGGTTGATAAATTTAAGAAGTTTCATAGAAGAGCCATGAGAACATGTCTTATAGTGTGTTGGGGGAGGGGGAGGCTTGTTGCATCGGAGTCCAGCAGTATTATCCAGTGGTGGGAGTCTGTGGAGCTGCTAGTAGGGGAACCCAGGCTCTCCCTGCTCCACTGGGGCCCTGTGACTGGCAGGTCGGATATACAGCCTGGGGGTGGACACCATGTCTGCTCCCTGGGTCACTTCGTACCTCAGCCTCTGTCCTTCCAAAGTCAAAACAGGGCCTGTTTATGGACTCATAGGGTGGAGGGGAAGGAGGGGGTCTCCCTGACTGTGATCTGGAGGCTTTTCTTCAATAGCAGCCTGCAGTTCCTGGTCACCATGGAGCCTTCAGCAGCAGGACCTGGTTTGGGTAGTGTGGAGCTCCTGCAGTCTCTCTGACCACTCACACACTCTCTCTCTCTCTCTCTCTCTCTTTTGGCATTTATGCACAAAAGAATCATAAGGGATATACAACAAAGCAAATACTGCAAGTACCAGTATAAAACCATTAATTAGCTCAACATGTCATTCTAAATGGCTTCTAAAATAAGAGTTTCAAACCTGCTTTAACATGAAGCTCCATGAGTCTATATTTTAGACTTTCAGCCATTTCCTTCACTCTTAGCAGCTTTATGTTGCATTTAGCATGTGAAGGACAATGAAGTCGTTCATTATAATGTGAGTAACTGAATTTCATCAGAAACATCAATAGAAGAATATGCAATCAAACAAATTATCCTACAGGAATTGACATAAGCCAGAACTTGTTAAGGAACCAGATACAAATACCAGTTATGGAGGTTGTTTGCAATTGATTAGAAATCCTTTGTGGAAGATTTGATGGTCTGTTCTACATAATATGACCATTCTTAGCTCTTCTTTAGATGTGCTCTGTTAAACACACATAGCATTTAAATCTGGATCATGAATATGGCTGTTAGAAAATATATGGGTTATAATGTGCTAATGCTATAACAGTGTTTTGGGGTTATACTGCATTCTAGGGGAGAGCTTTATATTTTTACACTGTCCAGTCATAGATACCAAAAATATATTCTAATATTACCAATAGATTAGTTTAGATATTGTGTAATGCCACAGCCACCTGCTTTAACTCCAGATCAGTTTTACTTTTATAGCTGTACACTGCCATATGTTCAGGCAGAGGTACAGTTACTCTTAAATGTTACATGTTGTGCAATGAACATGAATGATTGTAATAGTGTAGAAGAGGTGAATTATAAGCATAGGAGTAGCTCACCAGTGAACTAAGCTTTTTGTTAATTTTTACAAGTTTATATCAATGATCCATTTTTTTTAACATCCATAACACACCTGAAATACTGTAGGTAGAAAGGATTAAATAGTCCTGCTGGAGAAAAGACAGGGTATAATTACTGGTGCTATTTTCATTTTCTTTTAGACAGATTAGAAGAATTAGAATTTCAGAACCCTCAAGAACAAGGTAAAATGTATAATATATTTTATATTATTTTTGATCATCTTAGGTCTTTGTTTCTGATCTTATTGTAGGACAATTAATAGGTTTTCATATTTTAAAATTGTTGTTTCTGTTTGGTATGATTCTCCCCCCCTTCTGTGTCTGTTCACAGAAAGGTTTTGTTATATACTTTTGTTGTTATATACTCCTTTTCAGACCTCCCTTTTCCCTTGTCATGCAGTCCTGCTGTGAATTTCTCTGGCTAGGAAGGCAGAATGTGTTATGTGACACTCATGAAGTGTTCAGAATCTGCTACAAACAAAAACAACAAGGAGTCTGGTGGCACCTTAAAGACTAACAGATTTATTTGGGCATAAGCTTTCGTGAGTAAAAACCTCACTTCTTCGGATGCATAGAGTGAAAGTTACAGATGCATCTGTAACTTTCACTCTATGCATC